>NC_051404.1:40080701-40081820 GCF_015228065.2 Penaeus monodon
AACATTCCTATCATAAAAAGAATTACCTCAAAAAAATAAAAAACAGGGTATTTTAATTTTTATGTCTCGAAAATAAGCTCTCTATTGTCTCCATTTCACCACTTGTGCGGCGAAGAAGGAAGCATTTTCGTGCTCGATCCTTCTTGAAGTCTGTCTCTTTCTCCTTTTCCGAGCGCGTAATTCACCCAGCACTCAGCCATGCCGAAGAATAAGGGTGAGTTTGAATCTTTTTGGCCCAAAATATGAGGATTCGGGAGATATTTGATGTTTAAAGGGAGTAAAAAAAAAAATGTTGGACGAGGTTCGTGTCTTCAATACAAGGGAAACGTTCTTCCGATTTTTTCCCTTTTTTTTTTTACATAAGGTTTTGTCTTCGGAGATTCGTGATTTTGCGCAGATTTCCGGGGATATTAGTGTTTCTGGGAGGTTTTCGGTCTCATTTTGATCAAACAGATTAATGATTTTTTTTGCCGAGAAGGAGGTGATGTTGCGTGCGAATTTTTCCCATATTTTCATTTTTTTCCCCACAAATATTTTCCTTTCATTAAATGGTTTAAGTCTGTTCAGGAGTGATCTTTTTCGACGTGTTTTGGTTATGACATGATTTTTTAATTTGCATTTTTGATTTTTTCCCCGTTTTTTTTTTTTTATCCAGATTTCCTTCCAAGTTACTTTCTCTTGTTCTTAACCATTTTCAGGCCTCCTCTCAGGGATCGCAGCCAAAGATAGTAATTCATGCATTTTCTTAAAGGAAAGTGTACGAAGTAGAAAACACTTTTGGAAAACCTTCCCATTGTTATCACTTGCCTTCAGCGCTCTGACAAAGCACAACTGACCACCTCCCTAGAAATGAGCTGAAATTATTATTTTATTTGGGGTTTAAGTGCAAGGAAGGTCTACGAATTTTATCTTTTTATGAATTTGCTTGGTGTTGCAGATGCTTAGGCCATTGACAGATATGCAGAGGTCTTGTAAACCTTTTACCTTCTGTTTCTTGTATGTAGGAAGTTGCCCCAGCCTTCTGTATTGAGTTCCAGCACTGTTGGCTTTGTTCTTATGTAGTTTCACGGAAAATCTTGATGAATCTTAGCTTTGATGTGAAAGAAGTTCGGGAAATTG
>NC_051404.1:40083133-40083204 GCF_015228065.2 Penaeus monodon
ATGTGGTGCAGGCAGATCCAAGATTGACTGACATGCTTGCATGGATATTTGCTTCCATTGTGGATTTTAAA
>NC_051404.1:40083590-40083689 GCF_015228065.2 Penaeus monodon
TTGTTATTGCTATTGAAAAGGTATATATTTACATAATAATAACACTAATTTAGGAGAAATCCAAGGACACAAGAAGGGGAAGGTCACTTTATTTCATTT
>NC_051404.1:40083832-40084408 GCF_015228065.2 Penaeus monodon
TCAGGATTACCAAGTGGACATGGGCTGAGAGTGGTGCTATTGCAATCTTTTTTATTTTACAGTTTCTTTTCTTACATTTAAATTTGCATTACCTTAATGTATCTCTACTATAAAGAATAACTGAATTGCAAACTATTTCAGGAAGTGATATGTACAGACAAAGAGTAATGCCTGGAATTAATGAAATGGGTCGAAACAAATGCCTCGCAGAGACAAGTCCTTGGTAATTGGGAGGAGGTCCAGTGGTAGAGCCTATGACTGGGTGATTGAGTGGCTAGGAAGGCTTTTGGTTCATTTGTTGAACTTTGTGGATTCATAGGAGTGCCCCCTAGGGTTTCTGACTTGGCTGGCATAATTGGGGCTTTGTCTTGGAGGCATGTAATCACCTTGTAAATAATTACCATTGAAAATTAACTGTTTATCCTGGGTGGCATTTATTCTACCTATGATGCACAGAACCTATACACCAGATGACAAAAATGTTGTACAAGAATTGTGTGCACTAAATAGTTATTTGCTTTTTTGGGATTGAGGAGGTTATAGCCTTTGAAATAATATTAAGTTTCCCCACTCTGT
>NC_051404.1:40084836-40085731 GCF_015228065.2 Penaeus monodon
CTTTAGATTTTTCACTTGATTGGTTGATTGTGTGTGGTGCCATATATGTGGTTTTATATGATCCTCTTCTGAACTTCAGCAAATTTTTGTAATCCTGAATGGATTTGGTCTAAATCATACCCTTACCAACTCATGTCAATTTGCCCAACATGGCACTGGAATGACGTCTTTCTGTTTGACAGTTACTTGACATCTTGTTATTGAAAGCCCTATCTATGATCACTCACTTATATATAAGATCTTGTAATTATACTAGACAGATATTGTACTAGAAGAAAGTGTTAGATGTAAAAATATTTTGGAAAGAGATATCAGTGAAAATTCTAAAGTAAAGTTAAAAGCTACGATGATACAATTTGATGTTTGATATACAAATTTTACTAAAAAGAATTTTCTTGTAAGTAAAAGGTCATTTTTGTAGACAAGTAGGTAAAGTTCCAATTAGTTTACCTGAAGTGGGAAGGATCCAGGGGAACAAGAACATTTTGCATAAATGAAAGAAAAGCATAAAGCTGCAGGCTGTAGTTTGTGTAATTTTTAATGTTATTAATATTGTAGTGTTTTGATTTCCTCATCTTTTCTTGAATTGCCAAATAGTGATTACTTACTTTGTGATTTCAACATTGAAAAGTGCATTGCACTTTTATGCATATTCTTTATCATGTATTAAGAAGTATATTACTTAATTTCCTTTTTTGTATCCTGAATTGTTTGAACTTGCTTTCTTACAGGGTCAGATATTACTTGTCTTTTGTTCATTAGAAGGTCATAAACTTGAATTAATTGCATAAGGATACTTGGGGATTTGACTTGGTAGCTGTATTTTTCATTCCTTATTGCTTAAGTGTTTCATTAGTAACTAATTGTACTAGGAAGGCATGCAAAACAAACAAAC
>NC_051404.1:40086082-40086399 GCF_015228065.2 Penaeus monodon
TGCTGCTAATACTCCTTGATATTTTGGGTGAAAAATTATGCTATTTTTAATAACTATGATAATTATGTCTGTTAATGATAACAGTAACAGTGATAACAATATCAATTAATGTTCGACAGTAAATCAGAGGGGCCGTCAAAGTTTTCCTTTTTATATTGGATGTAAAATTATCTTCAAATTTGTGTAAATTTACATTTATAGATTTAAGAGACAGCCACACCAGTCCTCAAACTTCTGCAGAGTCAAAGACAAAACATTTTCATGGGGAGTCAAAGACAGATGAAGATAATCAGACATCAGTAATGACAAGTGGACTT
>NC_051404.1:40086486-40086939 GCF_015228065.2 Penaeus monodon
TACTGTGCACCTTCACAGCTGATGCAATGACAACAAATGTGTGGTGCTAAAATTATAGTTGAATGTTTAGAATGTGTGCTATTATCGTTAAATAAAAATAAGTTTTTTTTTTTTTTGCGCTTAATAGTTTTAATATATTACTGCAATCATCAATCAATGTAAATGTTTGTCCTAATTAGCAGTAATGGCTTTGAGATGTTGCAATGGCATAATTCATAAACAAAATTGCTAAGAACAGTTATTACCATATATTTAATTTTTTTAGTCAGGTCTGAATTGTTAGCAAGGTAACATTTCTGGGCTTTTCAAATAAATGAAAACCTACTTTTAAATATCTGCACACATTTGTGCATGCATATACAGTTATATTTGGATCAGTTTTGCATTACAAAATAAGACAGTGGAGATATCAAAGGAGGAAACCATCTATTTTTTTATATTTGGTTTTGTAGG
>NC_051404.1:40086989-40087286 GCF_015228065.2 Penaeus monodon
CAGGGTAAATTTACTCAAATTTGTCAGGGTACACTGACTATTTTTGTATGTGATGTGAATCCTTGCCAAGAAAACCAAAGAAATGTTATGACTCCTCTCCAGATTTAGAAAGCGAAGTGTTCAAGAAAAATAGAAGTTCCCTAATTTGTAAAATACATACATATTTAGTATTCATTTTCAAATTGCTTCATCTTTCAGGAAAGGGAGGAAAGAACAGGCGACGTGGTAAGAATGAGAATGAAGCCGAGAAGAGAGAATTGATCTTCAAGGAGGAGGGCCAAGAATATGCCCAGGTAA
>NC_051404.1:40087310-40088603 GCF_015228065.2 Penaeus monodon
AGATTGAAAATAGGGAATTTACTTCTTAAATTCCAGATTGCCTATTAAAAATACTTTTATTTCTGTGTATATTTGTATTTCTCCTTATTCCATGGTGCTTTCTCATCATTTCAGATATTGTTATTGTTGTTGCTTTAATGTTAAAAAATATTTTTTTTATGCAATTGATGAAATTATCTTGTTGAGGTATATCTGTATGATCTCATTAAGTCTTTTGTGTAACACCGTTTTTCCTTACAAAAGAATGTGTAGACAAACATATGTAAATGTATTCATGAACTTGATATTTCTGTTTTTGGTAGAGCTTGATTTTTATTTAGTTTCATTATTATTTGTTTTGTTGATCAATTTTACATATGTATCTATGTTTTTTGTCAGTGTAGTGTTTATATATTTTAGTATTTGCTTTTTTAAGTTTTAGTTCCTTGCTTAAAGATATATGTTGAGAATATATCATGGTGCTTTCATTGTTTTTCAGTGTCACCATGGTTACTTAGATGATTCCCATAGTTACTGCTGTTTTTTTATTAATAATACTAATAGGAAAACTATACTGATTATCTTTTTTCATCTAAATGTCAGGTGACAAAAATGCTTGGAAATGGCAGATTGGAAGCTCTCTGTTTTACTGACGGTATGAAGAGGCTCTGTCACATCCGTGGAAAACTCCGGAAGAAAGTGAGTAAATAAGAGTCATAGACTTGTTTAGAAAGGACAGAAAGATGAATTTTGTTAAAGAAAGCAATCTTTCAGAAGCATATGAATTAAGCTAATGTTATTTCTAAACTTTGTATTTATTTTATCACAAGACTATAGTTACCGAAGTACTTCATCTTTAATTATAGACCTTTACTTCAGTTCACATTTAAGTAATGAGTTGCCTGCTTTAAGTTCTTGTTGTCCTTCTTAGCCATCTGCATAAATATGTGCTCTTTACATTCATGTGTTGCAAGAACTGAAGTACAAACTCCGTGGTCATACATTATTTTCATGTTGCTCTTGTGTTACATCCCATTCACAAGGTTTCTAAACCGTGAATGGTGCAAGTCTGTCTTAGAAGTTTAAAAAAACTGCCTTTCATGACAAAAGACTCCATTTTCATATTGATTGCTATAAATTGACAGTTTAGAATGTAGCTAATTACTCTTGTTTTGGTGTTATACTTTTTCAATAATAGTACAAAGCAGATGAAAAATTATTTATACATCTTGCTGTTAATAAGTATATAAGCATTGTGTATTATATCAAAAGAAACAAAATAAAGGTATTTTATGATGTTTGAGTAGATGGAAG
>NC_051404.1:40089595-40090368 GCF_015228065.2 Penaeus monodon
ATTTGTACACTTTCATAAACCCTTTAACAGCTGCCTGCGATTCCATAGCCATTCCCCTGTACAAGTCTTGGGTAACAAAAAATTTGAGCAACCAATGAATGAGCATTTAAAGGTTTTGTATGCTATATTTTTTGTGTGGTACTCCACAAAACATGGCAATATCCAAAGGGGAGGGACTAAAATGGCAGCAACTCCTGGGCAATCTGGCTGGAGGTATATAGACCTTTTGCCTTAGTACACAGTTTTTGTAAAGCCATGGACTATAGTTGCGTAATTATTCATGAAGTGTGATCAGAGTTGAATTTTAATTTAAGAAAAATTCTTATTATGTAGGTATTTGAAACAAATTTATTTCCATTTATAGGTATGGATAAATCAAGGTGATATCATTCTTCTTGGGCTTCGAGACTACCAGGACAAAAAGGCTGACGTTATCCTCAAATATAATGCAGATGAGGCACGAAACTTGAAGTCATATGGTGAAATCCCAGAATCAGGTTTGTATTTATTATTGATGTTTTGTATGTACTTTAATGACCAAACTTCATTTACATTATCCTAGTGGCTGAAAAGACATTTTTTTTTTTTAAGCATTGTTAACCCCCAGAAGAATGGGAAGTTCAGAGCATTCATTGTGTACACAGGATGGAGAAAATGGAGTGTCCAAGCTGTGTAACAAAAAATTGCAAAAATTAACACACACAATTTTCCATCTTGTTACTTGCCTTCCACCCTCACCATATACTGTGCAGCCACAAGTCTCCCCCCCCCCC
>NC_051404.1:40090427-40090740 GCF_015228065.2 Penaeus monodon
TAGGGTGGGCAAAAAGTGGTCAAGGTTCAACAAGCTGATAGAAGAAATTGACAAAATGACATACTAGTTTTTGCCCTTGTGATCTGACCTAGTTACAGCACTTGAAAATTATGACCTCTAAGGTAATAAGACCACGACTTGAGACAAAAGGC
Organism: Penaeus monodon; assembly: GCF_015228065.2. NCBI lineage: Eukaryota > Metazoa > Arthropoda > Malacostraca > Decapoda > Penaeidae > Penaeus > Penaeus monodon. Next base: position 40,090,580 of record NC_051404.1, read on the forward strand.
TTTTGTATCGGGAGACCACCCGGCTGCATTGGGTTAAAGAATAATCACTGTCAAATTATATCCCTTCAGCAGTTCTAACCCCTTCTTGAAAGTTCATAGGTGTTGTTCAATGGGCACATCCTCCTCTTGTACATGAGGGGATATGCAGTTGATTCCAACCG
>NC_051404.1:40091749-40093464 GCF_015228065.2 Penaeus monodon
AGAATGCATCAGGGTATTTGGCTCTGCAAGAGGCTCTGCATCAATGAACACAATAGTTGTCCATGATACAATTATGCTGTCATGAAATTTGTGCATTGACCAGTGTCTTGTCCCCCTTTTTTTCTCCCAAACAAATCTTGTATTAGTTTTCTATACATTATTGGTTTGTAGTGCTATTTATGAGGCATGATAACATTTAATGGATGACTAGCCATAATTCACAATATTCCTTATCATCATGCATGCATTTTTATTGTGATTTTGCATTTATGTAAGTTTATTATGAAAGTATTTTTATAATTAAGTCATTGTATAGGAAGCATAATTTTTTTTGTAAATAGTTTGGCCTTGAAGATAAAGAGTATACCATGCCTCATGGTGTCTAAGGGTGATGGGCTCACTGCATATGAAATAGTAATGGTTCCTCTGTATAGACACGAGGAAGGTCAGGAAGGGGATCTTTGTCTAATTTTAATACTGATTTTGGTACTGTATTAAGTGATAATATGGAATTAGTACACATTTCCATTTATTATTTCTTACATTAGTAAAGTTTGTAAATGTTTACTGTACTATGTTATATTATAAAGTGATGTTTTACATTTCCTTTTTTTTTTCCCCCCAGTCAAGGTGAACGAGAATGCTACCTTCGTAGAAGACGGCATGGATGACGATATTGAGTTCGACGATTACTCAGAAGAGGAAGAGGATGCAGCAGCTGACATAGATGCAGTAAGTAAATATTAATTTAAATTGAAGTTTTTGTACAAGAAATTGAAAGTTTGTAATTATTGTACTGGAAGATAATAATTAAAATAAGTCAGTTGTCATAAATTGTAGGTAGTGAACTTAAATCCAGTGAGTGATAACATTGTATTTAACTATTGTCTTTTAGAAAATAGATTTAAGATTATACATAAATATCATTTCATTGATGCAGAATATATTTTCCTTTCAGCTATGAAAATGCTGGCCGAATACCTCTATTACAAGGATAGCAGATGCTAGCATAAAGTAGAAATAACTATTAGCTTTTTTTTTTCTTTTTTTATGCCCATCATATACACAGTTGTTGGTGTCCCAACATGGGATGTTCTTTATTGCTGTAGAATCAGATTGATATTATGTTTACATACAGCAAACTAAAGTTCAGAGTATTTTGATATCTAGTTGATAATCAGGAATCAATTTAGAAATTATTATTTAGGAAATGTTAATCCAAGAGATTCATATAAAGTGATACCAAGAAACAAACTGGAATACACTTGCTTTTTGTAGTGATTGCTTTCACTGCATCTCAATTTTTATTTGAATGTTTGTCTTGAAAAAAGAAAAGGAAATTAGAAATTTGTTTTGCAAGATGCTGTTTTCTTTGGCCCTATTTCGTTCCCATATCTGCATCCCTCCTGTAACTTTTTTTTCTACTTTATCATATGGAAATTAAATCTTTTTAAATTGATATTTTATATAAAGTGTAATCTCAATTTTTGTTGTTTCTGTATCCTGTGTTAATAATAGTCAGTTTTTATCTTTGATTTTTGGATTCTTCAGAAATGCATGTTTACCCTGAATGAAGTTTGTTAGGATTCCCTTTGAAATCTATATTTAGTGTATCACATGTATACCTTTGAGATTAGCTTAGTAAGTTCTCTGGTATTTTGAGTGACATTGACTGGTTAAGGTTGCTGGGAGTGAAAGTAAATAAAACCCAAGGA
>NC_051404.1:40093507-40094586 GCF_015228065.2 Penaeus monodon
GAAAAGTAAAGTTTGGTATATTTATGCATAAGGTGTAAGTGCTAAACCATTGTCTGGTCTTAATTACTATTTTTTTGGAATGTAAACAACCTAAACTTCTGGAGTGATTGTCTCTAGAAAAGAAAATATAAAAACTTGTTGCTTCTCGTTTCCACTGTACAGTGGTTCTAACTTTGCTGATGGGCAAGACTGTATGAATTTTATAAACGAGCAAGTGTTGAGGAACTGTCTGGATGTTTTTAGTGCTTCTGTATGCTTTATTTTCATTGTCTAATCTCCTCCATAGCTTGAAATCTGTATATATATTGATGTTTGTAGTATTAGGTTGGAATATTATTTCTGATAAATCAGTTGTTTAATTTCATATCAGAAAAAAGTTAATGCAAGATGTGAGGGGTTATAATAATGGAATAATTTTTGACATAAGAAAGATTTTAAGCCATTGCCAATTTTTTATTAGTTTCTCAATTTTTTTGTGTTGAATAAATGCCATCTTTAAAAATGAAAATTTCAGACATGTTTATCACCACATGTAAAGCAAAAAAAAATAATAAAAATATTTATTTAGTAATACTGTATTAATTGCAGTATGACTTGTATAACAGTCTTTGTGTATTTATAATGCAATATGGAATATTAAAGTGAAACTTGATATTGGATGTTTGTTTAGGAGCCCTTATTCTAAGACAAGTAGAAAAAATATAGAGGTATTAAAAAAACTGTGCTTATTGTACACTTTTATATTATTTAGCTAATAAACATTTCATTACATTTGGCTCATATTACACAAAATAGTACATTAATTTTATTAAGATTAAAGACAGGGAAAGGAAAATATATGTAGTATGTCAAATAGTATGATCCCCTGGTAAATTCAAATTATGCTGGCTGAAACCACCTTTTATAAATTTGATTGTGGTATTGTATTCCCATTACCAATTTTGCAGATTGTGGGACAAGCACCATTCATGTGTATCTACAATAGAAAATGGACAATATGTCTTAAAGAAAAGGAAAGTTTTTATACCTGGTGTAAGCTTCCCATGGGGCATGTATTAACAGCCCTGGGAATATCACCC
>NC_051404.1:40094650-40094735 GCF_015228065.2 Penaeus monodon
TATGTACTTTGTCAGTAGGTCTGGAGGTTAAACATGACCTCAATATTGATGACTGAAATTTAGAGGATATCCCTCATTGCTCAAG
>NC_051404.1:40094768-40096255 GCF_015228065.2 Penaeus monodon
AATCTGTGCACAAAGTGATTTTAACTTGTATGCATGAGGTAAACTATTGAATTTTACCTCAACTACGTTATTCCTACTAATAAACTCAAATGGGACAAGATCGTAAGTGCAGAAAATGTTAATGTCAAAATGGTTGCAAACACATCCCAAGTTGATGAACTTTCAAATCTAACACTACCATACAAGGTACACCTCAGGTAAAGGACTAATCCAATTCCCATTGCATTGAGAACAACCCAGTAACTTGAGTTTTTCTTAAGTACACAAATGGCAACTTCCTGTACTCTTATTTAAATATGGCAACTAATTTAATTATTTCACAGAAAAGTGAATACTGCAATCCATAGCATAATGAAATGGGAAAACACATAGCACAGATCTACAGCTGGTCTACAAGAATTCTCTATTACACCTACAGAGATTATGAACTTGCAAACTACTTGACAATACAAGGTTCTCTACAATAAAACTACCTTTATATACGTTATTTACATACACACTGTACAATAGATAAAAGCTGCCACTGACTAAGAAATTAGTATATGTAAAATTTACTAAATACTTGTGTACATCAGTTACAACAACCAAACCATTCCTTTATTATATGATGTATTTATGAACAATAAGGGAATTTATCAGCTAGGCTTTTGTCAACTCTCAAACTTGCCATAAACATTGCACATATTGGAACACTGAAAGCTGCAGTCCCTACAAGATACTTATTGATTGATAGGTAACTATTCTGCCAACTTATTTTTGCTAATTCACGGTTTCACTGTCTATAAATGTAACACTTATTGACATCTATTATTTTGGTGTCTGTACCTTAACCACTTGCTTTAAATGTTCAAGTCTTGCTTCAAAAATAAAGGTTCAGACACCAATGTTAAATGCATTTTTTTGAGATTATGAAAACCACTGGGTAAAGTGTACTTCACTTGTTGCATTTATTTTTCACAGCACAATAAACCAAATGTTCGTGCTTTAGTTCAGAGCAATATTAAGTACTTCTATGGTTATGTAATTCACCAATGTAGCCATTTCCATACATTGTTTAGAGGATTTTCATCTCTTTCTCTATACATACATAGTCAGAAATGTGAATTTCACTCAGGTATTACTATTATTATGGAGGGCACAGAAGTTAACATTAGATCTTCACTTTTCAAAGAGCCATGCAGTTTCTGCTGTAATACTTTAAACAAGTATTATTTTACTTATATTTCATTTTATTTGCATGTGTGAAGGTCTACGACTCTGGTACATGTTTTGCACTCCACGTAGCAACACCAGTGGAACTTGCAATGGCACCTTTCATGTAGTTTCACCTTTTGAGAATTGTAACCTCGACCACAGCATAAGAGTCCACAGCCATCCATGCCTTGGGAACTCTTGTTGCAAATCCTGTCCTGGGTTCCTGCAAATTCAAGGGTCAAATTACATTTACGTATCAAGTAAAGAACTTTGTTGATTTGACTTAATTTATC
>NC_051404.1:40096301-40098517 GCF_015228065.2 Penaeus monodon
TCAATTGCATGAAAAGAAGCCAACCAAAAGAACATTTCACACAAGATAAGTAACTCGTTAGAAAATATCCCTGGATTATACCTAGAGATCCAACTGTATTGTTGCGCCTGCAATAGTCAGGAGATTCGTCCAAGTAGACCAGGTCCTCGGCAGTTGGGACATTAAACTGAGGGTGTTTGACTTGGAGTTTTCCTCGGCGATTGATTTTTACCTCTGTTGCTCCGTCATATTTGTCCTTCAAAAGGTCACCTGGTGTGAGAGAGTAACATCAGCCGTTGTGTGTGTGTGTGTATATCTAATAATCTCAGTTAAACATCATGATATTTAAAAAGGGTTTCATATATGGAGGAACACAGACATATCCACAACGCTCAAATAACCATGCACGCGTACACGCATACAAGTATGAACACCCTTCTCCCCAAATTCTCCAAGTGAAGAACCGAATGAATGAGCAACTACTGTCGTCTGCGCCCTGAAACTTAAATAAAATCTGAAAATTATTTAAATCAATTCACATTTATCTAGGATCACTTCTATTATTACTGGGCATTTCATTTGTTACTGTGTTCATTTTATGAGTACATGATACTTATTAAGTTATGCATTTTTCTGCAAAGGATTACTCTCCTCATGCACCACCCATTTGAGCGGATTTTTGATATTTACATTCATTTTTAAATGTCCAATATATATTACTTTAAGCCTGATTATATAAAACCTTCAATATTCTAAACAACTTTCGGCAGTTTAATATTTAATATTTTTCTGTAGGGAGGTAATGCCTAATCAGCTGGAACGTTTAATCAAACACGATCCTATGATTTGTTCAGAACCATATGAATCATCAATTTCATCCTTAGACATCCATTTTAGCGCTTGTTACAGAGATCTCAAATTTTTCCAGGAGTTTTTTTTTTTAATCTATGGATCCCGGGTCGCACCACTCCTAAAAAAAAAATCATCCTTTCCCTCCTTTACTCTCATCCCTTTTTTTTCAATTTACTCATTTTCTAGGTTTCCCAAAACACCCCCTGTTAACCCCTTTCGCAGCCACCCCCCTCGTAATCCCGAAAGGGCCGAAACACCCCTCTTAAAAAACCCAAATCAAAAACTTTTCCGCCCCACATTTAAAGCTTCCCGCAACGCATTTGCTGGAAGTAATTTTAAGGGGCCGCAACTTGTATACATACCGACTTCCCTGAAGGGTGCCAGTTGTTGCCAGCACGTGATCAGAGAGCAGGATCCTGATACACCGTGGCATTTGAAATTGCACCCGCGTTCTACGGATCACAGCCTGTTCGGGGGGAGGTAATAGCTATATCAAAATCTGGTTAAGCCGCTTTTTATTTCTAATAAAAATTGGTTATTTACATGGCATTAACAATATAATAATTTAATTTTGATGAAGTTATCTACTTTCTTGCGCTTATATTATGATGTAAAGAATATACACCGCACTTTTTCATAAGGAATTAAAAATTTTAGTCTTAAATAACTACTTCCCGAAACATTTCCAATTCATCAACAAACGCGAAGGACCTCCGACCTTCCTTGAAGTTCGACATCAATTTTAGTCGCGAATAAGTCGACCTTTTGCCTAAGGACTGTGACCTTACCCTTCTCCCCGCCTCGTTGTTGTGCAGGTTCATCAGCTGGCGGCCTTGCTTGGGGGAGCCCCGCTTATAGTTCTTCTCCCGCTCGCGGACGTCCACAAAGCCCTGGGTGAATCTGCGAGGGGTCCGAGGCGGTTAGGTCGGAAAATTGTGTCGAGTAGTTTTCGAAGCAATCAGATAATCTATTATCATCAGCATAAAAAAATAATATCTCTGTGAAATATGCGTCCGGTAAGTTTTTTGTATGGTAAGTAATTCGGTAAATGGTGAGATGCCTATCATGCATATTTTGTCAGTTAAACGACCTCTAATATTACAATAAATGTGACAAATTAGGCAAAGATACGATATAATAATTTCTATTTCCCTTTCACAAAAAACAATTTTAACTCCATGCCAGCGATATGATACTCACTTGTATCCATACTCGACGTTGTCTCCGCATCCGCCCCAGATCCACTCCTTGTTGAGGTCCTTTGGTCTGCGGGCGGGCGAGCACCCACACGTGGACAGCTGGCCGTCCCTGCACGCTCGCGACACGCTATTTACGACGCCCGCCGAAGCGATGGCATGGGCGAAAGCGGCCTCTCGACTCGCTGA
>NC_051404.1:40098712-40098847 GCF_015228065.2 Penaeus monodon
GGAATGGGGAAGAGGGGGTCGACGATGGGGGGATGAAGATGTGATGGGTGACAAATGATGAGTGAATTAAAAAAAAGTTAAAGTTTTTACTGATAGGTAAAAAGAAAGAGATAAACTGGATAGATTCAAGATTTG
>NC_051404.1:40100058-40101192 GCF_015228065.2 Penaeus monodon
TCTCCCTCTTTCTCTTTTCGATCTCATCAAGCAAGCGCCAGCACCAGAAACGCTCCTCAGCGAACTCACGGATCTGCAGGACAGGTCCGAACACAGTGGAGTCGTCAACAGTGGAGCAGTTCCAGCGTCTGTGTCGGAACTGCCACTGGCACTCATGGATGCCAGTCTTGGCGCCGCGGCCGACGCTGCCCATTGGTCCGGTAAGCGCACAATTTTGGGTTTGGCCCGGGGGAAGGGGGCCGGGGATTTGGGTGCAAGGGGCCCCGCGCCCGATCAGGGAGATCGAGGGTTCCCCCATAATTCGTGCCCCCGGAGACCGAATTTTGGGGGGCCCAAAAGCAAACTAAATACTCTCCCAAAAAATATACAAAAAAGTACAAAATCAGAAAATTTAAAAAATACAGGAAGGACTAAATATAAAGGGGAAAAAGTTAATAGTCTGCGTGGTTTTTCTTTTTTTTTTCGTAAGGGGCGAATTGTCGAATATGATGCCCCCAAAAAAACCTTAAAAAACATTAAGCAAGCTTTCACTGGCACAAAGGTTGGGATCCGCTCTATTTCTTTGCAGTGTGCAAGTTGCAAGAGAGGTTGACAAACACACTATGAGAGCGGCCGCAAAAGGATTGCCCAAAACGCAATGTTGCCCTTTAGGAGCGTAGTACCCATCTCGTTCGTCTGTAAATATTGCTTAGTTACACCACGAGTCGTGTTAACGCGACCTCAGCCCCGGGGGAGCTCGGGTGACTCACGGGGTGTGTGAAGAGCTCGAAAAAAGAAATGTAGGAGGGGGAAAGGGGAGGGGAGAAAAGGAAGGGGAAGGGGAAGGAAGGGAGGAGAGGGAAAGGAAGAGAGGGGAGGGAAAGGAAGAGAGGGGAGGGAAAGGAAGAGAGGGGAGGTAAAGGAAGAGAGAGGAGGGAAAGGAAGAGAGGGGAGGGAGGGATGGGGGAGGGGAATAGGACGAGGTGCGGGCGAGGGAGCTCTGGGTTAAAAGTCCCTGCAGCGTAACTGTTCAAACGTTAACAATAAGGGGATGACGCACGGGCAGGACCGGTTAGCAGGTCGGAAAGAAGGTGAGTTCATTTAAAAAGTGAGAGCGTGCAAGGGATAACAGGAAAGTAGGTAAGTAAATAGTTG
>NC_051404.1:40101265-40102370 GCF_015228065.2 Penaeus monodon
CAAGTCGTGCATAGTCCATCGACGTGTGAACCTCCCTGTGTCCCGGGCGATGGGCGTGGCGGCGAGGGGCGTGTGCCACCCAAACGGGGAGGCCTGGAGGGCGGTGAGCTCGTCCTGTTCTCGATAATTGACCCCCTTTGTGGAGGCACAGCTCTCCCTCCACGCCCCTGGCCCGCCTCAGGCACTGCTTCTGATGGCCGGGTGTTGGGTGAGCGAGGGAGGGACGGACGACTATATGGACGATGGGAAATGACGGCCTTTGGTGAGCGATTGGCCGAGAGAAGCAATAACCGCGGACTCGCTACGTTCGGTGCACAGGACGCCGCATGCGATTGCCTCCGCGGGGTGCAGGGATTTTGTCTTAGGGAAACGCATGTTTTTTTAATACCAAAATTACAAAAAACAACAACAAAGAGCAAATACTCTGATTTCGTTTTAGGGGAAATAAACTTAATGAAAACAAGGTCAAAGGAAATAAGATAACTACCAGCGCGATTCGGATGAGTGCGTCGGGAGCAGGATCAACCCAGATGCGAATTTGTACATTGGCAAGCATTGCACTCGCGTTCTGATTGACCGACAAACCATATCACTGAAGTAAAGTGACGCAAGAAGTAACAAACTGAAGACATAAGTAATGCATATCGCACTGTAAGTAAAAGAGAAAGAAAATCTCACCCTGGGATCTCGCTACCCCCTTTCTCGTTCCGGCACAAACGCTCAGCATGTCTCCCACACCCTTGGAGACAAATTTTCCACCCCTGTGGCTCCTTTCCTCCCTCCCTCCCGCCCTTGTCTCCTCCTCCTTCCTCCCTCTCCCCTTCTCTTGCCTCCCCTCCATTCCTCCCTCCCCCCCCCTCCTGCCTCCCCTCCCAAGGCAAGGGCGTGCCTCTCCTCCCCCCGCAGGCGTGTGGGTCTCGCCTCCCCCTTGTTCTCCCCGGATCGCATGTAGCCGCGTCGTGGCCTACTCACCCCCGCCCCTTCCTCCAAGTCGTTAAACTACCTAATTCGGTAGACATATTCTAATATATGGGAGGCCATTTTGCGCGCGTAATGCAGTGGAAATAGGCCATAACTCAGTGCGGCCCTAAATGGAGAACAACTG
>NC_051404.1:40102429-40102566 GCF_015228065.2 Penaeus monodon
ACTCTGTTATCGGCACAGTTACATTTGCATCTTTATTATTGGCCCTCTCAGTCTCCTCCCCTTCGATGGCACTCAACCTCAGCTCTTTAATCGCTCTCGGGCTTTCTTCTCGCGGCGCCACACTTGAAATTTCCAGA
>NC_051404.1:40102654-40102856 GCF_015228065.2 Penaeus monodon
CACTGCAATCTCCAGCGCGAATGTCACCTTCACCGCGGTGCTCCAGCGCTCGAAATCGTCGAATACATTCTGCTCGTGGATTTTAAGGTGCAATAAAACGGCCGGATTCTGGCGCGGACTCACGCTTTTCGAAGCTAGCACATTTAGACGGATTCCACTCGCATGCACGTACGCACACACAGGGAATAAACATGTAGAGTAA
>NC_051404.1:40102920-40103557 GCF_015228065.2 Penaeus monodon
ATGTGTGTTTTTGCCCCTTCCTCTTTCGTCTCCCGAGATCTAATTTCCGAATGCGACTTTCTGGTTCACATCTAATTGTTGTTTTATATGTAATCCCTTTCACGTAAACTCTCTTAGTCAATCATAGCTTTAGAATGAGCATGTGAAAAAATAGCATAAATGTGTCACGCCAAAACAAAATTTCAGAACTGTCGCCACGTAATCGGACCAACGATTTTAGCGAATGACTCCTTATCTCAGTCACCTGATGCACGTTTTACCACAGGCGCTCGAAACGTTCGGAGTTCTAGACAAACGTTTGGTAGGAAAAGGCAGAAGACAGAGTGTGCTGATTTACATAAGAATCGGGGATTATGGGCTAAGGCAAGGAGAACAAGGTGATCAGAGAAAGAATAAAATCAAGGGTGTTCACAAACAGCCACGGTAGGGAAGGGCGGCCGGTAGTTCACGAAAGAGCTGTTATAATCAAATACAAAAATAACAAATAAAATATTAATAACAGTAACAATATGAGATATAAGTAAAACACAGACACGTGCGTGTTTCGTATCTAGCCATTCGTACATCTAAAAACCTCTCAATCTATTCTCAGTTTTTATATAAATATCAAGGTCTATCAGAAAATCCCCCCGTCCCC
>NC_051404.1:40103607-40104185 GCF_015228065.2 Penaeus monodon
ACGTTCCTTAGGACCAGGAGAGCCAGCGAGCGGGGTTCCCCAAGAGGGCGAGCGCGGTGGCCCACGGCATTGGGGTCATCAGCGCGCCGGCCAGTTGCTATTATTTACATCATAACTGGCGGCTCGTTGAAAAAGCCTTACGTTGCGATAATGAACTCCGCGCCCTTTGTCTTGTAATTTACAGCGGCGTGGATGTGTGTGGCTGAACCCTGCGTTCGGGAGTCGTGTTGTTCCATCCTCTTACCCAAGGCATGGCCACCGCTGCTTGGAAGCAGTCACTTCGAACAGGCTCAGAAATCCTCCAGCGCGATTTTCGAACCGAGCTGCCACCCATTCACTCGGGACATATTATTCCCATGTAAGAGTTCTGTTTCCATATCTTCCCTGCTTCCCTACGGGCCGGCCACCTCGACGCCCCTAGGGAGCCGGGAGCCGCAGCACCACCTTCGAGGGCGGGCCGCCGTGATCTCGCTCACCCCGAGTGTGATCCTGACGCATCCATCACCTCAGGGGCCATAAACACCCTGGGTTATCAGACAGCATCTAAATCATGGGCCGTTTACCTGCTCCGGCGTCAG
>NC_051404.1:40104852-40105428 GCF_015228065.2 Penaeus monodon
ATAGATGCCATGGTCAGAAAAATCACGTTTCATATCATAACTGCGAGATTGTCCCTCAAGGAGGAAAAGAAGTCGAGAAAATGAATTCTCCGCACGAATTCCTTGCAGGCGCTCGTGGCAAAGGGTCAAACGGGAGTCCTAAACATCCCAACTGACAGAAGACATAAAACAAAATAAATAAGTAATGATTTCTAAGGTTCTTCTCTTCCTTAAAATTTGTATGTCCTTTTTCCAGTAAACAAACTTCTATCTATCAAAAGCATATCATCTATTTAAAAAAAGAAAAAGACATAATATTAAAAGCATGCATCGTATTTAAATATCATCTGATAATGTCCTTATGACTGCAACTTCCAAGTTATTTTTTGCCCTGCCTGCACAGGTTGGACTTACCCCTTACGAAATTTAATTAACGACAATAATCTAAACACTAGTATACCATAAGGTCATTGCTTTTAGGCGGCATCGTCAGCTGCTGTCCGGCAGGGTTGGATAGATTGCTGAGTCGTGATACTTCATCCTCATAAACTATTATCATCGTGAAGTGTACAAAAATATTATACTCATACCCCCTAA
>NC_051404.1:40105559-40107621 GCF_015228065.2 Penaeus monodon
ACACATACGTACGCCAGTAATCTTCATCATATTACAAATGCAAGCCCAATAAGGTACAGAAATGGCACCATTACTTTACCATAAACACCCTCTGGCCAAGTGCATTCAAAAGCGGCCAACTTACTCCGAGATGGGAAGACCGCTTTATGGCCCTGCGAAGGTGCAGATCAGCCCTGAAATACTCATATCAAAAGGCCACGCCAACAAGAACACCAAGCGAGGCTCACACTATCGCACCCTTAAAGAGGCTTCACATCCTCGCACGCCCGAAGAGGAGCCTCACACTACCTCGCCCTTTGGGAAGGCCGCAACCCGTTGAGGAACAGCTACTCACATCCAAGAGCCGACGAGCCTGGTGACCGCCGGCGTGGCGAGGCAGAGGAGGACGACCACGGCCGTCAGAAGCAGGTTGAGGAGGCCCACGACCCCCATGGTGTGTGAGCCTGACGACACCGCCTTCACCAGCACCCACGACGACCCAGGGACACCGCCACGTTCATGCCTGTCGGGGAAGAGGAGGGTTTGTTAGTTGGGCGAAGAAGAAAGGTATTGCTGATAATTGGGGCTTTCTCTGTCGAGACATTTGGGTTACGTGGAGCTGAATTGAATATCTAATAAGCTTTTCATATACGTTAAACACATCGGTCCTAATCCCCTAAACAGTTCCAGGGTCTACTCACATACACTACAATACACACTGCATATCAGGCAGCTAACCCACATTTTCTCTGCAAGAAAAGAAATCCATTATATCTGAAACTGGGTACTCTGACATATGCCTGTTGTAAGCCGAGTCTCGCACAAAACAAGGAAACAGAAGGTTTGAGAATTAAGGCCTTGAGACTAGTCAACCCATTCCACTTGAACCTCTGGCCAATCCGACTCCCAGTCCTTCCTACTCCCGCAAGGAAGAAATGAGTTGCTGACAGGATCGCGCCACTCGCTGACCCTTCGACCTCCGTTACGAGACGTTATTTCCCGCGGTTTTGTGTGTGTGCGCAGTCGGGCTCAGGCGCGTGCGTGCGCACAGGAACCCGCCCGAACCGCAGCAACTACCGGGTACAGAGACCGGCCTCCTGGAGGTCGTGGCGCCGGCGGTCACCCAGTTACTCGATCCTTTAATTATCTCAGATTACACCGAGGGGATTAGGGCATTCTTATATATTCAATCGTACATCAGTGCTGAGGGCGGGAGGGCTTCGTGGCCGGCTCTCGGACCCATCCATGGGGCGATGTTCGGGCGTGGTCTATCGTCCCTACGAGTTTTACATTCTCGCTCAATCCACAAGTTTTCAATAGGATCTAAGTCAGTATTTGGGTAGCCTGGGGACACAGCTAATGGTGATTTATTTCGCAGAATACGTAAGCAAATGATGTAACTGGTCTCTAGGCACTGATGAATACAGCATTTTTCAAAGCACATACCAAAAAGTGAGTAAAACTGTCACTCTTTCCTATGATAGAAAAGAGTGATGTTAGCTTTATTAAGTAAATATGGTGCAAATATTACAAATGCAACATCTGAAAAGTATCAGCCACTGTTGCTAACTCGGAAGCACGTACCCTCAGATCGGCACATCGACTGATCTACGGTAGAAACGACTTGTCCACCTGCTGATAGAACAAAGGAAGCTTTTTTTTTTATATAATACTGTATTTCCCGCATCACTCGTTATCCTTTAAAACAAAACAAAACACAAAACAAAAGACTACTGAACTATGGCATTCAACTCATCACGACTTCGAACTGCCCCGGCCCACCCGACCGCGCGTCTCTGATTCCCCTACTGGCTGGCGAGAAGCGGAGGCTCGTGGATCACTCTTTGCGCTCTCCGCTCTGACGACAATATCTCCCGCAGCTGTTTTGTAATGGAAATGTTTTTCTTACTCATCAATACTGAGTGATGTGGATGTTTTGTTCTCCGTTGTCGGTTTGCGTAGTGATCAAATATAGTTATCAAATATAGTAATTGTTCACTTCATTAGCTTTGAACTTTAAGAAAATATGTGAAGATCCTTTTTTTGAAGAAATTCAATGGAAAGTTTTCATTGAACAGCAGCT
>NC_051404.1:40107735-40107837 GCF_015228065.2 Penaeus monodon
TTTATCACTTATTTATTATTAATATTCAATAATCACATTACCAACAGTAGTAGCAACAAGAACGATAAAAACGAAACTGACCAAAACACTGATAAACCTTTT
>NC_051404.1:40107889-40109248 GCF_015228065.2 Penaeus monodon
AGCGGCCTGACACGAAGCCGAGCGCCCTCTTCAGGTGCAGCCACAATCACAAGCCATCCGTCATGCTTATCTCGTTTCTTGAATCACTTTGGCCCGCGACAAAAGCTTTATGGAGATTCTGATACCAATTTTCCAGTTGAACGAATCAGCAACGGAAGGCCTCGGCTCGGCTCTCGACTCCTGGATTGGCATTCCCCGAGTGTTCGCGAGACCCGGCCGATTCCTGCGAGTAGAGAGGGTAGCACTCGAACTCTGCGGATCCGAGTCCCTACGAGCGGGTAGCACTCGAACTGCGGATCCGAGTCCCTACGAGCGGGTAGCACTCGAACTCTGCGGATCCGAGTCCCTACGAGCGGGTAAGACTCTTACTCTGTGGATACCTGTTTGGACTCTCTCCCCTTCGTCGCACGATTGCCTCATTATAAATTCCTTCTCGTTTTTTCATGAGACATTATTTTTCGTGTCTGTTACACTGGGTAACCCGAGCCTTTGTTCTTCTCTGCTTTGTGTTACAGTCAACCTTCGCTGAAAACAAGTGCAATTAGTGATAATCCCTTTTAAGACAAATGAGTTCTAAAAGCTTAGACGAAGCTCACGCCACCTCACATCAAAAATAAATAAAAAGATCGAACACCTAAAACATAACACTAATAATAAGTAATGTTAGCCATTATGAGCACAACTGCTCACTCGGTCTTCATGACAGCTAGATGGCCTTCCCTCCCCTCGCTTCCCCTCCCTCCCCTCGCTTCCTCTCCCTCCCTCTCTTCCCCTCCCACCCCTCGCTTTACCTTCCTCTCTCTCTTCCCCTCCCTACCTTCGCTTTCTCTCCTCCCTCTCTTCCCCTCCTCCCCTTAGCTTCCCCTCCCACCCTTCGACTTTCCTCCCTCCCCTCCAAGCATCCCCAAGGGCCCAGATCCCTCACTCCTCATGGAAAACCAGTACTCTTCCCCAACGTTAAAAGCATCCACCGACTTTTTTTCCAGCTTCATGAGCAAAGACAACAGCGCGCCGGCCTGGACCAAGTGCTCCTCGCTTTCCTTGCGCCATGAGTTTACTTTTTTTCTTCCCCTTTTTTTTGAGTCGCTGCTGCCTGGTATCCCTCCTGACCGCACACAAGCCACAGCCCTCATATAGGCGGTGACAGCTCGCTATTAGTCGCCGCCAAACCCAGCCTCATCACTGAGCTGTCTAACCACTTTGTCCGCTCTCTCGTTACTCCCGCTGCGCCCCTCGCCACCGCGCAGATCGCTGCTCCCGCCCGCGCTCGCCCCGCCAGTCCTCGGGACGCCGCGCGGACGCCCTCGCTCTCCCCGCCAGCCCTCGGGACGCCGCGCGGACGCCCTCGCCTGCGCGCGT
>NC_051404.1:40109422-40110289 GCF_015228065.2 Penaeus monodon
TTGTATATGTTAGTAGGTCTGTGTGTGGGGGGGGAGGGGTTGCGAGTTCAAGAGTGTGTTGGGTTGTGGGGTTTGTGTGTGCATGTGCAGGGGTTGTGTAGTGGAAGTCGTGTGCTCAAGTGCATTCGGTTGCGCAATCATGTGTGAGGGAAAATATGTGCATGAGCGCATAGCTGTCCGTTTACGAATGCACACACCTTATAGCCTTTCCGCCTAAAAACTCCCTAAGACTGCCTTAAAACTTATTTCCGAGACGCCTTTATCCGCACCGGGATCTTGAAATACCCATCCCTAACTGTCCTCATACCTTCCGAACACCTCCCATGCCCCTGGAAGTCCGATACCATCTATACCAACTGCAAAATGCCTCTAACATAGTGATTACTCAAAGCACCAGACACGGCCGGTGTAGAAGTATTTAAAAAAAATGGAAGAAAAAAGGGAGAAAGTTGATCTATTTGATTGTCGTCGGTCGAGTGGCGCGATAACCGGCCATCCGGGCAAGATGGCCGGATAAGGTGATGCGGAGAACAGGTATTAATGGGCTAATTTAAGGGCCGAAATTATCTTTTTTCTTTATCGGCCGCAGGGATCAATGGCGTAATTAAAAGTTTGGGTCGAAGGGAAGCTAATACGTGTAGATAAGAATGGCATGTCCTAAAAAAGGGGTCGGCGGTGATTGTAGAGCGCTTCTGTTCGCAAATAAGGGGAAAAAAATAATTACTATAAACTTTAACTATATATATATATACACACTTCTAAAACATGTAATCTAACTCCACATAAACCTACATAGCCTGCTTACAAACAAACTTTGGGCTTTCAAAATTTTAGGTAATGCACTTCCTCACAAGTTCGTAAACATCA
>NC_051404.1:40110941-40111172 GCF_015228065.2 Penaeus monodon
TGCCATTCACCAATTTTACGCGTTATGGGCGCACACGTTATGGGTTAATGCGACTCATTTTTCACATAGAGTTAAAGACTTAATTACCAGGAGCTCAGCCGAAGTCACAGGGCGGGTGCTTTATGGCTCGGCTAACCATTCCTACGCATGTGCAGTACTTATATATTCATTCTATTTAATTTCTCTAGTTTTTTTTGTCTTGAATATCATTTCTTTAATAGAAATTTCTAT
>NC_051404.1:40111498-40111657 GCF_015228065.2 Penaeus monodon
ATTACATTTCTTCTAATGGTATTCTGCTACCATTTATATTTAATGATTTTCTCTCTACATGTTGCCATATTAAGTATGAATCTACCTGCATACCAACATTTCTTCTATTGTTTTTACTCATAGAATACAGAAAAAAAATTTAATACGAAGTAAAGTCGA
>NC_051404.1:40111757-40112195 GCF_015228065.2 Penaeus monodon
GTGATGAATAGTAGCAGCAGTTTAGAAACCCTGAAAATGTATCAATATCTTATTGAAATAACTTACTGAAATCCACCTGTTGATAACACACTTTCAAAACACATACTCTCCGAATCATTTACGACCAACAGTAATGAAGACGGTAGAAAGTAGAAAAAAGTAGCAGTAACAATGTTTTACTGATGTCAGTGGCAGTACTTTAAGCAAGCGTGAAAGTACAAAGCAAATATCGTATAACAGTAACAGGAAAAAGGGAGCTACACTAACGATGGGACAAAAATATCGATATTAGTAGCAATGGCATTTTACACCAAGGTGAATCCTTAATACGCTTCTCCCTCTCGGAAAAAAAGAGAAGTATACAGAGGGAAAAAACCCGCAAGGCTTTCCCAGGCCAACACACTCCTAAGGGAGGATGAGGGGGGACACAAAACCCTA
>NC_051404.1:40112296-40112496 GCF_015228065.2 Penaeus monodon
TCAGCTCCGTCACCACCGGCATTCCCGCAAACTATCCGACGAAAGAGACGTACAAGGCTGCGAGACTCGTATTTTAAGATACACAAACATGCCGCGTACGTGTTGGCTTCCTACGCACAAACAGGAACACACGCAGCCAGATAGTGCAGTGCGGGAAGCGAGAATCGGAACAAGGGATGGTACTCGACAGAGAAAGAAAT
>NC_051404.1:40116515-40116817 GCF_015228065.2 Penaeus monodon
GACTCAGAGATATTACGAAATGCCTCCACCTCAAAAATGCCAATGACAACACTGATGGAATAGAAACACAATGCTATACGGAAATGAAAGCAAATACGAAGAAAAAAAAGGCGACTGGAGAGTTTGGATTTGAAAGCTGGCAAACTCGACCCGTAGACTACATCTCGGACGCTCCACTGTCCCTCTCCATCTAGAAATCTCGAGACCTTCAACGAATAAAGAAAGGCATAGAAGAAATACGCAACCCCATGTTTAATACACAGAGGCATTACCTTTCACAACGAAGAAAACATTCAATATCC
>NC_051404.1:40116848-40117026 GCF_015228065.2 Penaeus monodon
ATTAGTCTATCCCTCTCCCATCTCCCACCAGGCGCCGTCCATCCGTCCCCCTTTGCATCCTCGTCGAGTCGGAACAGCCGAGTGGAAACCGACTTTGGACAGGCCTCCCCGCAGCCTCCAGGCCCGACGTCCCCCAGTGTTGCAAGATTGTTTTCCCCAACAGCCCCAGGAGTCGCCT
>NC_051404.1:40117056-40117401 GCF_015228065.2 Penaeus monodon
AGGAACGACCGAGGGAGGCCAGCGTGGCACCGAGGGGAAAAACGCTTGCTCTCCCCTCGAGGGACTGTGGACATAGTGAGGGACGAGGTGCGGGAGGGGAGCCGGGGAGGAGGGACACGCTGGCCCCGTGTAACCCTTTTAATAAATCAACCGGTGCGCTGGATTGCTCTTGGGAGAACGAGGTGTGCTTTGCAACAAAGGTGTTTATTTAGTTTACTTTTTCTTGTGCTAATGGATATGGAAAGGAAGACTGAAAGAATGAACGGGAAAATGGAAAATATGAGAGAAAACAAATAAAATAAAACATAATTGATAAAACTTAAGAAGAAAGCAGAGGGTCGAATT
>NC_051404.1:40117454-40118211 GCF_015228065.2 Penaeus monodon
CACAGACACACTCCGAACTCGGAATAAGAAATCCCGAAGACTTCGCGACCGACCCCGTCAACAGACACGAAAGCGAGCTCAATTAACGCAAAGGCCTTCATGCCACGGCGCCGTTGCCCGGGCGAGCGAGGCACCCGGCAGTGCCACACCACCCAGGCGAGAGGGACTTCAGGGGACCCCCACCTCCTCCTGCTGACGTCCAGACATCCTTACGCAGGAGAGGAAAACACGCAGGACTAACGCTCCATGTCCTCTGTGTTTCTTTCGTCGCTGGTACGTCCTGAACTGTGCTATCCTCTGGTTTTCGCTTTGCTACATTTATAAAATGCAGTTGTTATAAAAAATATCTACATAAATATCTTAACACTCCGAACACAACGATCTATTTTGGCTTACACCTCATCTACTGTTTTTTCACGGTTGAAGAATCCTAGCATTTCTATCTTAGGCAGCAGCATTCGAGAATCCTCACATACTCACCCAAAAAGGTGCCAATTTTTTATAATGATTAGTGCAAGTGCAAGATAACACCTAGAGTCCTCTTGCAGTGAATTGCTGGATGTAACGAAAATGGCAAGACATTTTTGACAATTGTAATAATTATCGGATTCAGATACTGTACAAAATACAAACAATACTAATAATTACAAATATTACATACACATTTTGAGGAAAATCAACAGAATGAAAAGAAAGAACGATAAAAAAACATTATTTTTAAAAGATGCAACATATATAAATTACTGATGTCAGATAG
>NC_051404.1:40118347-40118574 GCF_015228065.2 Penaeus monodon
TCCACTACAATTTATACTAATACATGTTGCTACAACTACAACATATGGGATGATTAAAACAATGCGACAAATAGGTAAAGACAATTAAGACGCTTCTACGAAAAACAAGACAGAACATCTTAAGTCTATGGCATTATATATGACATTTATCTCTTTATAAACATTATCAACATTAAAGGATTAGGAATATGAACAATAACATATTTGTTTTTAAATACTAATACATG
>NC_051404.1:40118682-40118816 GCF_015228065.2 Penaeus monodon
ATTTGCAAGAATAAAATAATTTTTAGTGATAAAAAAGTTTAGGATTTTTTCATGCAAAGTTTCCAAGCACAATATGCGCTGGCACTGAAGATCAATCAGCTGCACTTACCGAATGTGAGTCTTCCTTGTTCTCC
>NC_051404.1:40118855-40119226 GCF_015228065.2 Penaeus monodon
TTATTTCATACGGATTCGGATTTGATTTTCAAATTTCTAACAATACACTGTTCTTTGCAACGAATGCATCACTTCGGAGGTAATCGTGTCTTGATATAAACACAAAAAAACGTAATATTCTTTAGGAATCTGCACTAATATCTACTTCCAAAGACAATCCCTAATTCTCAATATGCTATGTCAAGAAACACTACAATATTATTTTACATATAGTTAATTTCACAACTTCCCGTTGACACAAGTTTAAGTCCATGCGAACAGGCACCAAGAGCTGCGTAACCTTCTCTCACGGTAGGTGAACAGTTACTGAGCCACATGGATTAGCTCGCTCAGATGCTTCATACTTGTCCTATGTTGCGCATCCCATGTGT
>NC_051404.1:40119284-40120957 GCF_015228065.2 Penaeus monodon
CGTTGATATGAATTAACATCTATATTTAGACACTTGCCAAGATAATAAATATATGCGTTCACTACGATTTATACGCGAGATATTTCCTTAGCTTGTACGTCTGGCAGCGAAACAGCCATAAATAATAAAGTCCGACTATTGGCTAGTGAAAAGTAGGCGGAGTCACTACTTCCCATTACAAGCCGTTCTGCTCTTTCATTGGCCAGAATTTTGTCGCTGCCAGAACCCACCATCTCTGAATCATCTCATTCCTCATTATGTATTACAATTTCAACCTCTAAGAAGAAATGAGCGTCTTAAAAAAATGAGAACATTACCTCAGTGTTACCTCAAGAGGAGATGATATTTTTAATCCAATGAACATGAAAGGTTTGTGGGAATGGGCTATCTCGATCAAGTACGAATAGAAAAAGGAGTTTTATTATGCGTTATTTTTTTTACATCGTATCCCGTGCCCCTTTTAAACTTTATTTGGCGCACTTTTTTAGAATATAAAGTGGTTACGTTTTTATTACTTAAGGGCGGGACGAAAGGCGAAAAAGATCGTTGCCTTGAAGCGGTTTCTTAAAAGATATTCCTCGAATGTTCTAGTTAAATAAATGATTTGACTAATCAAAAGTTATACAGTAGCCACAGGGTTGTTATTTTTTGCAGTAATAAAAAGCTAAGCGGGAGACGTGAAAGACCGTGTATATTAATGCTGATTACATATCACAGCAAAGTGAACACTAAAAGCAACAGTATTTGCAATGTATTACTGCAGAGGTAGTTACAGACCTAACACGCTCTACCATAACCTCCAGTCATGCTACAAAGACTGCATTTAAAAGTTGCAGGTGTTATCGTTACAGTGATTTCTATAGCCGCTTACTAATAGTTTATAAATCATCAGTTTATTATCTACAAAGACGTTAAAACAAGATGGAAGCTTTATGAAAATTAGCTTCCTTCCCCAATCACGTGTTGGCGATGAATGACAGTTACGCACTTCTGAATGCAATCGTAACAACTGCATGCCAATACCACATTCTTTTAAGCAATCTTCCAAGCTAAGTTCGTAATGCAACATCTTGCCCTTGCTGTATCGGTTGTCACACTTCAATTACCAAAAGCCATGTACACTTCAGGCATAATGTTACCTCTCGTAAGAACTTGCTCTGAAAAACGAGCAAAACAGAGGACGGAACGCACAAGGCATCAAATGCATATACGACAGGTCATAAAATTTCTCGAAAGAACTTGCATTAAGGAAAAAAAATCACTTAGAACCCACAGGTAAATTACCCAAGTAATTAAGAAGCTCAGATACAGGGCTTGAGAATGACTTGGGTAATGAGAATTCCTCCTCAGACGACAAGACCGCCTTGTTACCTGTCTCGGGCTGGCCCACACACACAAACGCACACACGCGCAAGCTGTATTATGCAATGCTGGTTATGATGATTGCAAATGATAAAGATAACACCCAAATGGATGAAAGGGGTGATGGTATTGCCCGACATGGAAAATTACTAAATACCATTTACATAATAATATTCCACTAACAGTTATATCAAGCTTAATATTATAAATCCTGAAGCAGAAAAATGAAGTTATTAAAATAATCAGATCAGTAGTAACTATAATATCTACAATGGTATTAGCAGCAATAATTCTAGGCGAGATAAAAGACC
>NC_051404.1:40120996-40121121 GCF_015228065.2 Penaeus monodon
AAGAAGAAGTAGCATAGAGGGAATCAAGTTCTCCGAAGTTACACGTGCAGTACTTAAGTATCGAAAATTTATTGCTTAAACAAAACTACACAAAGTAAACATAACCAGTAAAACTACCAAGACAA
>NC_051404.1:40121622-40121846 GCF_015228065.2 Penaeus monodon
CCATCGACAGCGAGGCTTCCACCGGCCGTAATCCCCTGTAATCGGTGTTGTGGGTGTGAGCGTCGCCCGGGGCAACGATGCCCAGGGGCGCCTCTGTGCGACGGTCGCTCCCTTGCGAATCGTGGCCATAATAAGCGTAGGTTTTTATCCGTTCTTTGTGAAACCAATAATGCTATTAGCGGGCTATCACCGATAAGGGCGGTGGTGATAAAAAGGAAATTGAT
>NC_051404.1:40122308-40122425 GCF_015228065.2 Penaeus monodon
ACGTCACAGCAATGACAAACACAACAAAGAAAACGGCAAGGAGCATTCACACACGATAAGCGCATAAAACAGCAAAGGACCAAAACAAAACAGCTGCACCGCTTCCACCGACTGCAT
>NC_051404.1:40122512-40122652 GCF_015228065.2 Penaeus monodon
GCCCTCCCCTCTCCTACAGACACACTAACGTTTATAAACACAACCCCACGGCCACTCACGCCCACAAAACAACATTAGAAGGGACATCCCGACCTCCTCCTGTCTCCCTCTCGGCCACCTCTAAGTGATTAGGGATTTAT
>NC_051404.1:40122854-40123018 GCF_015228065.2 Penaeus monodon
CCGTCAAGGACTGGTTGGAGCGATAAAGATTGTTACGTGACAAAAGAAAATGTTTGTATAGAAAATGTGACGAAATAAATAATCAAAGTCGGGATTGGTGTTTTTATGAACAAGAGAATGAAAACATTATGGTAAAGAATGCAAATTCAAAAATCTTAAAAGAA
>NC_051404.1:40123950-40126013 GCF_015228065.2 Penaeus monodon
GACAAAGGAAAAAAAATGCTCCTAAAACTAATAAAAACATGTCACCGAAAGTACAATATATTACACCCCGTTACCTCCCAAGAACAATAAACACATTCGCACATCCCGCACCCCCAGGACGGAGACTCCCCCGCTCTGTAGCTTGCAAACCCTCGGGATCGTCTCTAGCATAGTGTGTGTGGTAGGGTGTGTCACAAAACTAGTAGAGTGTCTTTGCAAGGTTTGGGGAACGAGGGGGAGGGTAGGATAAGGTGGGGGAGGGTAGGATAAGGTGGGATAGGGTAGGATAGGGTGAGGTTGGGTGAGGGTGATAGTGTGTGAGGGTGGAAGGGATGGATCATGTTGGGTAAGTGGGGTTAGGGCAGGGTGAGAGGAGTGAAATCACTTATCAGCGGGGAGGGAAAACGGGGAGAAGGTGGGTAGAGGAGGGAGGGGTGATGGTGTGTTGGGGTTGGGGTGATGGGGAGGGAGGGGTGATGGTGTGTTGGGGTTGGGGGTGATAGGGGAGGGAGGGGTGATGGTGGATTGGGGAGGAGGATAGAGTAAGGAAGGGTAATGACGGCTGACTGAGGAAGGAAAATATTGGAGGTGGGTATGGAAGGGGGTGATAGTGGGGAGTAAAAATAAGAGAGGGGGGAAGCGATAGAAGGGGGTCTTTCTCATTAGCTTATACGAACCTTGTCTAACTACCGCGGGTCAACGGGGCGTGGCCAGTCATCGTATTTCGGGAAGGCGAGAGAGGCGCGTCGGGGACTTTTAAGTTGATTTTCATCTTCCTTTTACGTTTGCTCTTCTCGTAGGCCTTGCGCTGATGGTTATTACTGTTGCTTTAATCATTCATTATATTTTTACATAGTTTGATGTTTCTTTTATATTATAAGTATTAATTTTCTTTGCTGTGCTTACAAACTTATTTTTTTTAATATGTATTCGTTTTAATTGAGAGCTTTATATATAGTTCGAGATTTCATTCTACAACCCTCTTAAAACTTTTTATCTTTACGATAAAAAAGTTCTATTGTGTCTCTGGATCATATAAAAACTAAAACACGTGCTACTCTTTTAAGCAGAATTATTTTGACATTCGGTCAGAGACACAAAATGCTGATTGGATTACTTTCATTGCCAAACTTTGCTAGAACTAGGCTAATGTCATCATTATCACTGCCAGTTATAGCATAACTATAATCCCTCTAGTATTTATGGCATCACCAGTATTACCACTACAATTCTTGAAGAAAGAATTTATCACTAGTATCATCATTACACTTTTTAAAGAAAATATCTATCAGCAGCACTGTCATTACATTTCTTTAAGAAAACATCTATTACCAGTATTATCATTACAACTGACTAAGAAACCATCACAATTCTTAAAAAAAAAATCTCTGGTACGATTCCTGCAGCCAATTTCCCTATTTTCAGTCCCGTCGCCATTTCGGATTTTATTCAAGCTCCTGGTCTTACTCCGGAGTTCTCACTGATCGCCAAACATTCCCCGCCGCACGCCGCCATCAAAGAACTTTAGACTGAGGCATTCCGGACATTGGCCACATTCCCTGGAAACATAATACGTCGTTGCATCCTCCAGGTTCCCTGACACGCCAACATTTTCCAGATATAAAGGAAATACTTTTTAGGCCATCTGTCGCCGTGAAACTCTAGTCCTCTGTTAGCGATTTCAGGTCTAGATGATGGAGGACAAATATAGCGTTATTTACGACTAGGTCAAAGTCATTTTTCGTTACCTATGTAAAATATAAATACATCGTTACCGCTCTATATAGTAATATATAACATCAAAAAATTACCCTGTCAGCCTTGTAATTGTCTCTGATTTTTTGTTACCTCTGTAAAAAATCCCCACCAAACGATATCCCGCTCGTCACCCACTCATCTTTAAGCCTCTCATCTACCAAGACATCTACCATTCTACCAACACGCCCATCAAAATTCCCCTTCGCCATCATCTTGGCGGCCGGGATGCCAGCGACACACCGCTACCTCCACATCAAGCCCTTAAATTTTTCACAGATGGTTTATATTGTTACTCTTCTGAGAAA
>NC_051404.1:40126289-40126509 GCF_015228065.2 Penaeus monodon
TTGTGAAGATACTACATCCTGATACTGTACGCCAACGCACTGAATCCTCCACATTAAGAAAATCGCCGGCACATGCCTACCCCGACGGAGCGAGGGCACGCAGACGGCAAAACCAGCGAAAAAAAAAAAACATCCCTACGACACAAAGACTATCCACGCCTCTCCGGCTCGTCCGCGTCTTGACAACAATCATTCTGACGATCCTAAGTACCTCTCTCGC
>NC_051404.1:40126602-40126870 GCF_015228065.2 Penaeus monodon
GAGCGGCGCCCCCCTCTGCCTCCTGGCGTAGTAAACCCGGCATCGGCCACGCGGAAAACCTTCGCTGACAAATAGGTTGTTGGCGCCATCATTACGAGCGCGGCGAACAAGCGGCTCTTGTGAACTCCTCGTTAACCGCACCCTCTAACAAGCACCCCCACCCCCCCTCTCCCCTCTTCCCCCACCCCACTAGCACGCCGCACTGCACACGGCACACAAGGAAACCATCGGCCCTCAAAAACAGCGATCAGAGAATTACGGCAAGAAA
>NC_051404.1:40126968-40127148 GCF_015228065.2 Penaeus monodon
CGTTTCTCCTTTGAACCTGTCGACCCGCGGTCTTGGCACGCGGGGCGGAGCGGTGTTATCATCCGCCGCGCCTGGGGAAGAAAGGGGAGAAAAGAAGAGAAAAATGAGAAAACATTGTGAAAGGGGAGAGGTAGAAACAGAGCTACACAAGGGATCATAAACACAGGTCGACCAGCTTAA
>NC_051404.1:40127241-40129142 GCF_015228065.2 Penaeus monodon
CCTTTTGCGACGGTTTCAAACGTGTTATTCTCTTTGTTATTTCTTTTCTTGCTGCAATTACGAGTCATAACGAGCCGCCTTTGTGGTCTCAGCGACGACAGCGCAGATCAGACCAGGGCGACGGAGGAAAGAACGACGGCGGAACTGTAATGATTTACTTTATGTATATTTTTGTCGTTCTTTCTGCTACGCCCGTAAAATCTGCCGAGGAAATATGGGTGAGGGCGCCGCGTGAAAGATAACCGAAATAAACATCGCGTTAGAATATTCGCTTATTAAGTCTTCATCGCGTATACTATCGTCATGATTACGTAGATGATTTTTAATTAGAACAGTGCTGGTGATTATAACTGATAATGAATTTTCTTCTCGCACCAGATTGTAAAAATGTCAGAATAAACTGAATGAGAATGATAGCAGCCATAAACTTTTTATAAACCAAATATAGTAATGAAATACAAACTACTAAGAATATGTTACATCTACCATTTTTTTCAGTACCAGGAAATAAATCTTTGGTCCACATAGGCCTATGGACAATACACCTACAGTAATATCACCCATTTCTCTATACAAAGACATTTTCATTATTTTGTAGGCTAGATATCTACAAAAACAAACACCGAAAGAAACCGAACTATTTTTTTCAACTTAAAATCTATACAATGGGTTGATCGTACAGTTTATGTTAAGGAGAAATGATTGAACATACACAATAAAAAGCGAGACAACAATGACGCTGATGCATCAACAAGGAAAATATCAACCACAAAGCGCTCACAAGGTCATAATTCTAATAAACAAAGGCATCCGTCGACGTATTGGAAAGTCATTTTTATGCAGAATATGTTTACTCGCGCGATGCCCCTTGTACAGAACCACTAAAGCGATATACAAGTCCAATAATACAACCTTAAAAATGTAAAAAACAAAAACAAAAAACACGAGAGGAATTTAGTTTCATAACCTATATAGCCTTAGATTCCATTGTCGTCTGTGTCCCGAGGCAAAAGGAGGGAGAATAAAGGGAGGGGAAGGGGGGCGGCCATATTTATTACGGGCCGGCTATTTTTTTTATTGGTATTTTTGTGTCCGTCATGATGGCGCTTCCGGCGGTACGATTCCATCTGCAATTTGGACCCGAATTAGACTGCGGGATCGTCGACGGGGATGGACGGCGCCCGTGACGAACCAATCCCCACAGCCCGCCTCCGCCCCGGCCGTCGGGACACTCGAGCGCCTCCTCCTCGGGTAATGAGGGCCTCGGACGCTCATAAAAGAAATTGCTTAAGACACTTCCATCTCGTAAGAAAGGGACCAAGAGTGTCCGATGGTGTGACTATCGACACTAAAGGAACGTGGAAGCGCGACGTACATGCAGTTTTTATTTCCCTTTTTCTGCTTCGACTCGAGGGCTTCGGGGGGCGGAGGCGAGCGGCGTGGCCAAAAGAGTGATCCCGGCCGCAGTTTATGGCCTCGGCGGTCACTCCGGCCACCCAAAGGCGCCGTGCCCCCGTCCAGCGCCCCGAGACCCGTCGCCAGGTACCCGGGAGGACGCCGGGGTCTCCGCCTCGGCCACTCTTCGTGCGTGTCGCCCTGTCTTCGCTTGCCTGCGCACGTCCTTCGCGAACCCTCACGAAGGATTTCCTCCTTTGAGACTATCCTTGGCATTGTCCCTTCGGTTGTTTATAGTCCTGCTTGACTCTCGCTCGACAGGATTCGACCGCCTCCATCATTCCCTAATATGGGCTGAGGAGCTCTTTTGGGAGGAAATAAAACGCACAAAAGGATGAAAAGAAGGGTGTTTAGGTCCCAAAGAAAGATTTCCATCCATCTCCGAGTGAGAATAACCTCCCCTCCCCCTCCCACCCTGGCACACCCTTCCTTTCCCTCCTTGGCCA
>NC_051404.1:40129174-40129876 GCF_015228065.2 Penaeus monodon
AGGGTGCCCGACAGATCTGTCAGTGTCGGGCGAACTGACCACTCCTTCACGACTTACGAACTGATTAGTTCTATTGGTTCTAATTAGAAAACCTGCTTTTTCCTCGAGCCTGTGTCTCTCCTGGGGCGATCGGGCCGCGCGCCGATAAGGAAGGAGGTAGGCCGACGGCGCAGAAACACGACCGGGTTTTATCGCCCGAGAAATCTGCTCCTAAACACCACTACATCCGAAAAAATAAAAACTACTTTGGAGAGAAAAGATAAAAAGAGGAAGCTAAATAGGAAGGAAACAGAATAAAATAATGACGATGAAAGGGAAAGAAGGTGGAGGACAGAGAAGACAGCGACGAGAAAATGGAGAAGGGGAATAAAGATGATGAAAGAGAAGAGTAAAAGCCACAAAAATACAATGAAGACATAAGAAAGTAAACGAAAGAACACGAAGGAGAGAAGGACCCCAAGAATATAACGAAGAGAACAAAAAGAATATTGAAGAGAAAAAAAAAAAACGAAGACGAAAATAGGAAGAAATTGAAAGACGAAGAAAAAGAAGAGCAAATAAAACAATAAGCTAACGAAGAAGTCTAAATCCCCCCCCCCCCCCTCCCTAAAAAAAGAAGAAACTCTGGAAATGTCATCCTGAACCGCGTGGGTGGTTCCCTCGCGGCGGGGGAGTCTCCCGAGGTGTTTCGTGAAGGCGTGA
>NC_051404.1:40130183-40130609 GCF_015228065.2 Penaeus monodon
TGCCATTTCCCTCCTCGTGTGACAAACTGGTCAGGCAGGCCGGGGTGGCCACGATAACATTTATGTGAGGTGATATCTTTTACACCAAGGAGTGCGGATGTATCGGTTTGTCTCCGTCGCTATTATCGGCGTTGTAAATCTCCGTCATTAGCGGTCATCTGATTTGAGGGGAAAAAATAAAGGGGGAGAGAATTGGTTCTACGTGAATTTACTTTCTAATCGATAAGGACGAGGGTCGCACATGAGCGAGGGAAGCGATAAGGATAATGATGACGTGGCAGTGAGGAATGGGAAACGAGAAATTCCTTTGTCGAATTAGGGGAGAAAAAAGAGAAATGAAATGAATCAAAAGAGCAAATACCAGGTTAGAGAATGCGTCACCCAGTTGCATAAAAGGCAGCCTTTTTTTTCTTTCTTGATTTCCTT
>NC_051404.1:40130654-40130861 GCF_015228065.2 Penaeus monodon
ATACACACGAAATCCAAACGCGTCAAAGACCTCCTCTCCCCACCCCTCTCGCGCGGCCACAGGTGTGTATGTTCACCTGAGCGTAAGTAGCTGTTGTGACGCAGCAGATCCTTCCCCCTGTCATCATGCCGTCACACCGTAACACTTTAGTGACAGTCCCGATGAGACCGCAATGGAGATTCGGGGAATATTAGTTTTTCTCTAGTG
>NC_051404.1:40132851-40133969 GCF_015228065.2 Penaeus monodon
TTCTGTGCTTAAAAATTATTTTTTTAATATGTTTTCGTTTTAATTGAGAGCTTTAAAATTAGTTCAGTTTTCATTTAAACCTTTTTAAAACTTTTATCTTTACAAAAAAAATTTTAAATTTGTTCTCGGAAATAAAAAAAACAAAACACGTGCTACTTTTTTTAAGCAGAATTTTATTTTTGACATTCGGTCGAGACACAAAATGTTTTGGGATTACTTTCTTTCCCAAATTTCAAAATAGGCAATGTCATCATTTTCATGCAGTATAGAAACTATAATCCTCTAGATTAGGCATCACCAGTATTCCCATTTACAATTCTTGAAAAAAAGAATTTATCAAGTATCATCATTACACTTTTAAAAAAAAATATCATCAGCAGCACTGTCTTTACATTTCTTTAAAAAAAATTTATTACCAGTTTTAATCTTTACAATGATAAGAAACCCATCAAAAATTTTTAAAAAAAAAATCTTGTACGTTTCTCAACCCAAATTTCCCCTATTCAGCCCCGTCGCCATTTGGGTTTTTATTCAAGCTCTGGTTTACTCCGGATTCTCACTGATCCCCCAAACTTTCCCCCCGCCGCACCCCGCCATCAAAGATTAAAAGAGGTTTCCGGACATTGGCCACTTCCCGGAAACAAATACTCGTTGCTCCTCCGGGTTTCCCCTGACACGCCAACATTTTCCCGAATAAAGGAAATCTTTTTTGGCCATCTGTCGCCGTGAAAAACTAGTCCTCTGTTAGCGATTTCAGGTCTAGATGATGGAGGGGGCAAATATAGCGTTATTTACGATAGGTCAAAGTATTTTTGTTACTTTTAAAAATAAATACACGTTACCGCCATATGTAATAATAACATCAAAAAATTTCCTGTCAGCCTTGTAATTGTCTCTGATTTTTTTTATCTGTAAAAATCCCCAAAAAACGATATCCCGCTCGTACCCACTCATCTTTAGGCCCCCATTACCCAAAAATCTCCATTTACCAAAAACGCCCATCAAAATTTCCCCCCGCCCTCATCTTGGCGGCCGGGAGCCCGCACACACCGACTCCCCAATCAAGCCCCTTTAAAATTTTTTACGATGGTTTATATTGTTACTCTTTGAGAAAGGAA
>NC_051404.1:40134209-40134491 GCF_015228065.2 Penaeus monodon
AAAACCCCCACCAAAACGTATGTTTCAATAGTGAACTTGTAAAGTACTACATCCTGATACTGTAGCCAACGCACTGAATCCTCCCTTTAAGAAAATGCCGGCACATCCCTACCCCGACGGAGCAGGCCGCAGAGCAAAACCGCGAAAAAAAAAAAAAAAACCCCTACGACAAAAAGATATCCAGCCCCCCGCCCCGTCGGTTTGACAACAATCATTTACGATCCTAAGTCCCTCTCTCGCCCCTGCCCTCACCCCCACCCCCCCTCAACCCCCCCTGGCCCC
>NC_051404.1:40134546-40134693 GCF_015228065.2 Penaeus monodon
CCCCCCCCTCTGCCTCCGGCGATTTAAAACCCGGATCGGCCCCCCCGGGGAAAACCTTTGCTGACAAAAAAAGGTTGTTGGGCGCCATCTACGAGGCGGCGAACAAGCGGTCTTGTAACCCCCGTTTAACCCCACCCCCTAAAAGCA
>NC_051404.1:40134723-40134809 GCF_015228065.2 Penaeus monodon
ATAGCACGCCGCCCCTGCACACGGCACACAAAAGGAAAACCTGGCCCCTCAAAAAAAAGCGATAAGGAATTTCGGGAAAAAACTTT
>NC_051404.1:40134924-40136063 GCF_015228065.2 Penaeus monodon
CGTTTCTCTTTTAACCCGTCGACCCCCGGTTTGGCACGCGGGGGGGGAGCGGGGTTTTCATCCGCCGCGCCTGAAAAGAAAGGGGGGAAAAGAGAGAAAAAAAGGGGGGAAAACAATTTTGAAAGGGGGGAGGGTAGAAACAGAGCTACACAAGGATCATAAACACAGGGCACCAGTTAATTCTTTCCCCCCCCCCATCCCTTTACCCTGTTCCCCCCACTTCCCTTACCCCATTTTTTTCCTCCTCTTCCCCCCCCTTTTTCCCCCTCCTTTGCGACGGTTCAAACGGGGGTTATTTTCTTTGTATTTTTTTTCTTGCTGCAATTACGATTTATAAAGAGCCGCCTTTTTTGGTCTCAGCGACGACAGGAGACAGACCGGGCGCGGAGGAAAGAACGACGGCGGGGGAAAGTAATGATTTTCTTTGAATTTTGTCGTTCTTTTTGTCCCCCGTAAAATTCCGGGAAAAATGGGTGAGGGGCGCGTGAAAGAAACCGAAAAAACATGCGTTGAATTTTCGTTTATTAAGTTTTCATCGCTTTATACTATCGTCATGATTACGTAGATGATTTTTAATTAGAACAGGCGGGGATTATAACTGAAATGAATTTTTTTCTCGCACCAGTTGTAAAAAAGTCAGAATAAAAATGAAGAGAATGTGCAGCCATAAAAATTTTTAAAACAAATATAGTAAGAAATACAAAATATAAGAAATGTTAATCTACCATTTTTTTCAGTACCGGAAATAAAACTTTGGTCCACATAGGGCCCATGGACAAACACTACGTAATATCACCCAATTTTCTAACAAAGACATTTTTTTTATTTGAGGGTAGATTTACAAAAACAAACACGAAGAACCGAACATTTTTTTTTAACTTAAAATCTATACAAAGGGTTGATGCGTTTATGTTTAAAGGGGAAATGATTTAACATACACAATAAAAAAGCGAGACAACAATGACGCGATGCATCAAAAGGAAAAAAATCAACCACAAACGCCACAAGGTCATAATTCTAATAAACAAAGGACCGTCGACGTATGGAAAGTATTTTTTTGCAGAATGTTTTCTGCGCGATGCCCCTTTTACAGAACCACTAAAACGATATACAAATCCCAATAAACAACCTTAAAATGT
>NC_051404.1:40136083-40136951 GCF_015228065.2 Penaeus monodon
CACGAGAGGAATTTAGTTTTATAACCTTAACCCTTAGTTTCCTTGTGCTGGTCCCGAGGAAAAGGAGGGAGAATAAAGGAGGGGAAGGGGGCGCCATATTTATTAGGGGCCCGGTTTTTTTTTTTTGGATTTTTGTCCGCATGGGGCGCTTCGGGGGTACGATTCCATCGAAATTTTTGGACCCAAATTTAGATGGGGGACGTCGACGGGGAGGAGGGGCCCCCGGACAAACCCAATCCCCACAGCCCCCCTCCCCCCCGGCCGTGGGACACTCGAGCGCCTCCTCCTGGGTAAGAGGGCCTGGAAATCATAAAAAAAAATTGTTAAGACATTATTCTAAGAAAGGGGCCCAAGAGTGTCGATGGTGGATATCGACACAAAAGGAAAACGTGGAAGCGCGACGTACATGCATTTTTTATTTTTTTTTCTGCTTCGATCGAGGCTTGGGGGGCGGAGGCGAGCGGCGTGGCCAAAAGAGTGATCCCCGGGCCCCAGTTTATGGCCCTGGCGGTCACTCCGGCCACCCAAAGGGCCCGTGCCCCCCCTCCAGGCCCCCCGGGGCCCCTCGCCCGGTACCCCGGGAGGACGCCCGGGGGTTCCCCCTCGGCCCCTCTTCGTGCGTGTCGCCCTGTCTTCGCTGTGCGCACGTCCTTCGCGAACCCCACGAAGGATTTTCCCCCTTTTAGATATCCTTGGGGATGTCCTTCGGTTTTTTATTCTGTTGACCTCGTACAGGATTTGACGCTCCATCATTCCCTAATATGGGTGAGGGGTCTTTGGGAGGAAATAAAAGCACAAAAAGGGTGAAAAGAAAGGGGTTTAGGTCCCAAAGAAAAATTTCCATCCCTCTCCGAGTGAGAATAACCTC
>NC_051404.1:40137022-40137588 GCF_015228065.2 Penaeus monodon
CAGGGGGGCCCCAAAATCTGTCAGTGTCGGGCGAAGCCACTCCTTCACGACTTTCGAACTATTTGTCTATGGTTCTAATTTAAAAAATGCTTTTTTTCCCCGAGCCCGGGCCTCCTGGGGCGATCGGGCCCCCGCGCGATAAGGAAGGAGGTGGCCCACGGCGAGAAAAACGACCGGGTTTTATCGCCCGGAAATCTGCTCCCAAACACCACTACACCCAAAAAAAAAAAAATACTTTGGAAGAAAAAATAAAAAAGGAAACTAAATAGGAAGGAAAAAGAATAAAAAAAATGACGATGAAAGGGAAAGAAGGTGGAGGACAGAGAAAACAGGACGAGAAAATGGAGAAGGGGAAAAAAGATGATGAAAGAGAAGAGAAAAAAACCCAAAAAAATACAATGAAGACAAAAGAAGAAACGAAAGAACAGAAGGAGAGAGGACCCAAGATATAAAGAAGGAAAAAAAAAGAATATTAAGAGAAAAAAAAAAAAGAAGACGAAATAGGAAGAAATTGAAAGACGAAGAAAAAAAAGAGAAATAAAAAATAAGCAACGAAAAAGTTAAAA
>NC_051404.1:40137606-40137704 GCF_015228065.2 Penaeus monodon
TAAAAAAAGAAGAAAACTCTGGAAATGTCACCCGAACGCGTGGGGGGTTCCCCCGCGGGGGGAGTCTCCCGAGGGTTTTGGGAAAGGGGTGAAGGGGC
>NC_051404.1:40137994-40138413 GCF_015228065.2 Penaeus monodon
GGGAAGAAATGCCATTTCCCTCCTCGGTGAAAAATGGTCAGGGGGCCCCGGGGGGGCCACGATAACTTTTTAGTGAGGTGATATTTTTTACACCAAGGAGGGGATGTATCTTTTGTTCCGCGCTTTTTACGGCGTTGAAAAATCTCCGCATTAGCGGTCATTGTTTTGGGGGGAAAAAAATAAAGGGGGGGGAAAAATTGGTTCTCGGAATTTACTTTCTAATCGATAAGGACGAGGGTCGCACAGAGCGAGGGAGCGAAAGGATAATGAGACGTGGCAGTGGGAAGGGAAAACGAGAAATTCCTTTGTCGAATTAGGGGGAAAAAAAGAGAAATGAAAAAAATCAAAAAGCAAATACCCGGTTAGAGAAGCGTCACCGTTGAAAAAGGCAGCTTTTTTTTTCTTTATTTCCTTCTTTT
>NC_051404.1:40138452-40138651 GCF_015228065.2 Penaeus monodon
TACACACGAAACCAAAAAGCGTCAAGACCTCCTCTCCCCCAAAACCCTCGCGCGGCCAAGGTGTGATTTCCCGAGCGTAAGTAGCTGTTTTGGGCGCAGCAGATCCCCCCCTGTCATCATGCCGTCACACCCTAAAAACTTTTGTGACAGTCCCGATGAGACCGCAATGGGATTCGGGGGGAATATTAGTTTTCTTAGT
>NC_051404.1:40138722-40138844 GCF_015228065.2 Penaeus monodon
ATTATATGCAAATATGCGATTACATACAAGATCAACGCAACGTGCAACAAAAATAAGTATGGAACAAAACCAGGGAGGGAAGAGGAAAAAGGAAATTGGAGTTGGGTTGTAAGAGGGAGAAA
>NC_051404.1:40142286-40142519 GCF_015228065.2 Penaeus monodon
GATGGTGGGGGGGGGGGGTAGGGGACGATCAGCGCCGCCCTCTTACGTACGGCCGCTGTAATCTGTTCGCTTCCACGCCACTGACCCCACCTGTCCACCTACCCCAACTCTTGGTTATCTTTTACCTGCCATCTGATTCCTCTCATGGGCACATCGCCTCTTCGTGTTGCTACCCCCGGCCAACACACCTTCCTTTGTTCGAACTGCTAAACTGTTCTTATTATCAACACATC
>NC_051404.1:40142593-40142894 GCF_015228065.2 Penaeus monodon
CGATGGTGTTCATAATAATTAGGTATTTCTATTCTGTTGCCGTTACTAATAATGATTAATTCTGATGACTGACTGATTAATTAAATAAATGCAAGTTTTTCAAGAGTAATTTATCTGGGACATTTTTCTCTCACTAGTTTTCTTTAAGACGAAAAGGTCTTGTAGGTCAGTCGTTGATGCAAGGATATGCAGTCATAAGGACCCTGTGTTCTCCCTTTTCCTTATTCTCTGTCTGTCTGTCTCCTTTTCTCTTTCCCTTAATGTTAGTTCTGTAATTCTACAGCTTGTAATGAATATATAT
>NC_051404.1:40143186-40143355 GCF_015228065.2 Penaeus monodon
TAATGTTAACACTGGAGTTCTACAGCATGTAATAAATATTACTTAAGTACGCTAAATACGTTACGGCACAGTACATGCTATAACAGCCGCATGAACTGAACATTTCCTTCTACAGTTCGTACTGCTATTATTATTAGGCAGTTACTCAGCTTGTAATTTGTTCAATACG
>NC_051404.1:40143529-40143649 GCF_015228065.2 Penaeus monodon
TTCATCCACGGGCAGTTCAAAAGTCCCACCACCCGAGGCTTCTCACCGACCGAAAGTTGCAGTCAACTAAAAGTTCCATCGGACCTGAGTTCATCAGGTCGGAGATCAGAAGCACTGACA
>NC_051404.1:40143687-40144226 GCF_015228065.2 Penaeus monodon
AACGCCATGCTCCCCGTAGTCCATATTCCCCGCCCGGGCGTAAGGTATATATAACGGCATGCTCGCAGGCTCAGCATACCTCATTAGAATGAGATAGCGTCCAATTGTCTGAGGGCATTCGGTGGGTCTATCCGGACAAGGGGGGGGGGGGGGTCGGCATTCGTGCTTGTACTTAGTATTCTAATCTGGGTCTTTATGGCGGCTCTACGTGACGCGGAGGGCAGTTTCGAGTTCCTACAGGAGAAATCGGCCTCCACAGCTTAGCTCTTGCTCTCTCATCTCTCGGTACGGGCGAAGGAGGAGAGGAAAACGTAGGAAAAAAAGAAGGGTATGTGAATGCGAGTGAAAGGAATGGTGGAAAGTATTGAAAAAAGGAGGACCGTAAGACTGGCAACGTAAATAAAATAATGATCATCGTAATGGAAAATCAGTTTGAGAGGGAAAATAGTAAAGAACAAGGAAAGCCTTAAGACTAAAAACCTGTTTATCTAAAGAAGTTATTGATAATGATAGGAGGAAATTACTGAAATCCAGAAACC
>NC_051404.1:40144319-40144484 GCF_015228065.2 Penaeus monodon
AAGAAGAACCCAATAAAAGCCGTCCTAAAATAAACACAAGAAATATTTCTCCTCTCACCCAAGAAAGGCATTCAGCTGGAGCGGACGAGGAATTGAAATCGCCAGACAACCCAAACGGCCCATGATTGAAATGTTGGAAAATTTGCTACGGCCGTGAGATCAGGT
>NC_051404.1:40144527-40144921 GCF_015228065.2 Penaeus monodon
TTCTGAGCCTAGAGGGGAGGCGCCCATTAGCCCGCGTGTTAACTCTGCTCCCCATACAGAGGACTGAGGGATTAGAACGTGTTCCCAATCCGTCCCTAATCCTTATATCACAGGATCCGCTTCCGAGGTGTTTATAACACGTGTTACTACTACTTTCGAGATCCAGCAATTGACATTGCGAGAGATGTATCTAAAGTGTCTGAATATTTGTTACGCCTACTGCGGCACTATTTACGTACACAAACAGAAGATTATTATAATCAGAATGATTCCGTCTCGATATTCTGAAAATAGCTTCCTGGAACGGTGTCCGATTTCCAAGTATTTCGCCTTCGTATTAGCATTTAAATCTTTCAGTCTCCAATATATTGTAATCTTCCCCTTGAGAACTGGA
>NC_051404.1:40145086-40145511 GCF_015228065.2 Penaeus monodon
CTCTCACTATCAAACTAATCCTGATCAGTAATAATCCAGTTTAATTCGCTTCCAATTTCATCTAAGACGCCTGATATATAATTCACAAAACAACTTAAACTAAACTAACCATTGTCAACACAACCGTCAGTCCAATCGAACCTATGGTATCAAAATATTATTTCTTTTTTTTACTATGGATTTCTTAAAAACCCTTTCGTTCCTGAAGGTAATTTTGCCCACACATAAATAACAATTCCACTGTGGTATGATGTGCGAATGGCACTGTTGCAAAAGAGATTATTGTCGCCAAGCGGGGAGAAAGTTGAGTTACAGCCGCTATCTTGATAATAACTCAACCACCATTAATCTTGTTCTTAAGATTAATCGGAGTGCATAACTTGCGTACATATGTACTCACTTTAAAATAATGGATTTACATGATT
>NC_051404.1:40146018-40146099 GCF_015228065.2 Penaeus monodon
CAACACAACACATCACACACTTGGTCGTGTTCTAGCATTTGCGTTTTAAAATAATAATACTTAACAACACATGGTAACAAT
>NC_051404.1:40146310-40146597 GCF_015228065.2 Penaeus monodon
CAAGTAATGAATACCTCTGTATTACATGGTCTCTGACGTTGGTGCAACAAATGCAATAACAACAATCAATTCTCTTGATTCAGAACAGCTGCCGTTGCACTGGAGGTGGGAGGAGGGGGGCGAAAGCAAGGTCTGGGGTGAGGCTGAAAAGGTGCGAGTGTCGATCACAACGAAGCTCAGCTGCTGGGACGCTCCCG
Organism: Penaeus monodon; assembly: GCF_015228065.2. Taxonomy (NCBI): domain Eukaryota; kingdom Metazoa; phylum Arthropoda; class Malacostraca; order Decapoda; family Penaeidae; genus Penaeus; species Penaeus monodon. The sequence goes on from NC_051404.1 coordinate 40,146,508, forward strand.
ACGGACAGCTGGTTGGCCTTCTTGCGAGTTGTCGGGTTTCTTCTAAAAGCAGGGTTTTTTTGGGGGGAATCTTTGGGGAATGTTCTTCCC
>NC_051404.1:40147614-40148384 GCF_015228065.2 Penaeus monodon
GGTTGATTTAAAGTACACATCTAAAACCACGTTTACATAATGGTACCATAATGATATGGGCTAAACTTTCATTACTTTTTCATCTCTATACTTCAGTCGCAAACAACTTTTTTTTTAAGATGACAACAGACCATATAATTTATTTTTTAACTATAATCATTTGTCCCGCAAGGTGCGTGAGGGTGGGTGAGGAAACATCACTCAATCATCTAACAGTATAACATTACAGTGTGACATTTGAACGAAAGGTCACATTATTTTCTCTCGCGTTAATGAAAGTGCTGTTGTTTTCATCCATTGCCTCTAATAGACAAGAAATGAAGAGAAAGTTTGCCTCGTGTGTAAAAAACGGAATTTCACTGCCCATTATTACAACCCAACCAAATACATAATCAACCAGACATCCTAATAGACACCACAGACAATGTCACCAAATCAACCATCTCTTTCACCGCCAAGTCGAGACAAACTCTCAGCGTCCTTCTCCCGCCTGCGTCTCCCTGTGCAAGCGGGTCCTTCGCCGAGCGGGCCTTGAGAAGGGTCCGGTGGAAGGGCTATTGTCGAAGGACGCGCGGCCAAGTAGCCAATAAGAGAACGCTGGCCATAAAACGCCTTTCAGATGCAAATTCGAGCAGCGATCCCGCCATTGTTTGCCGCAAAAATTGGGAATGGAGAATGGGTCTCGGAGAACGCGCCGGGCTACTGTGGTGCCCTCTGTCCGGCCGCCGCGACAAAAAGTAAACACGACCTTCCTTTCTTGCGGCGCCAAG
>NC_051404.1:40148473-40149392 GCF_015228065.2 Penaeus monodon
CCTCCGTATATATCCCTCTCTATTCTTTCCTTCCTTCCTGTTTTCCAACCCAATTTTGTCTTCCACTTCTCTTGGCAAACCTCTCTCAGAATTCCTTACTCGTCCTCTCTGCCTTACATTTACCAGCATCTCTTTCGCAACTTTTTCATTTAAACTCGCACTCTTCAACCCTCTCCGCCACCTTGTAACTTCCCCATCCAACACTTCCCTTCCCCTTTCTCCTCCTCCGCCCCCCCCCCCCTAGGTATTTTCCGTCCCTTAACTCCCTCACAAAGAAGCAGGCATTTAAAGAGACTGTGTACAGGAAAGATCAGGGATCACATTACATGTAATTTCGTAATACACATTTTCTTTCCGGGTAAGGGTAGCAAAGGGTGGACTCCTATAAATTCCCTAATTCATTTTCGGTGTCTACACGAAAATGGTCTATTGGCAAGGGGAAAAACGAGATGGAGTTTAATGCGAGAGCACCACTGGCAATTTTTGTCTGCTAACGATATTGTTCGCTATTATCAATGTCAGATGAGACACTGAAGAAGAAAAAAAGAAAGGGAATGGAAAACGACGGAAACCGAGGAAGTTTAAGAAAAGAACGGGATAAAAGTAAGGAAACAGGAGAAAAAAAGGAGAGGAGATATCTAAGAGACAACAAAAGAAGTAACTAAAATAACAAGAGACATACTGAGCTGGAGGACAGGAAAATCACAGATATAGCCTATGCGGTACAAACGAGGCCAACGCACATTATTCACACACCTCATTAGGTAAAACGTGCAGGCATGAAGATTTTTCTAAGTAAAAAATAATAACAAATATATAAAATTGTTCAGCCATCAGTGCTAGCCTCTATACTACAGTGGATCCGATTCTACTGTGATTCCCGGTGAATACAAGTAGTGAAGACTGGAACCCCCCAATA
>NC_051404.1:40149802-40150194 GCF_015228065.2 Penaeus monodon
ATCTGTAGCCACGGCCTCTCATACTCACCTTCCTCAAAGCCTTAACCCAAGAAGAAAAGACAGGCCAACACTAAAATACAACACGACTTTTCTCGCAGTCAAGTAGCTCTTACTACCAACTTCCACCTCTGCCAAACATCCCTTCCTTCATTCCGGCCCCAATGTAGGCCTCCTTTCCCCTATCCCGCCGTTGTACGCCCTGGATTAGGCCTATTGTTGCCGAAAGAGTGGAGGAGGGAAGGCTGCCCACCCGCCAAACGGGGCCCCCGCCTAACCTCTGAGGGAACTTAACATCCATATTCGTAGTAATCGTTTTCTGGGACAATAAATATACACTGGTCGACGCCCTTTGTTGAAAAGACTCCCCCCCACTCCTTACAACCACCCCAATT
>NC_051404.1:40150250-40150387 GCF_015228065.2 Penaeus monodon
TAACCAACACCTAGCTTGTTCTCACGCCGTAAACAAGTCAACATTCTCACTTACAAATGGAATTCCGGTGACTGAGCACGTCGGGATTCCGGCCTGGACAAAGCTTAAAGAATAGAGAGAGCTGATGTCAAAGGACA
>NC_051404.1:40150472-40150746 GCF_015228065.2 Penaeus monodon
CCCATCTTCATTCATCTCTCTCTTTCTGTCACCCTAACAAATTCTATGATGCAAGAACTACGTGTAGGAAGTACAAAATCGAAAGGACAAAAGGAAACCGAAGATGGACCTACACGGATGATAAGTTGGTATTTTTAAAGTCCGTAACATAACTGGTTAGTCAACAACCATGGTCATCCTGGGATCTATATAGAGTGCCATGGAAAAAACAACAATGGAAACCGCATTCCTATATACATAAAAATGTGTATTTCATTTTTTTTCATCGTAGAAC
>NC_051404.1:40150825-40151248 GCF_015228065.2 Penaeus monodon
CCCTCTCTCTGCCTCTGGACACAAGTGATCCTTCTTGCATCACCTGGACAAAAGCGGGTTGAATGACAGGCCAGGATACTGAGTGAAGAGGATCTGGATAGGCGAGGAAGAGGGGGAAGGATAAGTTCCTGGAAAGACTTCAACTGAAAAGGAAGAGGGACCTGACGGGGGTGAACAGCTGAACATCAGAGTCGAATGAGAAGAGAAATGGGAGATGATGAGAACAAGAGAAAAGGGAGATGATGAGAACAAGAGAAACGGGAAATGAGATTAAGATAAATAATAGAAGATGAAATCAAGAGAAATGAAGGGCTGGAGAAAAGCATAAGTTCTACAAAGGAAGGAATTAGGAGGGTAAAAAAAGATAAAGGTGAAAATAAAAGGAAAGGGAAAGGATTCCGGGCCCCCTCCCCCTCCCCCCCC
>NC_051404.1:40151279-40153475 GCF_015228065.2 Penaeus monodon
CTGATGTAGAAAAAACTAATGAAGAAAAATATGAGAAGAGATGAGAATCACCGTGTTAACAACATACGTCCCAAAGAAATGGAATATGAAGTAAAAACGGAAGAAAATTAAATATGAAAAGGTGAAAATACAAAAAAGGAAGTGAGAACGTGTGGACGAAAACTGACAATGAACGTATTCCCTATTAAAGCAAGGCAAATACAGTGACCAAAATACAAAATAGAGTATATTTTGTAGACATTTTGATAGCGGGAATACATTACAAATACAGACACGAATGCAAAAAAGGTTTGATGAAATAGCAACAAAAGACAAGCGCTAATGGTGACAAATGCACAAATAATTATACACTACAATAGTATTTGATGAAAGTGCACTTTAGCTACAAAATCACACGAGAGAGAGATCGGTATGGTGGCAGTGTGATGTTAGAGAGAATGGGAGGGAAGGGGGGCAGAGGGGGGTGTACGGCGTCCCCCTATGGTGCCGAATGTTGTAATGACGCCTGTGGCGTGAAATCTCACTCCATCGGCTGCGCGCAACTTGCTTCAGCCTCTCTCTCTCGCCGGCGCTTTTCTTCAAATATCTACTTTTATTTGTATTTTTTTAGCCTATATAAGCCCCTATTAATTTTTTACCTAAAATCTGTATATAGTCTTTTCCAGGTATTTACGCTACATGACCTTATAACGATTATAAATTCTACCATGTCATGAGCCTCCATGCTGACTATAGCTGATACTTTTTCTTAACACGCATCTCTCTAAGTAGACGGGGAGTTATGCTGGTCTTCCTACGGACTATTCTACACTCCCTAGATTTCTGCTTTTTCAGGCTCATTTTTGAGCCATTTTTGTCCTCATTCCACTCTCATCTCCAACTCTACTATGCTCTGATTCATTTCTTACATACACATGCATTTCATCAGCAACGCGTCATCACCAATCCTAAAACTACAAAAACAACAATGGACAGCCACCATACCCACACAACGAGAGAAAAACTAGCACCATATCCTAATCGCCAAACACATACACACAAAAAAGGCCACAACCATTCCCACGATCTCCACCACACACAACACACACCCACACAAAGCCCCACACGGCACTCCACCACAAACGACTCACCACAACACAAGCACCGCCACAATCGCCATCCAGCGAGGCGAGCGCGTGATTCCACAGCATCCTGCCCCCTAAAGACCATGATAGCTGCGTTTACGCACTTTAGCACATGTACACCGGCGGGGGTCAGTGGGCGAGGTAGGGTGGAGAGCGGGGAGGTAGGGGGTTGCAAAAGCGTTAGAAGAGGAGTTGCTTTGAGAGAATGGGGAGGTCACTGTTAATCATTTGGTGAGGATACCATGAATGACGCTGTTAACGATATCATGGTTGGATAAATAAATATATGAAGAAAGCATGCATGGGGAAGCGATGTAAAAAGCACGTAAATGGGTAAATAAAAATGCATGAAGATACCATGACTGGGCAAAGGAATGCATGAAGGTTACCATGAAAAGAAATAAAGGAATACCAATAAAACGGAGTAGGGACTTTCACGTATAACGATAGCAGAACGGGAACTAATGTATAAGATACTATCACCGGCAAATAAATCAATAAAAAAATGCGGCTATGTATCCCTAATGCTGCATTATCAACATTAGGGATTATCGTCACTGCAGGACGCAAAATCACAGTATAAAATGATTTAACCGACGTAACATTCGGACAAAATGGTTTGTCGACTAAGTATTAAAAACGGCATAAGGGAGGCGGGTGGGCGTGCTAGTTACGTGCGGCAATCATCGGCGAGTCCCCAGTGGCAGATAAGAATGAAATTAGTGGGCGAAGTCGGGTGTATGGTTAGCCAATTCATCATTTCAACCGACCCAGAGAATCGGTCGGCGCCCTTGCAATAAGCGATGGATTTTCTTCGAGTTGCATTGGGTACCTCGCAACATGGGTGCCTTTTCTTTTTCTGTGTGTCCGGTGTCTGGCTGCCTCGTTTTTTCTGTCTCGCTTTTATATTCTATATATATATTTTATTTTCGCTTCTTTGTTACGGTTTACACCCTCTCTGTCGTCTGTATGTCTGTTTTTTTTCCCGCGTCTATACCTGTTGTCTGGTCTATCTTCCCCTCTCCTGTCTATGACCCAGTAATTAGCTCAGACTGTCTGAAGTTTGTCTTTA
>NC_051404.1:40153547-40154749 GCF_015228065.2 Penaeus monodon
GCCTTCCTCTCCCCCTCACTTACCACTCATCATGGGACGATCAACATGAAGAATGACCCGCAGGACAGGGTGATAGATGAACAAAGGTAAGGGATATTTAAGACGGAGAACCAGAAGAGAGATGCCCACGATAGGGCGCTGACCACAAAGCAGGGAAGGCTGCAGCGATCTCTGACAGCGGTGATGAGTCAAAAAAAAGAGGATAGCGGCGTGCGGATAGGGAAGTGGAGGGAAGGGGTGCAGACAGCTGGGGGGAGGGGTGGGAGAGGACAGGAGAGGAGAGGAGACGAGAGGGAAAGGGAGAGTGGGGGAGGGGAGACAACGGAAGAGAGATAAAAAAAGAAGGGAGGTGAGAAGGAGGAAGGAATGAGGCGGAGAGAGGAGGGAGGAAGAAAAAGAAGAGGAGAGAGGAAAGGAAAAGGAAGAGAGGAAGGAAGAAAGGAAGAACGAGAAGGAAGGACAGAAGGGGGAAAGAGAGAAAGCGGGTGAAATACAGAGGGGGATGGAAGTAGCGGGGGAAGGAAGGGGGAGGTAAGGGATAAGAGGAGAAGAATGGAAAGGCGAAAGGAGGAGAAGGGCTGGGAAAGGAGGCGAGAGGGCGCAGGATGTGGAGGGGGTGGCGGCGCCGGAGCCCCCGTCCCCTGATAAATGCCCTCTTCGACATGATTCTTCGCCAGTCGGAGAAACTGTCAAATGCTCCATTACCTCGGACGGGAGTCTGGTCGCGTTGTGTTTTCCTTAATATAGACCTACGTACGTGGCGTCTAAAAGTCGTCCGGGGACATCATAACGAGGAATATGGACCCAATTTACGAGCTATGGGGAGAGGTTACGACAAAGCCCCGCCGTGCATTATCACCCCGGGGGAGCAGGGCAGCACAGGGCCTTATCAGTGCCCGTCAGGATGCATGCCGCGCGCCTCGGCCTTCTGCACTGCTCGCTGCGGCCGCGACCCGACCACGCCTCGCCGCTCGAGGACGCCGCCGGACGCGCACTCACGCGACTAGAAAGGAGGCGAGTCGTGGTCCGCCCTCTGCTTGCGATTCCTGAAGTGACTGACGACTATCTGAATTGGATCTTATGAAATGTGTAGTTCTTTAGGCTGTTTCCTACTGCTTGTTTATTCCTTGTTACTTACTTTGTTCTCTGTTGTATACCCACGTTCCGACATACATAGACACACGCAAACATTTACATGTGAG
>NC_051404.1:40156007-40156375 GCF_015228065.2 Penaeus monodon
CTTCTCAAAACCTGTCATGTTCTTATTTTTTTTACATCCTATGATACCATCTCAAATCTTCTCTCGCTCATCTCAATATCATCTTAATTAAGCAGTTGTAGATTAATCTCGTAGCGGGCGAATGACTGAGAACAAGATAAGCTCAGGAAAGTATCAACGTGTCTGAAATGGATAACAAACGGAAACATGGAAACTTGAAAGAAACAGGAATGAAGAAATACACAGACAGTTATTAATATATGATTATTGATCAATGAGTCAAGATAAGAGTTCACTGTTCTTCACCAATCGTGACACTATTATAAACACACACACAAAATGGCATCCTTATCTCTTGTTTTAAGTACTTATTTTTTTCAATCCAAACA
>NC_051404.1:40156928-40157216 GCF_015228065.2 Penaeus monodon
CCAAGTTCCACGGACGCATCGGAAGCTCTTACGATAAAAACAATCTGCGTATGGCAATCCTACACCTCTTCGATCACGTCGCGTCGCCAGCAAAGCCACTGCGGGATCGGTTCCACTAGCGTAGTCGAGCTACTCAATCTCTTATCATAGTCGCACTTATCGTTGCTAGTTGGGCGTGATGGGGCTAGTAGTAGTCAATGTGTCAATGGTATGGCAGTACTTTTTTTATGGTTAAGCAGTGCCTAAAAAATTAGCTGTAGGATTCATAGAGCATGGGCTTCCTCCTGT
>NC_051404.1:40157255-40158579 GCF_015228065.2 Penaeus monodon
CGAGAACAAAATAAAGAGAAGGCACTTGCCACGCTGGTTTTTCCTTATTAACGTAAGGTTCAGGTGAAACTAGAGGTCAGAAAACTCCCATTCCTGCTAGGCTTACAACATAACCAAATAAATACTGGGACCATTTTGGGTCTTTAACTCCTTCAAAAAATCAAAGAAAAGAAAATAATAATGAAACAAATGCCATGATAATAGCACAGATCAATGGCAATGGCCACAGAAGATGGCAATATGATAACGATATCAAACACACAGCAATAATAAAATAAGGTGACGTGAAGTAGGATAAAATGATAAATACCAATATAATTTACCACTTCCCCAAACAGGACCGCTGCGGATACTACGAACAAAAAAAAAACATTACCAAGCCACGCGCCGCATCTTTCAAACCTCGTCTCCCGGCTATTGACACCTGCAAACCACAAAAGAGACTCAAACCAAACCACCTCGCCTACCATCCTCCCCCCTCTCACCCTAATATCTACCGAAATTACTGCACAGATCTTGCCTCGTTATTATGACGTCGTCTATCTCGGCTACGACATACGAATACCCGGGTAAGCGCGGGCCTGTATCAAATAAATGTCCGCCATTGTTCGAATTATATTACGTGAGCCAGGCTTGCAAGATGTTAATCTGAGTTGCGGGGTGGGAGGCTCGGACATGGGGGGGGGGGGTAGATAGGGGAAAGGAAGGGTTATTAGCAGTCGTAACTGGCAGTTTCGTTTGTATTGGAAGATTTTTCGCTTTCTTGTTTTTTATAGTGCTCTTCATGTTTCTGCTTTTAGTGTGTTCGTTTATTTTTTTCTCTCTCTCTTCTTAATTACTGTCTCTTTCCCTATTTTCTTCTACTGTGTGCCTATCTCTTTCCTCTTCATTTCCCGCCTCTCCGCAACTCCCAGGAGCATCGGTCGTTCCAGAAAATTAAAATAATTTAATCTCAACCAAGCTGAAGTCCAGAGAAATTCATTCCAGGAAATAAAGTACCGCCACGGTATACTAATGGTAGTGATAAAGCAGCGTAATCATTATGATGGCTAACTTAGGAGAGAGTAACTCCCAATGATACATTACATAAAACCGCTTCTGTTGTTCCACACCTGGCTCTGCTGGACAATGATAGTCCTCATAATATTACTACTTCGACCTTATGACTCTCTAAGGCAGTGCTCATGGAGCCGCGTGTTTTACTAAAAGTTCTGTCTATCATTTTCGTTCATCCGTCAGTATCATTATTTCCATAAGTTATTTATGATTTGCTGGTTATTACATGAAGAGAAAAGAATGATAGCTAACAGTGCACTCAGCAGCA
>NC_051404.1:40159080-40159579 GCF_015228065.2 Penaeus monodon
CACACAAACAATGCCCAATATATCTGGTTATAACGCAAAAATTGATGACGAACAAGTAAAAATACTGAAACTGCCAAAATCAAAGCACTCCAATCAAAAAAACAATGAAGAGTCGAGAAATAATAACAAGAGCAAGACCCAAGAAACCCCCTAAGACACTGGAAATCTGAAAACTAAAGAAATATGGAATCCTGAAATATTGCGTCAATCGACACTGGTCTCTGCATCACTGAACTACGTTGGCCCAAATATTCGACAATTAGAGAGCAGCCTGAAGCAACGATGTGAACAGCTATATTGTTCAAGTACTTATTTTCCCTCACTTTGGGGAACATGACTAGCTTTTAAAAGTTACACTGAATGCAATTTCTTAAAAAAAAAAAGAAATCCCACATTTAACATACCAAGTATATACCTGACTCTCCCTACTCTCTTCCTCCTCCCGACTAATCTTTCCAATCACCATTCGCAGTTAACACCTTCTCTCAAAACCCCGTCA
>NC_051404.1:40159625-40159776 GCF_015228065.2 Penaeus monodon
ATAATTCACGCCTTGGTAGTGAGCAGCTATTATCGCTGACAAAAACTGATTAATCTCTCGGCAGCATCGTATCCAATTAGCTTATTTATTGAAGATCGTATCATATGTTATGATATAATATTTTGAGGGCTGTTCTAAAACCGCAGTCTGA
>NC_051404.1:40160756-40161165 GCF_015228065.2 Penaeus monodon
TAAAACACGCATGGAGGAATACGTCTCGAACATGATATGTACACAGAATTCCTGAAATATGCCTCGAAAGGGTTGTCAACTATATGCTTTAACATTGCATATCAGAATACCAAAGGGTTTGTGATCGAAACACGTGATCAAGACGTTATGAGGTATGAGCGAAACTAAATAGATGTGGTAGTATATGTACATTGTATTGATTCCGTAGTTTGCATAATTGAATGACTTGTTAATTAAATTCAATTATTTACTCGCGCAGAAATGTTGTCCGCAATGTTTGTACGTTATTTGTATTAGAGTGTATGTATTTTGTTAAAATGCTTATCATTACAAGTTAATTACCGTTGCTACTCACGATCTTAATACAGACCATAATTTGTATTGCGATATAAAATTATCATCTTATATT
>NC_051404.1:40162533-40163142 GCF_015228065.2 Penaeus monodon
GTGGGAAGTAGAAAGAACGAAAGAAAATCGAGGTAATAGTAAGAGGTTTCATGTTTTCATGAAAAAAAAACGATTAGAAAATAACCAATTAGTTAAAACGAAATCTGCTCCCTATAAGCGTATTTTCTCTTCTCCGTTCTGTGTTATGCTATGTATGGACTACGTATTAAAGCCGATATTTAAATCAAAACCGTAAGTTACTGAACTTTTGAACCGCATTCATAATATTATTTTTTTCAACGTATCCCTAAAAAAAATGCTGCTCAGAAATTCCACACGTTTAAAAAGGGCTAAAAAAATACAGAGATACGCGTGTAAATACAGTGATATACGCCTGTTAGGTAGTATATGTTCCTACCCTCCCGCGCACAACATTACATTTTTTGAAGATATGACCTTTCAAATTCGAATTATTATTCATTTGACCGGTATCTCCTGTACTCCACACTCCAACCTTACATACCTAGAACGAGGAAAGACGATATCTATTGTCTCATAATCGAAATCTGAAGTATTGAATGCACAACCTAAAATGAGTATAGGGAATGCATGCGTTACACTGTAAATGGAAAAACTTTATCTTCAAATCACTTCACAAAAAATGAAAAC
>NC_051404.1:40163366-40164249 GCF_015228065.2 Penaeus monodon
CCTCAACCAAAATACAAAATAGAGTATATTTTGTAGACATTTTGATAGCGGGAATACATTACAAATACAGACACGAATGCAAAAAAGGTTGATGAATAGCAAAAAAAGACAAGAGTTAATGGTGACAAATGCACAATACTTACACTTACAATAGTCTTTGATGAAGTGCACTTTAGCTACAAAATCACAACGACGAGATCGGTATGGTGGCAGTGGTGATGTTAGAGAGGAATGGGAGGGAAGGGGGGCAGAGGGGGGTGTACGGCGTCCCCCCCTATGGTGCCGACATGTGTAATGACGACCCCTGTGGCGTGACATCTCACTCCATCGCGGCGCCGCAACTTGCTTCAGCCTCTCTCTCTCGCCGGCGCTTTCTCTTCAAATATCTATTTTATTTTTGTATTTTTTTCGCCTATATAAAGCCCCTATTTAATTTTTACATACAATCTGTATATATTCTTTTCCAGGTATTTACGCTACATGACCTTTATTAATCGATTATTAAATTCTACCATGTCATGAGCCTTCCATCTGACTATAGCTGACTACTTTTCTTTAACACGCATCTTCTCTAAAGTAGACGGGGAGTTATGCTGGTCTTCCTCCGGACTATTCTTACATCCCTATATTCTGCTTTTTTCCTGCTCATTTTTGCGCATTTTTGTCCTTCATTCCACTCTCATCTCCCAACTTTTTACTTATGCTCCTGCCTTCCATTTTTTACATACACATGCATTTCATCAGCAAAGGCGTCATCACACATCCTAAAACTACAAACACACAATGTGACAGCCACCATACCATCACAACGAGAGAAAACTAGCACCATATCCTAAATCGCCAAACACATACACACAAAAAGGCCCCAAACATTCCACGCTCT
>NC_051404.1:40164344-40165374 GCF_015228065.2 Penaeus monodon
GACGAGGCGAGCGCGTTGATTCCACCTCATCCTGCCCCTAACAGACCATGATAGCTGGCGTTACGCACTTTAGCACATGTTACACCGGCGGGGGTTCAGTGAGGGAGGTAGGGGGAGAGAGGGGCAGGTAGGGGGTTGCAAAGTGTTAGAAGAGGAGTTGCCTTTAGGAGAGAATGGGGAGGTCACTTGGTAATCATTTGGTGAGGATACCATGAATGACGATGTAACGATATCATGGTTGGATAAATAAATATATGAAGAAAGCATGCATGGGGAAGCAGATGTAAAAAGGCACTGTAAATGGGTAAATAAATGCATGAAGATACCATGAATGGGCAAAGGAATGCATGAAGGTACCATGAAAAAGAAAATAAAGGAATACCAATAAACGGAGTAGGGAAATGAACGTATAACGATAGCAAGAACGGGAAAGTAAATGTATACAGATACTATCAACCGGCAAATAAATCAATAAAAAATGCGGCTGTATTCCCTAAATGCTGCATTATCAACATATAGGTATTATCGTCCCACTGCAGACGCAAATATCACAGTATAAAATGATTTACCGACAGTAACATTCGGACAAATGGTTTTGTCGACTAAGTATTAAACGGCAAAGGGCGGCCGGGTGGGCGTGCTCGTGAGTGGGCAATCGGCGAGTCCAGTGGGCAGATAAGAATGAAATTAGGTGGGCGAAGGTCGGGTGTATGGTAGCCATTCATCATTTCAACCGACCCAAGAGAATCGGTCGGCGCCCTTTCCATAATGCATGGATTTTCTTCGAGTTGCACTTGGGTACCTGCAACATGGGTTGCCTTTTCTTTTTTCTGTGTGTCCGTCTGTCTGGCTGCCTCGTTTTTTTCTGTCTCGCTTTTATCTTCTATATGATTATTTTTATTTTCCGCTTTCCTTTGTTACGGTTTCCCCCTCTCTGTTCGTCTGTCTGTCTGTTTTTTTTTCCCGCGTCTATCTCTGTCTGTCTGTGTCTACTTCCCCTCTCTGTCTATGACCCAGTAATTTAGCTTGA
>NC_051404.1:40165477-40165692 GCF_015228065.2 Penaeus monodon
CCTTCCTCTCTCTCCCTCCTTACCCACTCATCATAGGGACGATCAACATGAAGAATGACCCGCAGACAGGGTGAAGGATGAACACAGGTAAGGGCTATAAGAACGGAGAACCAGACGAGAGATGCCCATCGATAGGGCGCTGACCACAAGCAGGGAAGGCTGCAGCGATCTCTGACAGGGTGATGAGTCAAAAAAAGAGGATAGAGGGTGAGGAT
>NC_051404.1:40166085-40166584 GCF_015228065.2 Penaeus monodon
GGTGGCGGCGCCGGAGCCCCCGCCCCCCTGATAAATGCCTCCTTCGACATGATTCATTCCGCCAGTGGGAAATCTGGCAAATGCCTCCATTACCTCGGCGGGGAGTCCTGGTCGCGTTGGTGTTTTCCTCTAATATCGCCCTTACGTACCCGTGGCCGTAAAGTCGTCCGGACCATCAATCAACGAGGGAATATGACCCTAATTGTACGAGCTATGGGGAGAGGCTTACGACAAAGCCCCGCCGTGCATTATCACCCCGGGGGAGCAGGGCAGCCACAAGGGCCTTATCAGTGCCCCGTCAGGATGCCATTCCGCTCGCCTCGTGCCCTTCTGCAGCCTGCTCGCTCCGGCCGCGACCCGACCACGCCTCGCCGCTCGAGACGCCGCCGGGACGCTGGCACTCACGCGACTAGAAAGGAGCGAGTCGTGGTCCGCCCTCTGCTTGCGATTCCTGAAGGTGAACTGACGACTATCTGATTGGATCTTATGAAATGTGTAG
>NC_051404.1:40167443-40167596 GCF_015228065.2 Penaeus monodon
CATCCTATGATACCATCTCACATCCTTCTCTCGCTCATCTCACATATCATCTTAATTAAGCAGTTGATGAATAATCTCGTAGCGGCCGAATGAATGAGAACAAGATAAAGCTCAGAATGTTATCAAACAGTGTCTGTAAATGGATAACAAACG
>NC_051404.1:40167633-40167737 GCF_015228065.2 Penaeus monodon
TAAACAGAAAGTTATTAATATTACTGATTATTGATCAAATGAGTCAAGATAACTGTTCACTGTCTTCACCAAATGTGACACTATTATAAACACACACACAAAAA
>NC_051404.1:40168239-40168536 GCF_015228065.2 Penaeus monodon
ATACCCAAGTTCCACGTGAACTCATCGAAGCCTACGATAACAATCTGCGTCTGGCAATCCTACACCTCTTCGATCACGTCGCGTCGCCCAGCAACAGCCACTGCGGGATCGGTTTCACACTAAGCGTAGTCGTAGGCCTACTCAATCCTCTTATCCTAGTCGCTTATCGTTGCTAGTTGGGCGTGATGGGGCTAGTTAGTATCGTGTGTCAATTGGTTATTGGTCAGTACTTTTTTTATGTGTTAATGCAGTGCCTAAAAATTAGCTGGTAGTGATTCATAGAGCATGGGCTTCCTC
>NC_051404.1:40168580-40168742 GCF_015228065.2 Penaeus monodon
GAAGACAAAAATAAAAGAGGAAGGCACTGCCACGCTGGTTTTCCTTATTATACGTAAGGTTTCAGGTGAACTAGAGGTCAGAAACTTCCCATTTCCTGCTAGGCTTACAACATCAACCCAAATAAAATACCTGGGACCATTTTGGGTCTTTAACTCCTTCAA
>NC_051404.1:40168777-40169912 GCF_015228065.2 Penaeus monodon
TGCCATGATAATAGCACAGATACAATGGCAATGGCACATGAAGATGGCAATAATGATAACGATATCAACACACAGCAATAATAAAAAATAATGGTGACGTGAAGTAGGATAAAATGATAATACCAATATAATTACCCACATCAAACAGGACCGCTGCTGATACTAAGAACAAAAAAAAAACATTACCAAAGCCACGCGCATCCTTCAACCTCGTCTCCCCGGCTTTGAACGCAAACCACAAAAAGAGACTCAAACCAAACCCCCTCCCCCTACCATCCTCCCCCCTCTCCCCCCTAATATCTTACGAAATTACGCAACCAGCTTCTTGCCTCGTTCTTATGACGTCGTCTATCTCGGCTACGACCTACGAATACCCCGGGTAAGCGCGGGCCTCGTATTCAAATAAATGTCCGCATTTGTTCGAATTATATACCGTGAGTCCAGGCTTGGCAAGAGGCTTTTAATCGTCAGTTGCGGGGTGGGAGGCCTCGGACATGGGGGGGGGGGGTAGAGAGGGGAAAGGAAGGGGTTATTAGCATGTCGTAACTGGCAGTTTCGTTTGTCTTGGAAGCTTTTTCTTGCTTTCTTGTTTTTTATAGTTCTCTTCATGTTTCTGCTTTTAGTGTGTTCGTTTTATTTTTTTCTCTCTCTCTTTCTTTAATTACTGTCTCTTTCCCTATTTTCTTTTACTGTGTGCCTTATTTCTCTTCCCTCTTCATTTCCCCGCCCTCTTCCGCAACTCTCTCAGTGAGCAATCCGGTCCGCTTCCCAGAAAATTAAAAATAATTTTAATCTCAAACCAAGCTGAAGTCCAGAGAAATTCATTCCAGGAAATAAGTACCGCCATCGTTTATACTAATGGGATGTGATAAAGACAGCCGTAATCATTATGATGGCTATAATTAGGAGAGAATGTAACTCACCAATGATACATTACAATAAAACCGCTTCTGTTGTTCCAACCTGGCTCTGCTGGACAATTGCTAGTCCTCATACTACTACTACTTCGACCTTATGACTCTCTAAGGCAGTGCTCATGGAGCCGCCTGTGTTTTACTAAAAGTTCTGTCTATCATTTTCGTCATCCGTCAGTATCATTATTTCCATTAAGTTATTTATGATTTGCTTGTTATTC
>NC_051404.1:40170476-40170912 GCF_015228065.2 Penaeus monodon
CTGCCCAAATCAAAGCACTCCAATCAAAAACAATGAAGAGTCGAGAAATAATAACAAGAGCAAACCCAAGAAACCCCCTAAGACACTGGAAATCTGAAAACCTAAGAAATATGAATCCTGAAATATTGCGTCAATCCGACCTGGTCTCTGCCTCACTGAACTACGGTGGCCTAAATAATTCGACAATTAGAGAGCAGCCTGAAGCAACGATGTGAACAGCCTATAATTTGTTCAATATACTTATTTTCCCCCTCACTTTTGGGGAAATGACTAGCTTTTAAAAGTACACTGAATGCAATTTCTTAAAAAAAAAAAAAAGAAATCCCACATTTCTAACACTACCAAGTATATACCTGCCTCTCCCTCTCTCTTCCTCCTCCCGACTAATCTTTCCATCACATTTCGCAGTTAACCTTTCTCTCACAACCCCCGTCAC
>NC_051404.1:40170951-40171082 GCF_015228065.2 Penaeus monodon
TCGTCCATAATTCACGCCTTGGTAAGCAGCTATTATCGCTGACAAAACTATTAATCTCTCGGCAGCATCGTAACAATTAGCTTATTATCTGAAGATCGTATCTTATGATATAAATATTTTGAGGGGCTGTC
>NC_051404.1:40172025-40172358 GCF_015228065.2 Penaeus monodon
GAAGTTCCTGTAAATATGCCTCCGAAAAGGGTTGTCACTATATTGCTTTAACATTTGCATATCAGAATACCAAAGGGTTTGTTGATCGAAAACGCTGATCAAGAAGTTATAAAGGTATGAGCGAAACTAAATAGATGTGGTAGTTATATGTACATTGTACTTGGATTCCGTAGTTGCATAATTGAATGCCTTTTTAATTAAATTACTTATTTACTCGCGCAGAAATGTTGTCCGCAATGTTTGTACGTTATTTGTATTAGAGTGTATGTATTTTGTTAACTGCTTCTCATTACAGTTAATTACCTTGCTACTCACGATCTTAATTACAGACCA
>NC_051404.1:40173369-40173908 GCF_015228065.2 Penaeus monodon
ATCGAGGTAATATTAAGAGGTTTTCATGTTTTCATTGAAAAACGATTAGAAAATAACAATCTACTTTAAAAACGAAATTGCTCCCTATAGCGTATTTTCTCTTCTCCGTTCTGTGTTCTGCTATGTATGACTAAGTATTAAAGCCGATTATTTAAATCAAAACCGTAAGTTACTGAACTTTTGAACACGATCATAATACTTATTTTTTTTTCAACGTATCCTAAAAAAAAGTGCTTGCTCAGTTCCACACGTTTAAAAAGGGCTAAAAAATCACAGAGATACGCGTGTAAATACAGTTATATACGCATGTCTGTATATTTTCCTACACTCCCGCGCACACACTTACATTTTTTGAAGATACTGACCTTTCACTTCTGAATTATTCTTCATTTGCCGGTATTCTCTGTACTCCACACTCCAACCTTACATACCTAGAAAGAGAAAGAAGATATCTATTGTCATCATAATCGAAATCTGAAGGTATGAATGCACAACCCTAAAATGAGTATAGGGAATGCATGCGTTACACTGTAAATGAA
>NC_051404.1:40174143-40174508 GCF_015228065.2 Penaeus monodon
CCTCATCGAAAACCCAAACAGCAACCTATATTTTGGAATGTTGTTTGTTCGCCCGGCCAGAAATCGCCCGAGCCTTGTTCCGATTCTATCGCGTCGCCACGGAAAGGCTCGCGCAAACACGTTTCTGACATGCAAATCAGACCCATATGCAGCATTTGCGCCTCAAATCGCCTCAAAATCGCACTGAATTCCTCTCTTTTCCCTTGTCTGTCCTCCTGATCGTCCTGACATAAACACGTTATATGTCTGTCGTTTAGCTTGTTTCTGGACGAGTGTGCGGCTGGCTGTTTGGCGCGAACTTGAGGAGGAGATTTGGTTTGTTAAGCTCTGACCCCTTTGCTCTACATGTATCTGAGCATAGTAGT
>NC_051404.1:40174780-40175418 GCF_015228065.2 Penaeus monodon
CTAAAGTGCAGTGTTAATAACACATGCTTGAACACAGTAATGTACAAAAATGACACGGAGAAGCTCTAGTTACTGAAGCCAAAATCACCTGAAACCTCCTAAAAGTGAAACTGATATTAATATATTCACCTAAAAATGCATCTTGTGCTTTACTCAAAACGGGGATTTTCTATTTTTTCTTAGTTATATTCTTCACTTCACTGCGTATGCTGAAAACCAAAATTATCCAAAAGCACATGCGCTCCCCCATTCCTCCGTACCCCCCCCCCCCGGCGAACTACCCTCTAAGCCAATGTACCAATCAGCTACTTAATACTTCTCGCGTAGCCTTCAGGAGAGAAAGAACCCCCTCACGCCCACCCATCACGCCCACAAAGCCCACACTTCCATCAGACGCCATCTTGAAGACCCCCCCCCTCTCCTCCTCCCCTCCCACCTCCCTACCTCATTTGCATAGTCTTACAAGACCTTCACAAATTACTATCGCGGGACGGTGGGGTCGAATGAGGGACAGCTTTCCCGTTTTCTTACCATGAGTGATGACCACCCTCGCCGTAATTCATTTATGTCGCAATTAACATTAATTATACAGTGAGTGAACGGTGGTCCTAGTGGAATGCTGTAGGAGTTATTCAAGA
>NC_051404.1:40175634-40176096 GCF_015228065.2 Penaeus monodon
CCTCTCGTATTCACTAAACCCAAAACCATCAATTCACATCTTCGCAAGAAAGATGATATTGCCTCCTGATAGCACGACGGTCAGCCGAGGTTTGTTGCAGGCTGAGTACCACGGTCGGCGCCTGTGTGTAAGGTGAGGCCTCTTCCAGGGTAGAGGCCCAAGACCCGCCGGCCACGTGATCTTACTCGCTGGATATATATTGATCTGAGAGAGAGAAACAGCGGAGAAAATACACGAGATAGTTGGGAGTGTTCACGAAAAAAAACCAATATCTGGAATTTATTCATGCGTCGGGGAAAATAGAGAAGAGGAGAAACAAATAGTTTTCACGGAAATATCTGTTGGAAATGCGGGTAAAATAGACGTGAAAATAAACACGCTTTCCTACTTTCCTTATAAAAAGCATCTGAAGATTACCTCAGCGTTCTTTATACACGACACAGCTTCACGGAGACGATGTTC
>NC_051404.1:40176309-40176394 GCF_015228065.2 Penaeus monodon
GAAAACTAACAGAAAAATACCACAACTTCTAAATACACAAAACTAACTACACAGCACACCCTTTCCTCCCTCTCCCCCCGCAAAA
>NC_051404.1:40176540-40177379 GCF_015228065.2 Penaeus monodon
ATCCCACACCTCCCATCGCATAAAAATCCACAATAGCCGAGCCTTTACCCCCTCTTTCTCCCCATCCACTTTCAACACCTCCCAAGCCTGCAGGAAAGTGACCCGGTCTTCACCCCGCCGCCACGCTTAATCAAGTAGCCACCGCCACTTGCCACTTTCTTAAGACGTGAGCAAGAGCCTCGATCTTTTTTTTTACAAGATTCTCTCTCGCTGACCTTTCAACCCTTCCGGCTGGATCTTTTCCTGCCCGCTGGATAGAAACTAATGGATAGGCAAGGGCTGGGATATTTGAATAGAATATATTAGCTCTTAAAATAAATATGAATACACTGCATTGGTTATAGAAGTATCTTGTGGTATTAACATGGCATTTTGGTGAAATTCGAATATCATCTGACTTTTTTTAGTTGAGAAACAACTGATTAATCAAAAACTCTAATGATGACCTCACTACGACAACAGACGCAGCAGTAGATTATTAGCAGTCATAATAGCACATAAAAGAAACTAAAAATAATAAAAGCAGTATATCAGGATCAACAAAAGCAAACCCAATAGCAAGACTAAAGAGAACATTAAATTAAAAGAAACCCCACGCTGTTAACAACCGATAAAGCCAAATTCATGGCGACAACTGGCAAATGAGATAGCAATGGGAACATTTCCACGCAGCAAGATATACTGGCTTGATGCTTCCATTGGTTTCCATATATCGTCCAGACGTCGCTTAGAGAACCGCAATTACTAGTTTAATTTTTTCTTGTTACTGGTAAATGAACAGTGATAACAAATACTACCCTGTCTTTAACAGTCACATCTGCAATATTCCCAGTTAAAAA
>NC_051404.1:40177520-40177711 GCF_015228065.2 Penaeus monodon
ATCTGTGAATACGTCATTTATCGCATACAAAAGAAGGCCCTGTCGCAGAGCCCGAGGTGGGTCGGCGACTTCTTAGAAACACCAGACAAATTATACGTTTGACAAAGTGCAGGGGGACGAAATTACGAAATTCGGTGACGCTCGAATAACAGACTGAATGTGCATGAAAACTAAGGACACAATATGATGCC
>NC_051404.1:40178242-40178471 GCF_015228065.2 Penaeus monodon
ATAACCAGCCGGAGGAATTTGCCTCGTCCGTAAGTCATTAACGATAATCAAGGTGTCGCTATCAATTTCCTTCATGGGCTGCCACGAGTGTTGAAAGGGACGCGTTTATTGCTCGGCTCTCGTTGCAAGTGCTCGTGATACAGATGTATGGGCGGTGCAGAGCCTCCCGGGACTTCGATCGCATCACCTGGACAGCTTGTGAGGTAGCTGGCCTGTGTATATGTATGAA
>NC_051404.1:40178883-40179836 GCF_015228065.2 Penaeus monodon
CTGTGTAAGGAGATAAAGCACAGGGAACATGTAAAAAATAAACAAAAGGGAGTTTACTCGCAAAACAGTGATGTGAAGAAAAAAAATCTAACAATATATATGAAAAGACTACCGGGAAAGCGATCAGTCTGAAATGAAAGATAAAACGTAAAAACACGATCAATATTCAGGATAAGAAACAAACTCCTGACTGAGAGCTCTACTCGACCTAGAAAGTCTATGAAAATAATACTGAGCGAGTTAAGCGATCCGAAACCCTAGGAAGTCCATTAATGGCTTTAAAAAGACCGTTATCTCCCTTCTATCGATCCGTTATAGTCAACAGTATCCGACCCTCTAGTGACGTAACGACCTCATCCCGCTTAGACAAAAGATCCGAATCCATCAGGACGGTTCGCGATCCCACTAATGACCCTCGATCCGATGCGCTCTTGTTTCCCCCATCGCGCGCGTCCTCCGTGCGGATCCAATCCTTTACGTATCGACAAAGAAAAAAACAAAACAAAGAAACTTACAGCTCAAATAACATAATTACAGACCTCAGAGACAACAGCCAGTATCTAAACTCAGCAGCGTGTGTGTACGTGTTCTTCTCCTTGGAGCAGGAATAACAAAGCTGAAAGAACAAAGGAACGGCGGCGAGGGCGACCGCGCGCGGTAATCTACCATGCTGTCATTAAGAGGCGCTTGCATATCTCGCTCCTCGATAATTCTTAATTTGCGATTATCCACGGCAGGCGCGAAGACCCAATAACAATAAGAGGTCTCGGCCGAGGGCATTAGGGTAGTCGCCATCAAGATAAATTACAGACTATATGATAATCGGATAACGTAAGCGAATGCAGATGAATCCGAGCGCAGACTTAAAAAAACGCACCGAAAAGTTACGAAAACGACCGGAAAAGAAGTCGATAAAAACATCCATCCCTCTGCATCAATCCGTAATTACACAC
>NC_051404.1:40179953-40180206 GCF_015228065.2 Penaeus monodon
CAGCGCCGAGACGAATGGATGGAAGAAGTGATAGGAAATTTACCAACAGACGGAGCAACAGGATTTTCGGTGTCTCGGCCAGTTGCCTGCGTGCACCGGCTCATCGTCTGGTTTAATTAGGTACTGGCTTGAAGATAAGGAAGATAATAAATAATAAATTCAAGCCAAGGATAATAACTTCATTGCAAAAAAACTCGGCACTGAAATCATGCATAAATTAGTTTCCTATTTCGAATATTTAAAGTCCCTGATT
>NC_051404.1:40180405-40180470 GCF_015228065.2 Penaeus monodon
CCCCCGAAAAAAAATATATATATATACACACATAAAATAAACTCAAAGAAAGACAGGCGTGACAA
>NC_051404.1:40180550-40180863 GCF_015228065.2 Penaeus monodon
CTGAAATATCAAAACAAATCCCCCACGAGTCTCCCCTAACGAAGCAGCCAGCATCAGACGCGGATCAGACGCATGCGGACGGAGCCACGAACAAGGTCATCGGACGCGGCGACCCAACTCCCCGCGGCCGAACGCAAGACCAAATTCAGGTTCGGATATTATTTATGAAGGTTTTCCAGGGCTAATTTGGATACGAGGGGGGGGGGGGTAAAAAGTGATTTATGAAATATGATAAATCGATGAATATCAAGGTCGCGATGAGGGTAGCATTAACGACTAAATCAGACTGAGCAGATAAAAAGGAGCATGCAGT
>NC_051404.1:40181237-40181380 GCF_015228065.2 Penaeus monodon
AGCTAGTTCAAGGCAATGAACAGGCAACAAAAGCAACAGCAACAGCAACTGCATGGAGGAGGTCATGCAACCACAAGTTCATGCATTACCGATGCCACGGTCATGTCCTTGTCCTGAGCAGTTGGGGGAGAGGATAATAGTAA
>NC_051404.1:40181857-40182066 GCF_015228065.2 Penaeus monodon
CCAACACCGATTTTACTAAGAGCAAAACATCAAAATAAACACCATTTCCAAGCTTAAATCTCAGCCACTACCAGCGGCGGTACATCAAAAATCTCCTGCAGAAGATCACATCCATACTGATAAAAACCCACAAACGTCGAAAATCTCTCCTGAAGGGGATCATATGACTGCTATTCCGCCTTAAAATCATCTCAGGTGGCTGGCTACCT
>NC_051404.1:40182969-40183444 GCF_015228065.2 Penaeus monodon
TGCCACCTGATCCCCGAGGGTCCATAGAGAAGGCTGATTGCCATCTCTGACAATTGAGGATTGCTGTCGCGCTCTCTGCCGCGGTCTCCGGGCTCAACCCAAGGACTTCTGATCGCGACACCGCACTCAGGAGGAAACGCACACACACTCCTACGTTTCTGGAATCTGATATCTTATACGAATCACCTATCTGATTTATATCAAAGCACAAATATAACGTTCGTGTGCGAATACACCCATAAGATAAAGAGAAAATATCGAAGTGACGTTCTCACAATTCGATGTTTCATGTATCAAATGTTTCCTCAAAGATAAAAAAAATATATGTTTGGATGAATTTAACAATCAAAACAAAAACGCTCAAAATTCAAAGGATGAGAACGCTACTTCGTCAGAATCACGATTTCAAGCTTGCCTGACAACCATTGATTGTGTTGGCAGAAAATACACGGGACACAAAATCGGTCTATTGAAA
>NC_051404.1:40183556-40183682 GCF_015228065.2 Penaeus monodon
TTTCGATCTTTTTTCTTGCAGAAATGTGTAATGCAGTCGTTAAGTAACATTTAATCATTAAAACATTTTCCTAACATTTAATCATAAAACATTTAACTAACATTTAATGATAAAACCTTGAACTGA
>NC_051404.1:40183748-40184014 GCF_015228065.2 Penaeus monodon
AACATTTGCCTAACATGTAACCATAGAACATTTAACAAACATTTAATCGAAGCCAAACCGGAGCTCTTCAAAGCCGGAAGAAATCGCTTTGATGGAGATCAGAAATTCCACGTAACAGGCAAAGGGTCAGCGAAAGGGGCGTGGCCACACGCAGGAGGAAGAGGGCGTGTTCGGAATTCCGGGAAGCAAGGCTAAACAAAAGGGTTAAAGGGGGCGGGGCAGAGAGAAAGTTAGGGGGGATGAGACAAACACGATAACAGGTTAGA
>NC_051404.1:40184192-40184343 GCF_015228065.2 Penaeus monodon
TGAGTTTAACACATTACTCCAGGTACTCAAATAAACATAACGACGAATCAAGATTAACACAAAATATGTAAAGAACAAATCCATAAAAAGAGAGACAATAATACAACCACCTTCACCCAATCCCCATCCTCTCGCCTGCCTTAACCTGAAC
>NC_051404.1:40184401-40184716 GCF_015228065.2 Penaeus monodon
GCCACAAAAATATTCCTTTCGACCCCGACACAAGCCTTCGGTAAGAGCCTCCCTCCGTCGAGAGGAAGGGCCGACGCGCTATCGGTAATGGGAGATCTCGAGAGGCAGCCTCCACTTCTTCGGGAGAGTGACAGGCGATGAGGGATGCCTCCTTTACACGCTCCGGCTTCCGACTATACGGCCTTGGGACATCTTGGAAGGGAATCGATATTGTGTATTTTGTGGATGAACTAATGCTGCCAATGGACGACGATGTAAATGAGGGCCATTATTATTTTTTTCTAGTAGAAAGACGATATAAACTTTCTTTTACTG
>NC_051404.1:40185217-40185579 GCF_015228065.2 Penaeus monodon
ATAAGCAGCATGAGGGGAGGAACTGGGCCGATCGCTGCCCGGCCGGCGCGCGCGCACCTCCCAAGAAGGAAAACACAATTAGCAACAGGACAAAGAACGGCCCAATTTCGCATTCTTTATCTGGCAAATGACATCGAAGGTCGCGCTAATGAGAGCATTCGGATGCGGCTGACACTCGCTCGAGTCATGTCAGTCCGGGAATTACAATTTGAGCATTTCATGTCATCAAAGTGTAACGCATTACTGTCTCGACGCGGGAAGGGGAGGCTAGTGGCAGATCAGCCGGGATATTAGATGAGACTGCACTTCTAATATTCCTGATTCGCTGCGTGGACGGAAAGAGGATGGGAGGCGAGGATGGA
>NC_051404.1:40185675-40186373 GCF_015228065.2 Penaeus monodon
TTAACAAATAAAACCCACTGTTGAAAATAAAAAAAAAGAAAGAAAGCTAAATGACATCACGAACTCGTTCTTCACAACTTAACGACATTTCCCACGGCAGGCTGATTCACGTGTTTAATTAAAGAACTCGCAATGTTTACGACATCACTACGTTACGATTCAAGCTAAAAAGGAGTTCCAAAGTTCCAAAACAAAAACAAAGCAAAAAAAAAAATGAAGCAAAAACGTCGTAGATCACACTCCGAGAGACAAGGAGAGCCACCCATGTAGGCACCCGGCCCATCTCGTCTTCAAAATTCGTGTCCAATTTCTTGATGTTTACCCTCTGATTACAAATGTTCTGGGGTTCAACGACCACCTCGAAAAGCGCCGGAGAGTTACGGCGAAGCGCAAACATACCTGCTTTAATCGAATGCTAATATATAGCGACGCCAGAAGACAATCTTATCCATCGAATCCGCAATTCAGAAGGCGAACAAATACAATGACTGCCAAGATCTGACATAATAACCCGCCATTAAAGAAGATATATCAATCCGGGGAATATTTCGACTCAGCTCGCCGCTGTTTTCCATCAAACAGTATCTCCTAAAGCAAACTGATGAAACCCATCCCACACACACGAAGAAATCCACTTTCGCTGCAAAACCAACAAGTATTCGTGCCCAGTGGAAAGCTAACGGAACAAACTCTCACGC
>NC_051404.1:40186418-40187029 GCF_015228065.2 Penaeus monodon
CATTCACCACCAAATGAAATTCAGAAAAAAATAATAATTACTTCAGGATTCTACAGATTGACGACGTCCATAAGCCCTTCTCGCCAGCACACACGGACAGTAATTGTAGCCAGAACTCCCGTCCGTAAATAACGAAGTGACAGAGCCCGCTATAATTAGGATGCTGTCGGGCGCTGCATGTGCTCTGCATTGTGATCTTAAAGCGGCGCGGAGGCTGACTGCAACTGGGTTGCAACTGGCCCACGCGTCGCCTTGGTGGCACAAGGAGGAGTACTGCAGCTTACATCGTGGTTTACTGGTAACAATTAAAGGTCCGGTAATGTGATGGCAGAAGTATATATAACATGAGAGATGACGTTGATTCTGTATCAGATTATAATTCTAATGATTATGAAGATAACGAGGATAACAACAAGAGTAACGATAGCCATAATATTGGCAGCAGTGGTTGTAGTAGCAGTAGTATAAATATCGGCGTTCATGAAGACGCACCGCTATTAATATTTTGGAAGTCATAAGATCTAACACATGTATCTGGATGCTGCTTCGCAGCCGTAGAATGACAGGATACCCAGACTGAAATGTCATTAATGTTTAAGAATTACTAAGTC
>NC_051404.1:40187065-40187321 GCF_015228065.2 Penaeus monodon
GTGTCCAAGGATGAACAGAAGTGGTGAAAATAAAAATTCTCGCCAGCTTATCGCACAGACATCTTTTGCCTGTCTTCCGCCCCGAAGATACTGTAGCATAAGGCCTAAATTTCCATGGCAGGCAAATCCTCCCCCGAGCACCTCCTGCTCGGCCCCAGAGTTGAGGGAGAACCTAAATCAAACTTTAAAAACCGAGATAAAATGCACCAGTCCAGCGCAAGGGGGCAGGTCTCCGCCCCGACACAGCCAACTAAGG
>NC_051404.1:40187367-40187511 GCF_015228065.2 Penaeus monodon
GGTCTTCAATACGAGGGAACACGAGTTCCTCAGATAAGGGATATCTTTCCGTTAACGAGTTCCGCGCCCATAAACAATCTGGCTTTTATCACCGACGTGACCATCTGGGGCCATTCCCGGGGGCCGACGTCGGGAACCCTTGAA
>NC_051404.1:40187543-40188085 GCF_015228065.2 Penaeus monodon
GCGAAACTGGAAGTCTTCCCGACGTGAATGGAACAAAAATGGGTGGGTTATATATGTGATCCGATTTACGGCGACCCTTTCTCTCTTCTGCCTCTTTTGTTAAGTAAAGGCTTCTAGCACACCTGAGATCCTCCCCTTCTTCTCCCTCCTTGGGAAAAGATGGGTAACTTTAATCGGCGAAGAAAAATGTCTCTTCTCCAGCTCCGACGCAGGAATGCCCTTTGCGGTCGTGAATAGATAATGAATCGAGGGTTCCGAAGACTGACGGAAGCAAGGCACACCCACACCGCCTTCCCCTGCCTCTACGCCTCCCTTTCGCACTCGCTCCAACCTCTCAGCCTCCGCTCCCCCCGCCCCCTCCCAACACATAAGACAAATGTGAAATTTTAACGAAGTTGAGCTCAGACTTATTAATAATTACCCGGAGGCCATGATGGGCGTCGACAGCTACCTGGCTCCCTCCCTCTCCCCCCTTTCCCCTCCCACTATTGTCTCCCCGCACGGTTAATCTCCCCACGTACGTTTATCTGTCTTTCCAACAA
>NC_051404.1:40188134-40189698 GCF_015228065.2 Penaeus monodon
CCCTACCGACACGTATTCATCTCCGTTGTTGCGTTCTGTCCACGCAGGCGAGCAGCTCCAGCTCACCCCGGTGTTGCCTCCCCGCTGGTGTGGTCCCTTCCGTCAGAGGGGCCTCCAATCTCTTCCCTGCAAGCGCCCACTTCCTCCCCACAGGGTCTGGTCTGTCTCCCCCTCCCCCTTCCCCCCATCTCTCCGTGTCATCTCCCCGCTGGTGATGTCTCCTCGCCGGTTCTCAACCTCTCCCCGCTCCCACAGCATCCCTCCCATTCCTCGTCCTACAAACACCAGCAAGAAAAATATACTCTTCGTCAAATCTCGATAATAAATGATCTTTGTGTGCCTGCCCTTCCCCCTCCCGACGCCTCAGTACCTTCTCTCGTCACTTCATTATCGATCATTAGCCGTCACTTAAGACGTCAATACAAGCATATGTTACTGAGCATAAAGCGTACTTCATTAAATGAAAACAGGTCTCTTTTCAGAAGCCCGATGTTACTACGGACAAACAGACATGGCTGCAGGCTGGCAGACGCCGCCATATATAGGCCGATCACCATACAAATTGGTCGACGTTTGAGCGGACTGACACGCGCCATGACAAGCAGACAAACGCCAGTATGACAAGACAAACAGACAGGTGTCATATGAGGCAACTGGCAGTCCTGCCAAGTCCTTGGACAGTGACAAGGTTTTGCAGTCACAAAAGGCGAATAAATGGGAACAGAAAAAGCCGACGTCATTCTGGAAACAGATATCCCTACAGACGTAACCATAAGCCCCGGACAGAGCCGAAAGGTGAGCAAAACAAAGACGCAACAGGTGGAACCGCAAGTAACAGGTAGGTCCTTGTTCTCGCGTTCCACACCTTTCCGCCTTCCGTTATAATTTCGCTCTGAAACATACCCTAAAATGCGCGTGCGTCAAATTTAAAAACACGAAGAGTTCAAGTGAGGTAGAAAAAAAAATCTCACACAAAAAGATTTTAAAAAAGGAGTCGTACATTCCTCTGTTCGGAATCCCGCCGTCATTTCAAGACGCTGCATCGATCTCCCGCGACAAGGTGCACTTGTGGATCCGGAGTGACAATCAGCGTCTTGGGGAACAGAACGAGACGCCATTCTACTCTTGATTTTCTTAAGTTTTAAAGGCCAGCAGATGACCAAATCGCAGGGTCCTGACACGCTAATTATAGTCTTTTGATCCTCGATGACCCACAATCTTCCCTAACGACGACGTAACACTACGGGCGAGAAATACCAGTTTTCTCACGTTAACAACAGTAGGGAGTCGTTGAGTCGTTCGCTTCACCTCCTTCAGATCCGACCGGCCAGACAACGACCACGTAAAAAAAGAAAAAAAATGGAGAAAGAGAATTAGATAGGAAAAAAGATGAGTTATAATTTGTGGTTTTGAGTAGCGCTCAAGCGGGAAAAAGGTGGAGATCGTTCATGCAAAATTCCAAGAAAATGGGCTGTAAATTTCGAAGATTTGGTATTGAAAGACAAAAACGAAAGGTGTACTTCAAATAAAAAAAATATAAGTGACACTAAGGAAAGAGAATAAC
>NC_051404.1:40189717-40190034 GCF_015228065.2 Penaeus monodon
ACGAAAGAAGGCATAAAAGGTGAGTGAAAATTACCGAATATGGCGAATACTACATCATAAATAAAGAGAAAAACTAGGAATAAGCAAAATGCACAAAGAAATGGCCGATAATGATGCAACAGATATCACCACCCAACGCAGGATTAGATAAAAGATAAGCAAAAGAGAAACGACAACTATAATTTGCTCTTGGTTTATGTCCTTTCCAAAGCACAAACAAAAACAAGCATACATGATGCAATATGGCAGAAGAGGCGGTATAGGGACGTAAGCGCATGGAGATGACTTCGATGCAACCAGGTCAGGCATGCAGTTGC
>NC_051404.1:40190180-40190325 GCF_015228065.2 Penaeus monodon
CACCCGCCCGTCCCGGCGAGGTTGGCGTGTGTGCTGGAACCCGCGCGATCATAATAATCACATCAAATGCAATAAGAGCGTGATTACAGGTTGACAGAGCCGCCTCGCACTTGTCCAGCGACGGAGGTTACGCCGCCAGTTCCAG
>NC_051404.1:40190370-40190951 GCF_015228065.2 Penaeus monodon
GGACCTGTACTGGTTGGTTACTGGTTAGTGGCATCCCCCGGGCTTGTGGTGCCGCCCCCGTCCCCCGCCCGCAGTCCCCCTGGTCCTCCACGGGCGGAGATGACACCCTAATTATGAGCAACTCACTCTCTTGTAATTATCCCGTCAACTCAAATCATCTCCAGCATCCACTGGCGTATCTGTCTATAATTGAAGTTTTAATTGAACCAGCGCGTAATAAATGTTCCTCTGACCCATCGTGGCAGTAAACTTAGTTGGTAAAATGGCGGGAAATACGACTATTAGCATACATACTCATACAGTTTGTCTACACAAAGAATCTATGTATACATAAGATATGCAAACATGCACACCACTGCTAATATAAAGAGACAGTTAAATAGATCTGTAGATACGTATAAAACAACGAATATTAATTATATATTTGGATCTTAAATGACTGTAGGATGGCCGACCAAAGTGCATTGGGCACAGAAAGAAATACAAAAAAGGGAAGAAAAAATTCAAGCGAGTGATTTCCTTCTGAACAATATCATTTACCTTGCGATATCCAGCACCTGACCTTCAATTCCCTTGCGGCA
>NC_051404.1:40191125-40191590 GCF_015228065.2 Penaeus monodon
CTTGATATCGGCGTCTCACCTGGGCAGACCATTCCTCGAGGGTGACACCTCCTCCTCGGCCGCGTCCCAGGGCACAGGAAGAGCGCTAAATCGAGGCAAAAAAGCAGCATCACCGCAGCGCCCGCCCTGAGCCTCGCCGCTCGCCGGACGACCTCCGCAACATCTCGGGGCCGCCACGAGAGCTGCACTCCGTCGCCCACGCTTTTATCTTTCCTTTTTTCTCTGGCACTCCTTTTCCTTGCACGATCTTACGCGTGCCTGGCGGCTGGAGGATCCGAGGGGCCGTTCCGAGACACACTTTCTTCCCGCGACAAGTCACGCACTCACGGGATTCGCAGAAGTCCTTCGCCTTTCCTCGCCGCGCACGCTCGGAACGCTGGGACTGCTAGGAATCAAAGGTCCTTCTGGGAACAACACTGTGCGAGACGTCCTGCCGCATAGCAGTTCTGTGCTTGCTTCTTGCAG
>NC_051404.1:40191619-40192029 GCF_015228065.2 Penaeus monodon
GAACGCAAAACGATCGGATTCCACACTCGCAAGCGCCCCCTCCTTCCCCAAGCACACCAGCGCACGAAAAAGGTGTAGAATGTGTAGAAAGATTCTGGCGGACGACTATTTGGACATCGCCACGAGTTCCGGAGACGCAGGTGTCGGTCCCAACATCGAGAGGGAATGACTGGCGTTGCTGTGAATATCAAAACCTGTTCTCATGCACCCATCCCTTTCCCCTCCCTCCCCTCTTCTCCCCGCTCTTCCCCTCCCCCTCCTCTCCCCCACCTCTGTCCCCGGGCGATGTGATTTGTATGATTAGGGAGACGTTCAGCCCTGTCACCTGAACTTTGCATATGATAAGTGCTATCCTTGGGAAGAGATCAAGACACGCTCGTGCCTAGAAAAAGACATGACTCACTCTTTTC
>NC_051404.1:40192269-40192373 GCF_015228065.2 Penaeus monodon
GTACACCTGCTCTAGCACGGTGCGGTCAAGAGAACGATGAAGCTACACCGTTCTTGCGGAGTACAGGTGACCGCAATACACTCGTACTCACACACGCACAAGCA
>NC_051404.1:40193002-40194905 GCF_015228065.2 Penaeus monodon
GCGAGGCGATGGAAACCGAGAGGCCCATCGAGAGGCCCAGGAAGCGGTGTACACAATCACGTGGCATTGATGGATCAAGGGCCGCTGTGCATCCTTCCTCCGTCCCTTTCCTTCACAGGTATACCTCTATCTTGCCTTACACTACACTCTTCTCGGCCGCCAGTAAATGACTCCTCGTCACGTTTGATTTATCGAATTATATATGATTAACTCCACTGCGCTCTTTATTCGCTCCTCGCAAGTTTACTGTTCATCACGCGTGGCTATAATGCTAACGTGCAAGTATAACGCCAGTTTACCTTTGATTACAATTTTTTCAGTAAATCATGGTATGGAGTTGCATTGATACGAATAATCATCAATTTATGCTTCCATTATACATCTGCTTTTTTTTTTTCTTAAGAGGATTCCCATAATATTAACACCTCATGAAATGAGTTATTAATCGTGCTATGAATAAAAGTAACAAACTTCAACCATATGTCAGGAAAGAAATACAATACAAAACTAAGAAAAATGAATAAAACAGCTCGTAGAGGATAGCATATATTGTCAATGAAAATAACAAACAGGTAAACTAAAATAACCACAAAAAATAATACAAACAAAAAATTTAAACGACAAAATAACACCAAGAAACATAAAAAAAACTCGCCAAGGGTAGTGCCTGCCGCCGCCCTGGGTTAGCAAGGCCCGTGACAAGAACATGATGGATGGGTGACGAGCAGGTCGCTCCTGCCGCCACACAACCTGCTTTCAACACCTCCTTGCCTCGCTCTGCTTACATTTGATTCCTCGGCCACCCTGGCTTGACTTCTTCCTGCCTTGACCCGTGTATATAAATTTCCCACACTTCCCTGCTGAACTTGAGACACTCTTTGCCCAGCCTGTTCTTATACTTGTTTACCATGTCGCGCACTGTCTCGAGTCTCACGAGTTCATTTTACCTTTTTCTATGTGCCTCGTCTTTATTATTCTTGCCTTTTTATGTCTGATTCGAATCCGTCTTAAAAAAAAAAGAGAGCTAAATGGTGCCTTGTTAAAAATACGCTTCATTTAATTACACCGACATCTCAAGCCCGATTACGGATAAAGAGAAGGTTGACATTACTTTCGAACAGTTTCTAATAATTTACGTTCTCTTATATGCCGAAATCCTTATTTGTCTCTCTTGAAGTGCTGTGAATTGTCATTTCTATCATTACTTTTACGTTAAAGCAAAAGTTGATTGTTTATGCCCTATTAGTTCATTGTTCGTAACATTCCAAGCTTACTTAATTAAATTACAGCATCTCAAATATCTCACTTACTATTTGGATTTAAACTTAATCTCGGGATGTGAGACAGATACATCGCTTGGTTCTGGAGAGTGCGGTGTCCAATGCGCTCGTCTTAGTAAAACATTTAAAAAAGGCACCGGCAATCATTAAATACAGACTAAAAAAGCAAGGATAAACAAAATACCAAAATAATAATGAAATAAACAACTGCAAAAACGCTTTTAAATGTGTACAGTTCTTCTATAGTCATTTTCCATAACCTGAACCTGAAAGAAAATACAACACAAACTTAATCGAACATAATAATTTCTCACAATTAAGAAGAAAAAAAACAACAATATTAGTTTGCCGCTTCCCGAAAGAATCAAAGCAAGCTCAAGACACAGCTATAAAAGTTCTACGACTAGAGTAACTGGCGAACGACACTAACAGGCGCACACAAACAGAGGAGCCGCCCAAACAACCAAGCACTCACTCGCATCAGCATTCAGAAGCAATAAAAACAAACCTCGAGACAGAGTGACTGAAACGATCTCTCCTTTCCCGAAATCTGAACCTCGAAGTCTTGTTGCCTCGCTTGTAATCACCACATGACACGCTCTACTGGTTAGGATCTGAATGAC
>NC_051404.1:40194956-40195044 GCF_015228065.2 Penaeus monodon
GCTTATGGGATTGTTGTCCTCATAAAAAGAACCCCTTTATGGAATTTTCTTTCTCTGATAATTTCTCTTCCATCTCCCTTTTTCCACG
>NC_051404.1:40195077-40195733 GCF_015228065.2 Penaeus monodon
CAACATAATCCTCCTTCCTTTCGCTTTAAATATTTTCTATTTTTTCCAATTTTTCTAATTCACATTTACAACCCAATCTCCTATCATTCTAGATTACCCTAATAAAAGCAACAAAACTTTATTCCATCGAGCAAGGACGCTAAGCTCAATTACCACACCTTTTAACCTCAATAACGAAGCCATTACCCACAGATCATTCTACAACTGAACTTCGTTCAATCGCCTGTATCATTAATCATCAGTTCAATATTTCACTTTATATTATCCAATCACAAGGATATAATCCAATCACCAAACACACGCCATATCTGTTACATCTCATCCAAGCATAATTATGTTCAAATTTACCAGTATATTCAATCACAGGCTATCGCAATAAAATCAAATCATTATCAACCAAAACAACCATTCAATTACCAATCACCTTAACATTCAGTTATTCACCGAAGGTACAACTCCTTCGAGCAACCCTCACCATTACCTTTAACAGCCTCTCAACTCCCTTCTCTGCAACCTCATTCAACACCATCCACTCCAACATTTCAGTTATCTAACACCTTTCCCTCTTAACCTCACTCAAAAAGTACTCCTCTAATCGACCTCAAATTCCCCCAACCCTTAAACGACACCCACGCAATCACCCTTCTTCCCTCGAG
>NC_051404.1:40195820-40197241 GCF_015228065.2 Penaeus monodon
TAGTCATTACTTACGCACCACACCCTCAAACAACTCCATTAAACTCACTTAGTTCTCACTCCATCAAACCTCACTCATTTCAGACCACTCCTTCAAAACCCTCCAGCAATTGGCTTTAATACCAATTCTCCAAATCAAACCTATTTCACTACAACTCACTCAAACAACCTTCTTTGACCCCTAAAGCAATCAACCCCAATTCAACTCAATCAGGCTCTGTCAATCCTCAGCTCAAGTCAAAACTTCCTCAACCTCTCTCAATCACCCAATCACCTGAAACCCCATCACTGAATCACCTAATCACCTGACCCCCCCCCCCGCCAATCACCCAATCACGAATCAACCCCCTCACTCAATCACCTGAAACAAGCCAATCACCCAATCACCTGAAACCTCCTCACTCAATCACCTTAAACCCTCACCCAATCAGCTAATCACCTGACAGAACGCCCTCACCCAATCACCTGAAACCCCCTCCCTTAATCACATAATTTAAAAACTCAACCACTTAATCACCTGGAACCCCCTTACTCACCCACCTAATCACCTGAAACCCCCTCACTCAATCATCCACTCACCTGAAACCTCACTCAATAACCCAATTACCCGAAACCCCCTCACTCATCACCTAATCACCTCTAACCCCCTCACTCAGTCACCTAAAACTCCCTCACCCAATCACGTGAAACAACCTTCGCTCAATCACCTAGTCACCTGAAACCAACCTCTCGCTCAATCACCCGAAACCCCCTCACTCAATCACCTAATCACCTGAAACCAACACCTCACTCAATCACCCGAAACCCCCTCACTTAACCACCTAATCATTCAAAACCCCCTCACCCAATCACCTAATCACCTGACCCCCCCCCCTTAATCACCCAATCACCTGAAACCCCCTCACTCAATCACCCAATCACCTGAAAACGACCCCCTCACCCAATCACCTGAAAACGACCCCCTCACCCAATCACCTGAAAACGACCCCCCCTCACTCAATCACCCAATCACCTGAAAACGACCCCCTCACCCAATCACCTGAAAACAACCCCTCAATCACCCAATCACCTGAAAACGACCCCTCACCCAATCACCTGAAACAACCCCTCAATCCCAATCACCTTAAAACGACCCCTCACTCAATCACCCAATCACCTGAAAACAACCCCCACCTGCATCGAACAACTTCCCGAATAGCAATGCCCAACAACCTCGGATTGCAGACGGCCCAACCACAAGAGGGTAACCCAACACTGCCTTCCCGGACGACCCTGCTGCGTCTCGCTGATTTGCATTCGGAAAACCAGTCCATTCCCTCTGTCTCTTGGCCGGGTCCAATCGCCATCGCTGCTGTGCTCGTTACTGCAGTGTGCTCGAAGTTATATTCATTTAACAAGCGGTGATGCAACGGTAACTGGTAT
>NC_051404.1:40197582-40198032 GCF_015228065.2 Penaeus monodon
CGCCCGCACGCACACGCACACAGTTTCAACATGGCAACGACAGAATAACCTCAAAATCGCCGGAAAGACAAAGATAAAATTCATGGCATCAGACTTCCCACCATTTCCGAAAACCTCGAAAACGCAACAACTTAATCTTCTGAATGATCATGTGTCTTAGCATCACCCGATCCCTCATCCCTTTCACTCTGACGGTAAGGATGCAATTATGGCGAGTAAGGTATATCCTTCCTTCTCCCTCACGGCGGCGGGAACACGGGAAACATTAGCTCCTGATGGGGAACGCCCCTAGGGAAAAATGGACAGTAAAAAGACGTGGCTTCCGGGTTTTCTTTAGGGATGCTTCTGGCAGCCTGGCCCGTCCTTCACAGGGAGGGGGGGGGGGTATACACGATTCTTGTCCTTCAGTTCCTTGTCTATACGACGTTGTGCAAACATTGTCTTCTGCAT
>NC_051404.1:40198339-40198784 GCF_015228065.2 Penaeus monodon
ATCAAAATATACACAGTATAAATATCTTTCTATCGTCCCTGTCTCTATCTTCGTGTATCCCTTCACTCACACATTCTATCCCCAAAACCTCCTTTCAGTCTTTGCCGTGTTTGTGTCTGTCGTTCTCCACCTTTCCCTCTCTTCCTCCATCTTTCCCTCCTCTCTTTCTCTCCCTCCCTCCCTCCTCCTTACTTTTCCATCTCTCCTTTGCAATTATCCACTCCCTATGCTTTATTTACTTTTCGTTCCCTGCAACATCAAAGGCAAAGAGACTGGTTCTGCCAAAGATTGTATCGGCGTTGTGGCTTGCAACTAATGTTAGAACAAGATCCTGGCGGCAGCATCGGCTTGGTATTGCATGTTGCTTCTAGGATGTCTCAAGCAATATTCTATCATGACATCTTATTTCCAGCCTGGTGAAGTAACAAGAGGTAGAGGTAGAGGT
>NC_051404.1:40199017-40199176 GCF_015228065.2 Penaeus monodon
TAAAAATGACGGTCATTTGCCTTTTAATGAAAATAAGTAATTAAGAAATGGAAATGACTGGAGTAGGCCTCTTTATGCCTCCCTTCCAGCAAGGGAGCTACTGAGCCTTCCACTAATGCGGATATGATTTAAAATGAAGAATCTGTAAATGGATTTATT
>NC_051404.1:40199198-40200056 GCF_015228065.2 Penaeus monodon
TCAGAAGTGCCAATAATCATGTTAAGAACAATAGACGATGTTAATACTGATGATGGTGATATTGATATTGGTTCTAATATCATAGATACTAGCAATAAATACACATATACTCACGATAATTATTACTACAAAATATCATACTCGTCTTATAATTATAACAACAATTTAACCATGACAATAAAAAGGAGTACAGTACAAGTGATAATGAACAGCAAACATAACGTACTAAACACCTGAATCCCCCAAGAAGTACCAGCATGAATCATAAACAGGGAGAATCACGCCCCCACCGGAGGCTGGATGTATACTCGACTACGCCCGCGCTGTCACGTCACAGCCTCCGACACACGCCCGTTTCACCATGTAATTACCTGATAGTTATCCCGACTCCCGTAAGGTGTCGGCTATCTACCATGTTATTGTTAAAATGCTGAAGTATTATTAACTACCTTCTGCTTACCATTCTCTCATTCTATCCTCCTAACTGCCAATTAAGATGAAATCACCTGATATGGTAAAAGAACCATGGGCTGCTAACACTCCCTCCCGCCCCCTCGACTATGTGGCCTGATTCAGTTGTACTAATTAATGAATTTAAAAAAATGTAATCTATTCATCAATTTATTATAAAGTTTAATAAATTGTACTGAACGCGAAACTGAATGCGAAATATGTAGGTAGGGCGATTAAGGTTTATTAATGGAGGTATTCCAGACGAAAACAGAACGGGTTCTAAGCCAACGGTGCCAATCAATTAGGCTGTGACGTATCGTATTCCATTTCTTATCGCAATGCTGAGACTGGACATGGCACTACGTGATGAAGATTATTAAGTTAAGACGATGAGTATGATAATCC
>NC_051404.1:40201039-40202084 GCF_015228065.2 Penaeus monodon
AGGGCACAGAGTACCTTCAGTGATATGCAGACCCCCCCCCCCCCCGTCCTCTAGATGTGGCCAAGGAGCGCTCAGGAACCTCGGAAGTGTCTTTCCCTATCACCTTTTTTTTCCTTGTCCCCTACCCTACTTGTCCCCTTGTCTCCTACTCTTCTCTACCCTCATCTTCCCCATCTCTTCTTATTCTCTTTTACCTCTTCTCCCCATGCTTCTCTCGTCTTTCCCCTCCCCCCACCTCCCTCCTTTCTTCTCTTACTCATCCATATCCCTTCTCCCACTCCCCCTCCCCCTCTCTCCTATCACTCTCCGTTAACCTTCCTTCCTCTCCTCTTCCCCCTCTCCCCTCTCACCCTCCGTTAACCTTCCTCCTCCTCCTCCTCTCCCCTTCCTTCATATTCTACGTCTTCCTCTTTCCTTTCCCCTCTTACCCTCCCGCATTCCCTCCTCTTCCCTCCACCCTAACCCCTCCCATCCTCGCTTCCGTTCCCTTTCCCTCTCCCCCTCTACCTCTTATCCTCCGTTATCTATTCTTACCCTCCCTCTTCTCTCCCACCTCCTTCATCTCTTCTCCCTATCTTTCTCTCTATTTACCCCCTCTTGTCCCTTATTCCTTCTCCGTAACCTCCCCTCCCTTCTCCCCTCCTTTTTCCCTCCTCCATTATCCTATCTCCCCTCGTTTCTCACTCCTCCCTTCTCCCCTCCTTTCTCCAACCTCCCTTCTCCCTTCTCCCCACCCCTAGACCCTTAAGGACCCTCGAGCGCAAGGTAAGCAACGTTGCAACAGGATCCCGGGGTCGGCGGCTTTCATGCTGTGTCAGGTGGTTTTCGTTCGCCCCCGACTCTACATTTGTAATTTTTGCCATCTTTATTTCCCTCCCCCTCCCTCCCCACGTTCTCTTTTCTTTCCCTCTTCCCCACCCGCCTCAACTTCCTTTTTTCGTGTTTTTTTTTTTCTTAAAAGCTGGAAGAAGATCTTTTCGTAAAGTAAGACTTCAACTTCTTATCTGTCTTATCTCGGTTTGTTATTTCCCTCCCTCCCTCTCGC
>NC_051404.1:40202170-40203293 GCF_015228065.2 Penaeus monodon
CCGGTCTACCTCTCACATCTTTCATAGCGGGGACTGTAACTCTATCGTAACTACATTATCGAAGCAAGATGGGAGGAGAGATCGAAAGGGGGGAGGGAAGAAGGGAGAGGGAGAAGTGGAAGCCGAGGAGAGGAATTAGGAAGGAAAAAAAAGGAAGAAAGCAATAACGAAGATGGAAGGAGGGAGGAAATGAGAAGGATCGAGTATAAAATTTAATACTTATATTTTGTTACGTGTCAATCTAATATGTACTTATGAATTAACATGTACTGTTTTGTACCACAGGTATCAATATGTATCCAAATGTATTTGCATTAGCCTATTTATTAATATATCGATAACATGCATTCAGCAGAAAAAAAAACAGAGCGATAAAAAATCAGGCTGCGAAGGAGAGCCCAGGGAGATGATAGCGATTACACTAACAAACAATAATTAAAACGAAGATGATAAATAGGGAAAAATACGAGAAAGAGAGGCAGCTGCGAAGGAGCAGCACGTGCGCTGGCCCGTGCGTATCTCTGCGGTCTGCGGGCATGTCTGTCACGCAAGGTCTAGTCATCAGCCGTGAAATCATCAGCTGGCGTGTGTATCCAGTGACATCGGGAAGTCAGAGCTCAGGACCAGCCCACAGAAACACACATAAAACTACATGTGTGTCTTTACAGTGTCTTTAACACTAAGTTGTATCTTTTTCTTGTTGTAGGGTGTAATGTGGACAAATCTCTATTCAATATCACCCGACAGAAAATAGATAAAAATATCCTTTGCGCCTTTTGCGTGACAATACTATATCAGAAATATACTTCTGCAGACAATGCAAAAAAATAGCCTTCGAATATATGTGAAATATCTGTATCAGTGTATTTAGACTGACTGAACTAAACTACAAATTTCTATTTGACTGAATTCCTAAGTAAACATGCTTATGTACCTACTGGACTACCTACCTACCCACTAAAATGCCCGTAACAAAATAAATGTGACGCAACGGTTTATTATAAAACGATGAACGGACTTTCCGAAGACATATATGGTCAACCTTTTCGTGTAGTCTGCCCCATCAAGCTCCCTATCAGATACCATTAAAGTAAAAAAAGAGAAGCTTTAGTCTACCCCCCTT
>NC_051404.1:40203824-40204104 GCF_015228065.2 Penaeus monodon
TCCCTCGTTCTCCCTCTCAGTCCCTCTCTTTTCTTGAAAAATCGGCCACTTTCGTGCGTACGTTCGTGTAAGTGCGCGGGTACGTTTGAGTGTGAAAAACGGTGTGAAACGAGCGTGGTACGGTTTGCGTATGACCACACGTTATTGAGAGGGTCCGCGGCTGGGTCAAGAGTATACAGAGTACGGTCGTGTCCCTGGGTGTGACAGTGTGCGTAAAAAAGGTGTTGTATTTAATCTCCGTTTACTAAGATGGCGAGGATGAATTTATGAAAATCGGTTA
>NC_051404.1:40204199-40204826 GCF_015228065.2 Penaeus monodon
CGACTTGAGAGTAAAGAAAGATATACAGATAGAAAGAATATAAATGTAAAATAAGGGTAAAAAAGCGACAGGTGAGGGTTATCGTAAGCTCACATAACGTTCCTTTTTCAGAACACGTTACGTACGATAGCACGTAGTCCTGTCAAGACACTTCCTAACACGTAACATAGGCCTACGCGAATATTGTGTGCGACGAACACTGGCCTCTAAACTTTTGAGGCACATCCACGTACATTCCATTAACATGCAGTTCAGCTACGACAAAAAAGTGCATTTATTATACATCTAATTAAATACTAACCATTAAGGCATAAGATGTATAATTTGGCTGTCCGTACCCTCAGTCAAGTGCGGTGTACAGAAATTACTTCATTTCAGTTTTTCGTTAATTTGCATATGACTTACAACGCCATATGTTTTGAATGTTAAACATATGCATTTTTTGGTGATTGTATACAACACCTTGTTTGCCAAGGATGTTGTGCAAGCAGTTTTAGTTATGATTTAGTAACACTGCTGCAATGAATTCATAATAGTCACACCGGCAGTATCAAAAAGGTAAATGAAACATAAACAATCATATCTCTTCCCTTTCTCTTCATCAAGTGCAATGCAACCCTCTTTCAG
>NC_051404.1:40204864-40206907 GCF_015228065.2 Penaeus monodon
GTAAAAGTCAAACGGACTAATTAACGCAAAATATGATAGGTAAGTACCTATAATCACCTATTAGACACCCCTGGAGGAGGCGGCGCCATTCCAAAGGAGCTCCCCCAAGGAAGGCCAAGACGAACAGGTTAATCGCCCAGCGTTCTTCGGTACACCTGAGACCGACACAGTAATTACACCTGCTAGCCCTACCTGAAGGGAAATCAGCAGACGGATCAACGGGCTTTAATTAAGCCATAAATGTCTGAGGGATCTGCATGTCCGGTAAGCCGTTCTACTAAATGCCTTCTTGCATCCTACCTAGTGGGCGCGCGCTCTCGTATCGCCTGGGTTGTTTCGGATAGTGAAAGGAAGTCTCTGCTGGTCTTCTGCTGAGGTCCTCTGAGGTCTGACCTGTTTTTGAAGTCTTGTGTTGTTTGTGGCAAATTGTAACTCTGCGGGCTTTTTTTTGTCTTTGGTCGTGGCAAATATCCGCCTCTAGACTTGCTCTCATCTTAATAAGCACCTCTCTTAACCATTTTTTTTTTATCCGAATTACACTTGGAAAGATCGGGGCTCTAACACCTCTATTAAACAACGCCGCCATTTAACACCCACAGAGTCGATCCAACAAAAAAGCTAAAAGGAAAAAAAAGATAGAAAAAAATTATAATCAAAACTGACAATCATAATCGCCGCATCACACCACCACTCCCGCACCTCGCGACTACCCCCCCCCCCCCCACAAACACACCGACATCGCAGATAAGGAATAACGAAATGGCTCTGACATCGCCCGTGCATGCCCTTATCGCCGCGCCGAGACGAAACCCGATCGCCGAGACTGTTTTCGCGGCGAGAAGCGCGTGGGGCTCGGCAGGTGTTGGGTGACCCGTGTCCTGGGGTTGGGGCGCGGGGTTCCATGCGTGCCGTACAAAACTATCATTAATTAAGACACGCAGCTCTACTTGCCAAGAGGAGGATGACGAAGCAAGGGAGGATGCGGTCTGAATGATTGTGTTGTAATGCTCCTGTGCAAAGTCTTCTATAGCTAGGTGACGTTTTTTCTACCAATGGTTATGCAAAGTTACCATCAATCAAAACACACAACTTTCACCGGAAGAAGAAAAAAAGATAAATGAATAAAAATAAAAACGATAAAGGAAGATCCGAACATGTGGTGAAGTTTTAATTTTTCTTATACAAGATTACTATCGATTAACAGATACACCTTCCTATGAATAACAAAAAAGAGAGTGGGAATCATACCTGAGTGACAGACTTTTCCTCCCGTGGCACGAGAATACTAGGAAAAACGCACTTTTCTTTAGGTAAAAAATTAAAAAGGATGAAATTTGTAACTGGATGGCATCGCTCCCCTTCAAATATACGACACTGCCAATAAAACAAACACATCTCAGCAAAAAAAGAGAGAAAAGAGAGGGCAAGACTATTCTACCTCCGTAAAACGTAACTACCAGATAAATACACAACTCTCGCTGGAAAAAGAGTAAAAAAGCTTGCTGAGAATTCTGGAAGAATGACTACGATCAAGAAAACATTTCTTTATCTCTAGAAAAGAAAAGAAAGGAAAACGGAGAACGCAAGAAAGTGTTCTAGTCGGGCGATTGTGTTATACTCTTGTTATACAAAATCGGGGTAAAAAAAATAACGTCTTATGAACTGGGATAAAAAAAACCGAGCAGGTAGAAATAAAAGGGGGGTGA
Source organism: Penaeus monodon (assembly GCF_015228065.2). Classification (NCBI taxonomy): domain Eukaryota; kingdom Metazoa; phylum Arthropoda; class Malacostraca; order Decapoda; family Penaeidae; genus Penaeus; species Penaeus monodon. Next base: position 40,206,571 of record NC_051404.1, read on the forward strand.
GGAGACTAAAAGAAACCTAAATAAAGCATTGAGAAGATGAGTTTCGAATATGCATTTTGCCTTCTCGTGGAGGGAAAAATCATTGAGTTTTGCAATAATTCGCTAAAACCCGTTCATGCAATCGTATGTCTTTTCAACATCCTACTTCATATTCCCTCCGACACGTGAGGCCAGGGCGAGTTAGTAATACGCTTGGCTGATTCAGATGTTCCTATGATTTTTAAAGGAAAAAATCGATGTTACCCCGAATGCAGATTCCTGTCATATCCAGTCTCGGATTTATTCTGATAGCATTAAATGCTCGTTCCTCTTGCTCTGCCCCGCGCCCGCGCTCCGC
>NC_051404.1:40207536-40207690 GCF_015228065.2 Penaeus monodon
TCTAAGCACTCCCCTAATTACAGACTTTCTACCCACCTTTTCCTTTCTCTACTCCCTCCGCCACCACCTGCCGCAGCTGGTCACGATCGCCTAATCCGAGTTCGTTATCAATCCCCTAATTAACAAGTCTGGCCATGTTCGACCATTTTCATGG
>NC_051404.1:40207724-40207956 GCF_015228065.2 Penaeus monodon
TATGCAGAATAAAACGTGAAAATGAACCCTCAGTCTCAGACCCCGGAGGCCAAAGCATAAGGATATAGAACGGCGTATAGGACGGTTTCTTCACGAATAAGAATATCTTTATGCCATGAACTTTACTCGCCTTATTCTAACTTAGCACAGAGTAAAACGTATCTATATGCTCTGGCAAGTATTTTAGGAGTTTGGGGGCAAGAGGGGAACCAGCGGACGAACATATATCGTG
>NC_051404.1:40208007-40209426 GCF_015228065.2 Penaeus monodon
GGAACCGCCGCCAGAGCGTGGCGTCGCTCATCATACTAGCTCATCATACTGCTATCTTAACCGATCTGAAGTCCGAGCCTCCAAATGGAATAACTCCATCAAACCGTATAATCAAAGGCTGCACCACCAAAAAGACAAAAAAGACGCGCTTAGTCTTGAGCTCTCTGTGCGTTCGCAATAATGGTAATTCTTATTTATTGTCATTGCAGGGCTGGTTAAATCGGGGACTAAAAATGACCATGCGATTGCACGGAACACAGTTCATATAAAAAGAGGAGAGATGCATCATGAGAAGAGAATGGTTAGATTTAGAGATTATTCTAGTGTCTTTATGCAAAAACTTTCTACAAATATTGTGTAAAGAAGTATGGAGAGAAGGCACATAATATTATCAAAAGTTGCAGAGAATAACTCAAGAAGGCATTACATTCACACACAGCACGCTTTCCTCCGCGCGAGGCGCCGGCCCAAGGCAGCGCTCGCTCACCAGCTCTGCCGGCCGCCACGGGAGCCGCACCGAGCCTCGCAAAGCTCCTGACGTCACAGTGACGGCAGCCATCGGGATTGAGGCCCGACCTTTTTCTTCGCGTCAGGATAATCGCGGTGACTCCATTAAGATAATTATTGCGAAGGAATATTTATGAGGCTTGGCGGCTCCTTCAGTGCCGGGTCCCGCCCTGTGCGGGCGTGAACAGACTGTTGCCTTGGGTGTCCGGCACGCTCGTCAGGCAATATTGGTGTGGAAGCGGCGGAGCTGAACCAAGGGCGTATTGGAGATAGGATACTCGGGGTTAATGTAAATTAATGGCAAATATCATCCCATCTCTATATACTCAACTATACAACTGTCATAAAATATCTGACTAGAAACAAATAAATAAATAAAAAGAGACAAACCTTCGGAAAACTGACAACCACGACACCGCCCCTCCCGCAGCCCTAACCGCCCGAGAAGTCAGACGACCGGCTGCCCATGCGAGACGCGCCCACGACTTCACACCAGCGCGCGCCCTCACACCCGCAGCCCCGGAATGGCCTAAACATTGCCAATATAGCTCCTGGACAACAAACTTCCCCTCCCGCAAGACATAACCCGCAGCTGCGTCACGGTTCATCACGCCTGCGGGAGACACTGACGACCGCCTTCGACCCCCCCCCCCCTGTTCCCTCCCTCCCTCTCCCCCCAACCCTCTCGAAGATGCGAAGCCAAGTCGGGACAAGGCAGAGGAGGGGGGGGGGCATGGGGAGAAGGGGGAGGTGCTAGCTGGGGATAAATGATGTTCAGAAGAGGCTCAGCATCCACAGATCCTCGCTTGTGCATTCGTGAGTAGATACGAGGATAGAGAGCGAGAGAGGTTTAAGTGAAATAATCAAACTGAGAAAGAAAGATGTATAGCGGAAAGGAGGAAATGATAAAAA
>NC_051404.1:40209817-40210022 GCF_015228065.2 Penaeus monodon
GTAAAGAGAAGGAACAAGAGAGCAAGTGAGAACAAGAAAACAAGAAAAATGAGAAGAGAAAGAAAATGAGAAAGAGGGAGAGAGAATCAGCCGCTGCCTAGGAGCCCTTGAGGATTTATGACTAATATCCCCACGTCATTCCAAGTCGGATGTCGAGATCGTGGACCATCTGTGTGAGTGTCTTGGCCTGTGTTGTGCCAGTCGC
>NC_051404.1:40210170-40210506 GCF_015228065.2 Penaeus monodon
AGGTGTAGCGTGGCTGTGACAAACGATCACAAACCGAAGCCGCTCTTAGATCTCCCCCCCCCCCCTTGGACGATGGCACAGGGGCTGTTCGTTATTGATGCCTACAATCGGGTCGGCCTCGAAGATGGCTCTCAAATATCATCTCGTTCGATCAATTGTTTTGATTGTAATGAAGGCGTGAGCATGAGATGGTCGTGTTCAATATGCTCAGTCGAATCCATTCCTTATGGTTTACTGTTGCAAGGTAAAGATGAGAGAATTTTTTTTTCGCAACCTCAATAAACACCCAACATTACTTTTTAAAAATCACAAACGAATGAAACAGTAACGGCAAAC
>NC_051404.1:40210713-40210842 GCF_015228065.2 Penaeus monodon
TCAGGACAAAATCTCGATTGTGATGTACGATTTCCGTTCATCCGTCTCTGGCCAAACGCTTTCCTGGCGCTCCGGCCGATCAACCGCGCTTTCGGGTCTGCGGACGGAGACTCTCCCGACCATTCCACA
>NC_051404.1:40210882-40212627 GCF_015228065.2 Penaeus monodon
CTTTTCCGCTGAATCAGGGGTCCATGCTCTCTCCCGGCGATTCAAGTTCTCCTTCTATCGATTCCAAGTTCCACGGTTTCTCTTTAACAGTTCTAGCTTTCAAGTTCTCTTTTTAATAATTAATGATTCCAAGTTATTCTATATTCAACAATTATAGATTCCAAGTTATTCTATATTTAACAATTATAGATTCTAAATTATCTTTTTTAACAGATCTAGATTCTAAGTTGTTCTCTTTTTAACAACTCTCGATTCCAAGTTCTCTCTCTGACAGTATTCTATCTTGTGAAGATTAATTTTTTTTTCCGTTTATAAAAAAATCTAGTAGTCTTTGCTTGCATTCTCGCTTCCTGCGTGTGTTGTGGGAGTTCTTTAATCATTTACCCATGCAGACGACTCAATATTTATTACAAACGTTAAGACCACCTTCGTGAACTAAGAGGCTAAAAAAATCACTAAAACAGTACACGAAAACAGCCCCCCGACCAAAGATACCTCATTCCGACGCCCATTCCTTCGAGACCAGGAGACCAAAAGCAAAGCTACCTGGTCCGTACATTCCTTCCTCTCGGGACCACCGCGAAACGAGCCACACGGACCATAGATAAATAATCGATCCACAGGGTTTAGTATCCGGGGTATTCCGTGCAGCCCAGGGATCTCTCGATGGCTCTCGGACCCTCCCAAAGCTTGTTTGAAGGGACTCGGTATCCTACTTGTCTCATTAGAGGATTTCTTGAGGGTTTCTCAGAAGCCGGCCGTCGAAATACCCTCCCGGACAGAAACCTCCCCAAACATTGCTCGCGCCCGATTATTTAGTCTCACTAAGTCTCTCGGTGAGGTATAATTAATTAACCGACCGACTAGATTTACAGCTATGATAACTTATCAAACATACCCCAAAGCCCTTGAGATATATATTTTCTTCTGTTTATCTAACTGGTTCGCAAAGCATTCCATCCGTTTCAGTGTCCAACGATCAATAATTCCGTTCCATTTGTCTCCCGCGGCCAAATCTGTCTCGCTGTACGTTAACATGTTGGTGTTATCGGCCATTATTTGACGTTATTGTTTCCCTAATATCGATTCTGGCTAAAGACAAGCAATAATCTCTTAATTGCCTTCCACCCCATGTACACAAAGTCTTCACTGTCGATACATTCCCCGTTTTTTCTAAATACATTAATGTTATTTTATTTTTTTTCTGGTGAATGAAGTCGTTGTTCTCATCTGTGGAAACCGCTTAGCGATCTAGTATTACAATATTTTCACTGTAACAAGATTAAGATTATTGCTTTAGCTTCGTCGAGCTGGAATGCTTCCGTATTGCTATTGCCATTCTATAAAACTAATTCCAATACCTTAAAACACTGTACTGAGTTCTGATTAAATGAAAATGTAAAAGAAAAAAGATCATACACCTAAATGCATCAAGCTGAATGTATTTCCTGTTAACCTTTTTTAAATATTCAAAGGGGGAACAAAACCGCCTGCAGACATGAGTTAAGTTCGTCACTTCGTAACCCTCTGGTGATGACAGCGGGAGAGGTGGGGGTGTATAAAGGGGGGAGGGGGTGTAGAGGAGAGAGGGGGTGTACTGGGGGAGGAAGAACACAGGGAGAGGGAGGTGTACATGCTGTTCATTTCCGCTCTTCTTCGACTTTTTATCTCTCTCCGGCGTCGAGCATCAGTCCATCCCGACAATATGTCTCCTCCCGCTTATATGACCCATTCTGGCCAAACGT
>NC_051404.1:40212932-40213166 GCF_015228065.2 Penaeus monodon
CTGCTCTCGCCTGCGAGCAATATCGCCTGAGGACAGTTGACAAGATAAAGGTTGTGTGAGAGAACAATGGAAAAACATCGCGGGTAAACAGAGGTACTGAAAGGGGAGGGAGTGGGGTGGGTGGGGTAGAGAGTGGGGAGGTGGGGGAGGGAGTGGAGAGGTAGGGGAGGGAGTGGGGAGGTAGGGGAGGGAGTGGGGTGAGGGAGCGAAAGGGGGGTATGTGGGGGACAGTAA
>NC_051404.1:40213327-40213780 GCF_015228065.2 Penaeus monodon
CGTCCGTTGAGCCGTAAGTCGTGGCCTGTATCCCTCTTTCGGGGTCGTCAAGAGACATCTTTTCCCCATTCAGAAAGATCTCATAACATCCCGTAACATCCCCGTGGCTGACGTCCGTTCCCCCTTTCTCTCGAGTTGCCGTTATATCAATGGGATATTTTCACTTCCACACTCATTTTGTGGCTCGTTGTGTCTACTTCACAACGTCAGCAAAAAGTATCATAAGAAAATGGTGATCCTATTTTCCGCCCGAGACACTCCTTTTTCCGTGGTTGAGGGGCGTGCACAAAACCCACTGAACCACGATGCGACGGCGGCGTAACAACACAGCAATGTCAACAACAGAATGGGTTCAAGCAATAAATAGAGGAAAATAAAGGAAAAGGTTAAAATCGACAATAAGCTACAGTGGTTACAATTCTAACATTAATTAATACTAAGAAAAAATTTAGG
>NC_051404.1:40213901-40214746 GCF_015228065.2 Penaeus monodon
GTCAAGAAAAAAAAACAAGAACATACCATATTCCCGAGTTCCTCTTTTCTCCACATCGAATTCTCACCTGAAAGGAAAAAGAACAACAGATATTAGACCTCAGATTCACAGAATGTTCTAGAATACCCAAATACAGAAGAACGAAAGCTTTACTAAACATAAAACATAAAATAAAATAGAAACAGAGGGGTTTAAAATGTTCCATTGCTTCCACCGTGTATTTTCGATCGTCCCCCACTAACTAGACCATAATATACGTGGAAGGTTTGTTTACCTTTATGTTAAAAAAATGCTCACTGTAAGAAAGCAGACTAGTTAAATGTAAAAAGGAGGCTTTTACAGTAAAAAAGGAGGCTTGTTTACTTTAGAAAAGAAGGAAAAAATCATCCTCACGGATGTTTACGAGTCTTGACCCCCATAAGTGAACAAAAATGACATGACCTAATTTTTTTAGGCATTTCCGAATGTGAAATCTGTACGGAAAGACCTTATCGGGTTTTATGTCCAGAAACTGACGTAAAACCGAATACTAGGGTAAAGTATCTAAAAAAATGACCTTCTTTGAAAACTTCTGACTTCCTTAGAATAATCAATAAGGAAAAATAAATTCTGTGGTAAGACCCTTGAAAATACTATGCACGTGAGCCTCTTGGAGGGAGAAAGTTTTGGAAGAAGAACCAGGAGGATAAGAAGTATAATAATAAAAATGATATCGTCGCCATGTAGTGGAGAACACCATAAAAGAAGAATGACTGCTAATCAAAACTAGGACTAAATAAAAAACTTGATGCAACATCAACAATGACCCTAACGATGACGATATCAAGCATTATTCGCATTTTTTT
>NC_051404.1:40214815-40214967 GCF_015228065.2 Penaeus monodon
TCTGGCATTCTGCTCTCTCCCGATAAGAAAAAGATATACATATTAAAAAAAAGCAAAACTCCATCATAAACTCTGCTCTCAGCCTCCATTAGCGTCGGTCTCTCGCAGATCCTCTCCCGCATGAAGTTTTATCAATCATCAGGCATCTTGTG
>NC_051404.1:40215035-40215705 GCF_015228065.2 Penaeus monodon
CAGACGCCCCAACTCCATTCATCCTTCCCTCCCCTCATTCTATAAAAAGTAATAATAAAAAAAAATGTTGATAACGCATCGACTGACCGCCATCCCCTTTGCCACTTATCTCTTCATCCTCTCGCCTCGGCCCGTCGCCGCTTCGATTAAAACATCCACCTTTCTGTCCGCAGTCCAGGCGGGTGTGTACGAAATTACTCATTCATGTTTACAAACGTTTACCTAAGTTGAGTCCATGCTCTTCATACATGAATAATCTCTTTTAATAATTTTCTTCTTTCGTTTCTTTTAATATATTTACAAGTAATTCGTATCAAGACTTCCAGTATATTATGTCCTACTTGTTTACATCATGTGCAGGCAACCATCACATCCCAAATACGCCAAGCAGATTATCCTTCTCCAAACACTTCCTGTCATAAGCGCGTTATTCATGCACGGTGTATGCAGGCCAGACACTCTGCAGACCAATCCCTTCACGACTTCCCCTTTTTATTGCTTTTTCTTTTTCTGTTCTTCTTAACTCTCTCTCCTTCGTCCAGATTCGTTAAAGATATTTATTTTCCTTTCTTTTTTACCTTCGCTTATCATCACTTCTAGTCTGCATGTTTTTTTCCCGTCTCGTTCATGACTTTTATCTTCTCTTATTCGTAAACTATAATCGTTATCT
>NC_051404.1:40216352-40216627 GCF_015228065.2 Penaeus monodon
CGCCAAGCACGAAAAGCAGCGCTGACTGAACAAGCCTGACCAACACCATGCACCAAGACCCTAAGAATCCCTTCACCCTTAAGCACGTCAAGGGAGGCAAGAGAAGACTTGTAAAGGAGGGTGCGGTGTTTCACCCTTTCGCATGCCACGCTGCCTGCATCAACAACTTCAATGTGGCAGAGAAACCTGATTGGCTTTGGGCACGTGCGCACAGATGCCCCAGCAAGAAGATAGCAACCTTTACGTATAAAGTTTTATGCTCATTTCTCCTCCTC
>NC_051404.1:40217130-40218183 GCF_015228065.2 Penaeus monodon
TTATCTCCATCCCCGAGCAACATTCTGCATCAGGCCGACCGTCCGGAGAGCCTTTCAACCGGCCATCAGCTCTCGTCGTTTCATCTACTGACCACCAGCCTATCGACCTTCGCATCTACATCTACTTCGCCAAACCAGGAGAAAGGATCTACGCCCTACACCCATCGGCCTGTCTCGGTCTGTCCCACTGGCGTCGTCGGTCCCTTCGTCCTATTGTTGCCTCGTCTCTTCGGCTAATTGTATATTTAATTACTTAGATCCACGAATCTTTTGAAAAAAAAAAGTCTCTGCACCGAAATGTATTTGTAGTAATTCAATTGGTCATTTCATATTTTTCAAAATGTGGCTTATTCATATCTTCTAGCTTTTATTTCACATTCCTATTATCTCTCATATCCACGACCAATCCCGTAACATCAGTTATATCCCTACTTCAATCACGATTTCATATTTATTGCCACCTGTTGGTACACGTATTTATTAGCCATTCCCCATCTCCCCTATGGAATTACCTCGGCTTTCTCTCAAAACATCCACCGATCAGTCTATCTACTCCACGCGAATCTATCCACCAAACAACTTCTCGAATAACCAGCCGCTTAGACCTCTTATCCTCTGGCCTACACGTTCCACTAGCATCCCCCACTTACCCGATAACCAATCCGCTTCGCCAACGCTGCCCACCTACCCCAACCTAGCGCGCCCACCTGTAGGCCCACCCACCCACCATCTCGTCAAGACAACAGATGAACTGGACAACAACTATTAACTATTGGATGTCACTCCGCACCCACCTTTACCCCGCCTCTTAATGGTCGGGGAGGCCTAACGTAATCCCCTTGTTATGGAGGGATTAACACCCGTCTAATTATGCCGGTGATTCATAAATTTTAATCACACCTTGTCCAGACCTGCATAACTTGCCTATTAAGAAAACCGTTATAGGTGGGCCATCGTGTACTGGAGAAGAAAGTACTTGCCTATATTCTTGTCTATCTGCTTACTCAATAACACTCATGCCTATTTGTAGATAGACAAACGGGCGGAAAGTTA
>NC_051404.1:40218521-40218670 GCF_015228065.2 Penaeus monodon
CCCGAAGAGCCATACGCCCAACAAAGGCATTCATCTCGAAGGAAAACAAGCTGGGAAAAAGAGGCGGGGAAAGCGACTGACATGCCTACTCTCGGCGGGCGTCGTGGGAACTATTGTGCCACGGAAACCGCTAATGCCCGATGAGTTGC
>NC_051404.1:40218992-40219200 GCF_015228065.2 Penaeus monodon
CCGCAACAAGCTAGGTAATCACAGGATGTTCACCTTATCTAGCTGGAACACCATTTTAGAGTGGCCTACTCACTCCTCGCCCTATAGGCCTACGCAGAAAACAGGAACGTTTCCCTGCCGACGCCCATGACCTGCGTTTCCTTCCATTTGCTATTAAAAAGAAATTGAAAAAAGAGAAAAAATGCACACACGCACATTATACATTCAT
>NC_051404.1:40219599-40219869 GCF_015228065.2 Penaeus monodon
CGAGAGTAACAACCAAAATAACCATAGCTCCCTTCCCCCTATCCTCCCCCCGCCCTCCAAAAAAAAGGAGAAAAAAAAAAATACGGTAATTTCCGCAATCTAAAATCTCAAGCCCCATCGAATTCCGACAAAGAGGAAACCCAATGAACGAGGCTGCCCTGATTCCGCATTCATAAAGTCCAAATTCGTCTTTCGCGGACGACGGAGCAATAGGCCGAAATTGTCACTGTTGACCCACACGTACAAATTGATCCTCCGAGATAACGTTGG
>NC_051404.1:40220178-40220343 GCF_015228065.2 Penaeus monodon
GAACTAGGTAGGCAGGGAGGGAGAAACGACAGAAATATTATGTAAAGAAGATGGAAATTCCTTCAGATAACTTAAGCGCATAAAACACCAGAACAACATCAAGGGAACGAGAGAAGCTAATTTTTTACATTGTCATGCAAATTGGTGCCGAAAACACACTCATCT
>NC_051404.1:40220400-40221371 GCF_015228065.2 Penaeus monodon
TGTTACCATGACAACGCCTTATGTTAAGCAGCATCTTCGGCGAAACACTTTCAGATTAGGCGATTCGACAGACAAAGACTTACATAATCTGCTTGTTATCCGAGTTTATCGCGATTGCTGGGGCTTAAATGGGGTCGTAGGGGGGGGGGGCAAAGGCTGGGGGTCCTTCCTATCTAAAATACCCCCAACGGAACTATTTCTAATATTCAATTTGCAGACCTAGTATCTACCTCGCCCCCCCCCCCCGAAAAAAATTAAAATCCGAAAATCCGAAAAGGAACGAAGATTGTAAATCCCAAACCAAAAGGAAAATGACAAAAAAATATTTAAGAATGTTTCCTTATCAAAATGTTTCCTTTTGGAGAAAATAAAGCAGATGGATATACAGGTAAATAAAGAGATGGACAAGCTTAACCCTACATCGCGTGGGCCTAAGTGAAAAGGAGAGGGAGAGAGCTATCATTAATTTTCTCCGCAGATTCAGCCTCTAAAAACAATTTCCCAAAAACAAAACAACAACAAAAGGACGTCGTTCTTGGCATAACAGAGCACGGACACACTCCTGATTTACGGAGGGGTATCGGGGGTGGGGGAGGGGAAGAGGGTACAAGGGGGGAAGATAGGGTAGTTAGCAGGTCGGCCTACCCATCGAAGGGGGAGGAGGGGGGGTGACTCCTAGCCGGCCCAGCCTCTCCCATAATTAAAGGCGAGACGAGACCTATAATTTTCCACCTCGCGCCGGGCCCTTGATCGATGCCGCCGATCGCCGTCGCAAAAACAAGGGATCGTTAAGTGATCGTGTTTCTTCCCCAAACCCATATATCTCCTTTATCATGTACGGAGACTCGTTAATGTAATGGCTTTCTCGCCCCCATCCACTGGCTGGAAGCTCTGGTCGACGGAGCCCTCGCGAGAGCCGGCCGGGGCGGGAAGGGTTGGCGGGGCAGGGCCTCGCCTCCGCAGGGTTGATG
>NC_051404.1:40221829-40221946 GCF_015228065.2 Penaeus monodon
AAGGACGCATACTAACGTCTCAATAGGGTACAAACATATCAACTCAGAAAGCATTAGACTCACATACCAGGTCGGGACACATGGTCATTGAGTACACATAGCAATATGGCTTATCTG
>NC_051404.1:40222005-40222323 GCF_015228065.2 Penaeus monodon
TATATATAAATAGTAGGCGGGAAGACAGCGCCGTGAAAATTACAGGTTAACACTTCCTTCTTTTCAACGGTGTCAAGCGGCCATTTTTTCTTCCCTGACATATGGGAGCCGATAATTTAAGGATTACCATAACGCCCCTCGACATATCCTACAGGTCGTTTGGAGCCCCGCCATTACGCAGCCGCCGTATTGCTGTAATGATCATAATCAGTATATCAACTACAGTACTAACGCTCTTGGGGCTCCTGCTGGTGACTGTTGGTCCAAGGTACCTCTTGCAATTCAACCGTTTATTTTGTTTTGCTTTCTCTTAACCAA
>NC_051404.1:40223811-40224059 GCF_015228065.2 Penaeus monodon
CCCGAGTGAAAGAGCGTCATCCTCTGAGCGTCGCCGCTAATGGAGGCAATGAAGCGGTAATGATGTTTGATCTGGACACACAGCATCACCTTGTACACTTAAGCTTGAGTGTCGTTAACGGCTCTGTGTCAGGCTCTTCGTTTTTATAAGTGGGAGGCACGCGCTGCAGCCTACTGGAGGGCGATGAAAATTAGAGCATTTCGAGCTTTTAAAGATGAGAAATACTGATTTTCTTTTCTGTAATCAAG
>NC_051404.1:40224088-40225201 GCF_015228065.2 Penaeus monodon
AGAATTGGATATTTTTTCGGAATGTGAATTATATTTCTTCTCAGAGAGTATTGTGATTTTTTCTTCGTATTTTTTCATCTAATATATCTAATGTATACATGCTAAAGATTTTATGTATTTAAGCTTTAATATCTTAAGTTGGAGATTCCGACTCTTACTTACCTTGAAGAATCCTCTTCAAGCAAGCAGCTATTCATACTTAAAAAAATGATGAATAACACTGTCCGTAAAGACAAGAACAATATTACCATTACAAAACAACTAAAACAAGTGCAACGGCACCTCTAACAACCCCCCCCCCCCTTCAACGCAGCCACAGCTAACACCACCAACGTTGACGGCGACAAAACACCGCAAACAGCATTAGCAACTTCAAGTAGGTTGTTTTTCCCTTCAAGGACTATACGCGATGCAAAGGCTTTCGAAGGAACAATGAAGGAGGTGGGTTGGAGGTGGGCTGAGGGTGGGTTTGGGAGTGGTCTGTGAGCGGGATGGGTGTGCGCGTAGGGTGGGCAAAGATAGGGATAGGAGTGGGCTGAAGGTGGGCTAAGCGGGAGGGGGGGCTGAGGGCGTATTAAGAGTAGTTTGTGGGAGGGGTGGATGCGGGCGTAGTGAGGACAAAGGGTGGGCCGAGGGTGGTCTGTAGGCGGACTGGGCGTGGGCTGAGGGTGGGCGGCAGGGTGGACCTAGAATGGTCTAGGGGTAGGGACAAAGGATGGGCGTAGGGTGAGCTCGGGATAGTAGAGGGTGGCAGGTGGTGGGCTGAGGGTGGGCTGAATGTGAGTACAGATGGTGGAGGGTGGGCACAGGGTGGTGTTTCCAAAGAAAGCATAGGATAGGCAGGTGGTGGGCTGGAGGAGCCTGTAGGTTGGCTGACTGTGGGAACACGGTGGGCTGGGGGTGGGTCGTGTGCGGAGGGTTGCGGTAAACAAACGTCTGGGACCACGGCTAAACATGGCGGTTCGACGCAACACACTGTCAACACCTTTACGTCTCCACATCATTACGTTCTTCCCAAGCCTGTGTGCTTCTCTTTCTTCATTATCGTTATTTCCCGGTTTTTTCTATTCATACTTATTCTTCATGATGTTCTTATTGTTCGGCTAGTGCTAT
>NC_051404.1:40225402-40225862 GCF_015228065.2 Penaeus monodon
TACCTTTCTCTATCATCTTGGTTTTATTTTCTTTCATTTACGTCAGTTCCCCCTGATGTTGTTACAATCACTTGTGATACTGTCACCACTGTTGTTTTTATAAGTATTATCATTAATACTAGCTTTCAACATATACTTACCTTTTTATTTTCTTCTTTTCTTTCGTTTTGCTTAATAGTTCAGCATCAACATCCTTCCCGTAATATTCCAGTAATGCATAAATGGCACAATTAAACTTGCTTTCATAGTTATTTTAATATGTAACAAACCGAGAGAAAAAAGTAAATAAACAAACAAATAATACAGAATGAACATGGAAGAAAAACGAAAAATTCACAAAAAAGTTATGAAAAACATAAAAAACGAAAACATAAAAAAAAATAAAAAAAACATCATTACAGGTGGTACTTTGATCCATCATTCCCGGAGACATAATGATGATATTATCCTCCACTTTTCT
>NC_051404.1:40225907-40226205 GCF_015228065.2 Penaeus monodon
ACAGACTGACAGACCTTGTTAACGAAAAAAAAGAGATAAAAAAATCGAGTAAAGTCAAGGGATTGCAACAGGTGTTTAAACCAAAGGTAAACAGGTGTATCAAGGATGAAACCTGACAGACCAACCAGTACCACACATGCGAGCGCGCTACCGAAAGATTGGTACGCAGTCTGGCCCTATGCCCTCCCCGCCATCACCTGGTTGGCAACTGGTGCGGTCCAGTGCAGTGTGTGGTGAGATTTGCTGAACCTTGGCTGCTGTGGAGCTAATGCCATTGCGGTAGAGGCGGCGAGATGAA
>NC_051404.1:40226235-40226617 GCF_015228065.2 Penaeus monodon
AGACACAGGCGAACCACATGAATCACATTCAGAAACTCACAGACGGTCATTGACATAAAAATACGCATTCGTTCGTATATAAGAATAGAGATAAGAGAGAGTGAGGGAAAGAATTAGAGAATAAATGCAAAGGCAGCAATGAAAAGAGAGTATGCATTATACATAAATGTATACGAATGATTGAGTGAATGCACGCATGCTTGTCTTCACATACTTGTCTGCATGTGCATGAGTGAGTAGAGATTGTTTATGTATGTCTATACGTGCGTGGGTGCGTGCTTGTGTACCCTGAGGTGTGTGTCCATCAAGAGCACTTCATTAGCCCTTAGCAGGGCGCTGTGTTTACCCCCAAGAGGGCTGGGGTGTCAACGTTACCCTGAAC
>NC_051404.1:40226711-40227890 GCF_015228065.2 Penaeus monodon
CCTCACCAGGAACACTCTCCATCTCCTCACCCTCCTTACACTAACTATTTACCTTGTTTTACGAACCCACACAAACACTAGACAAATGCCAAACCCTCGCAGTCGCCAGATCATCCCGGTTCCCACATTCCTCCTCTTCTTCACATCTAGCCACTTACGGTCAAGAGAAAATGGTTCGCATTCGAATACAGCAACAGTTAAGATCGGCATTAGCAACATCAATTACGGCAAAATCTAATTACAATAAAGTCTACAGCCTACTACTACCCAAGCACTACAGCATGTGAGAGAAGCGATTCTTGATCAAATCGAAGATACATTATATCAACGATATCGTCAGCTCTGATTTAAAAAATGCAATCTCTCAGATTCGATGTCTCATTATCCATTCAATAATAAACAGCACGTCCCGGTTTATTAATAGTCTGATGTTAACACGCACATTATATACTGTATATATTTCCGCAAAAATGAGTAATGAGAAACGGAACTTACTCTAGATATGTGAATAAAAAAAGTTATCGAGGCAATAAAGTCCTTCAAACTATCTGGTTATCTTAAGAAGGAAGTATCCATATGCACGGATCTTTTTTCTCCTCGCCGTTTTTTCCTCTCGGAGACCTAAAGAGCTCTCTTCTACCCTGCGCTAAAACTTCCTCCTTGCAACAAAATGCGATGCAGACTTTCAATACATGCTTAATGTTGCGAAAATCTCTCAGCGTGGATATTATCTTAGCGCAGACTCGCCTATCCTCCCGCGAGCAAATTTCAAAATACATTTTCAGACACTCTCACAAATCAAAGAACATATAAAAGAAACCGTCTTTCCTTCTCACAGATCTTCCTCATCTCAGCGAAGGTACAACTAAGCCTTGACAATCAAGTAGCTCCGTAATCCCAGCTTATCCATGCTCAAATGCTAGACACTGTGAGCAGTTACCCGTGCGCGTCTTACACTGTGAGATGATCATTACCTAATACTAAACACAGAAGGATAAAAAAGGTCGTTTTCATTTCCCTCTGTCGAAGGAAGTGGATAGAAGATTAGAACTATCGACTTTCAAATCTAAATAAATCTTTTGCAAAAAAGAAAGACAGAAAAAAAAACGCTATCATGATATCCTTACGCTTTCAGATAAAAAAAAAACTTATATGCATGAACAAATGATGATAGTAAGA
>NC_051404.1:40228032-40228440 GCF_015228065.2 Penaeus monodon
TTTAGCAGTAGCTGTAGTAATACTAGAAGCAACAGAGTAATAACAAACAGAAATTATGAGGATAAGCATGATAATGCCATTAGGGGTAATAACAATATCATGATCGCCATCATCATTACCGATATCACTAACACCAATGCCTACATTACAACCACCGTCCATTCGTAGCCACAGCCACTCACGCCCGATCGACAGCCTTGCCCCCTCCCCCCCCCGCATTAAAACAAGCGCCCCAACACACTACGAGACAGAGATACTTACGGCTCAGCACACACGCATTCCACCTCACTAAGTCCCATTATCAGGTATAAGTCCGGCGCCCTACGAAGCTACTCACCTGTGAAATTTGGGCCCACCTCGCCCCCTCCCCCCTCAACGCTTACCCTTATCCTACACGCCTTTCGGAGA
>NC_051404.1:40228494-40228586 GCF_015228065.2 Penaeus monodon
CGTCCACTCCCTTTGGTACTCATTCGTATCCACCCTGCTTTGGTCTGTACTTATTGTTAAAACATACTTGTATGATCTTTTTTTTATCTAAT
>NC_051404.1:40228794-40228925 GCF_015228065.2 Penaeus monodon
GCACACACATTCAGTGTCATTATCTCTTTTCCTCCACGGCGAGGGAAAAGTGATCTCAATTTGGCGTCCCTGATCGCATGTCCTGAATCGCCCTCTGATGCAACGCTTCCCCTTCCCACTGGGAGCTGCGT
>NC_051404.1:40228969-40229641 GCF_015228065.2 Penaeus monodon
ATCACCGGCTCACCCTTTTTTATCGCCTCTACCTCCCTTCCGACCCATTGTGCGAATTGAATGCCCGGCTTGTATCAATTCTCTCTCGTATGTTGGTGTGCGTGTCTTCACTGTCAATTCACTGGAGTGGGTTTCTGTCCGCTTGCTTGATTGCTTGTCTCTTTCAATACCTGATTGTGTGATTGTTTGCCTCTTTTGAGTCCCCCGCTTGTTTGTCTGTTTGCCTCGCTGTATATTTGCTTGTTGACTATTTGCCTGCTCGCCCGCATGACTGCTTGCATCCGTGTCTACATGTCTGTCTCCTGTCGACGACTACGAACCTGTTGACATGGTCGTAATTACGGATACTTTACAGCCCACCCAAGAAAACCCAAAATTTGCCACGTCAAGATCTCTCCTCCTTAAACTGGCCGAGATGAACCGAAGGATAATGAAGTGGCAAGAAGCACCACTAACTGTGTAACAACGAGAGCAGAGGAAAGTGAACAGTATGTTTTGCGCGACAGGGATGGTTGCATATTTGCCTGCCGCCTTTTGTTATACTCGGGTTCAGGGGTGTCATCATATTGTCATGTTATCTACGGCATTTTCGTCGTTCGTGTTACGGTGTGTTGTTGTTACAACCGACTGTTTTTTTGGAGGGTGGAAAACATTTCAACAGCGTTCAAGCTC
>NC_051404.1:40229701-40230205 GCF_015228065.2 Penaeus monodon
AGGGTGATCCTATTCGACCGTTCATCACAGCGAAGGACTCTGCTCTCGCCACTCTTGATGAATCGGTCTTTCACGGAGGATTCCCTTCCACCTTCTCTCAACATCAACCATCTTTTTATGCGTTTTCGTTATAAATCGTCCGTTCTCGCCTCAACACTTCCGATTCTTAAGTCTCGAACCCCCTCCCCCCAACGCCTCTCCTCCCAGACACATAAAATAAAATCTCACCCTCTCTAAACCCCCGCGCTCCATGAATCACCACCTCTGCCATCACCACAGCTCATCACTCTTTCCATCACCACAACTCACCACTCCCGCCGCGCCGCCCCCATGACTGCGCCCCCCCCCCATGAATCACCACTCCCTTCCTTCCGTCGACGCCGCTGACTCTCCCCCGTCGCACCCTGGCATTGTCTGCCAACTCATCTGCATGCGAGCGTCGTCCTTAGAGTGCCGTCGTCTTGGCTTCCCGGCGGCGGCTCTTGCGTCGTGGGTCTTCCTCCT
>NC_051404.1:40230294-40230983 GCF_015228065.2 Penaeus monodon
CATCTTTTCAAATTTTGACGAGAAATTCCGACTCGTCCAGGTGTGTCTCTTCGGCCGGTCGGCTCGCCCCCCCCCCCCTCCTCCTCTCGCCCCGCTCGTTCGATCATACGTCATATCTCTTCGCGCGTCCTGAAACCGCTTAATAATATTAGCATAATGTTCAGGGGATGAGGCTTTGAGTGCGCGAGGGTTTGATAAACGGGACGGCTAAAGATGCGACCGAACTGGCGTTAACTTGCGGCAGTGTGTAAGAACATTCTTTCAATCTTTTCCGAGTCCTTGGCGGTGTGGCTTTAATAATCATACGAGATACAACATTGCATTACAATCTTTGCGTCAATTATCAACTGCGTCGATAATTGGCTAAGATAAAACTCGGGGCATTCCAACGCGCCTATTCCGAAAATTAAACCATACTCTCTAAATCCTTAAACGAGTTTCAGGTTACAGTGAAACAGTGTAAATAACGCGTAGACTAAACAGTACAGGACAGAAGAGCAAGTGTTGATTTGACCGCTGACCTGTTACGAGACGCCGGCATACTGCTTCTCAACATTTGACTGAAGTTACTCTGTCTTTGCCTTCTTATCTATATCTCATCCTTCGCCCTGCTACCTTCTCCTCTGAATATCATCAAATCTCATATCACTTCTTTTTTTCTCGAGAATGGCTTAGATAGATAGATAGAT
>NC_051404.1:40231160-40231306 GCF_015228065.2 Penaeus monodon
AGTAAAACTGATAATCTGCATGTTATTTACACACTGCTCTTATCTTAAACACACCTATCTTTTGAGGATGCGCACCCTACTTCCTCCTTTTCCGCCCTTCCTCTCGCGAATATTTTGCTGCTAGGCACCCTTACTCTTTAAACACA
>NC_051404.1:40231330-40232437 GCF_015228065.2 Penaeus monodon
GGAGTTGGTATGGCAGAAAACAATCTCATGAACTCGCAAAAAAAAAACAGATGAAAAGGAAAATATTGAACAAATACAAGATCTTAACCTTCACAATGTTAACTACAGGGATTAAATTAAAAGATTGTGCCGAATGATCTATTTCTCACACAAGACAACAAGTTCAGTGCCCTTCCTTCCGCAACATACAAACCAATATCAAAATTTTATCCTACATATCACGATCGCCTTAACTTTTTATCTAACACCAAACCGAATGTCAAGGTGGCAACTATCGGGCTTGTCATACGGTGTCCTTCGCATCCTGTAGACAGAACAAAATTTCATCATCGCCCGGGACTGTCACCTTCGCTTTGTCACCTTCAAGTCGACGGCATGAAATCTCACACAAATACGCACGGCATAACCTTGACCTCTCGATGCCTGAAGCTAACTCGGAAAAGGAAGGGAAGGAGAGGAAGATAGCGGGCAGAGGGAGGAGCATAGGAAGGAGAAAAATCAGAAGAGGGGAAGAAGAATAGGTTGGAGGAGAGGAAGATGACGACAGGAAAAGGGAAAGTAGGATAAGCAAGAGGGAGGAGGGAGAGATGAGGATAAGAATAAGGAAGGAACGATAGAATGCAAAGGGGAGGGAGGAGGGAGTATAGAAAAAGCGAAGGAGGCAGACAGACAAGAAGAAAAATGCAAAATAGAGAAACAAGTACACTTTGTGAATAAGAGAGAAACCAATGCCCTGATATATACAAACTTACAACACCCACACACATACTTCAAAATAGAACCACCGAGCAATTTCCCACTAGACCCTTTTCCTCTCAACCAAACACCAATCCAGCAAAACGCGTTCACATCACAACACCGAAATCACAACAGGAAAACCAAAGTGACATGTCGACGCGCGAGCAGGCCGAAGACACACACCGACTTCTGTGGTTCTTGAGGTTAAAGAAGTGAGACAAAGACACTGCGAGGAAACCCGAGTGACACGTGAGGACTGAGGCGCTAAGTGCAAGATGTTATGTAAGTAAGGTTTTACAGAAATTATACGTAATGAGGTGCTTGTATATTGCGGTAAAGCGAGAGTTAGATTCGAAACTTGAGAAGACG
>NC_051404.1:40232458-40232597 GCF_015228065.2 Penaeus monodon
CAGCGAGCGAGATACTTAATGATATTCAGTTGCAAGATACAAAGTAATGCGGAAGCGAAAGCAAACACTGGAAGACAAAGACATCGGATAAAAAATAAACAACGATTATGAAGACAAGAGCAAGAATACCAACAATATC
>NC_051404.1:40232732-40233697 GCF_015228065.2 Penaeus monodon
CAACAATAACAAAGCACCAGCGGCGGCTAATTCATATACAAATAAAAAAAAACTCGAACTGCAAACAATGAAGGTGCTCCGAAGTCTGTATTCAACTTCGCTACCCTTTTTTCCCGTCTGCCACTGCTGTCGCCTTGCCCATCCCTGCAAAAGCCCCAAAGTGGTTGTTTAACTTGCCGATTTTATGATACCTGAAATTTTCTTACGATTATCCTGGTAGAGCATTTGTAACCCGTAAAATCTGCCTTTCGTTCCAGCCTTTGGTATCTAATCATTCGAGAGTATTGTGCATTCGGTGATTATTTTGACACTAAACAACTGATC
Source organism: Penaeus monodon (assembly GCF_015228065.2). Classification (NCBI taxonomy): domain Eukaryota; kingdom Metazoa; phylum Arthropoda; class Malacostraca; order Decapoda; family Penaeidae; genus Penaeus; species Penaeus monodon. The sequence continues at coordinate 40,233,057 of NC_051404.1, forward strand.
TTGCTTGTTTGCGTTGCGCAGATATTTTCAGTCAGAATGCGCTCCGCAACTATGCCAGTTAAATTACAATAAGTAATGTAATTAATCCCACTGGAGAACATCACACTACATAACGATTTGAACTATTTAAAAGTGTCATAGTTTACCCGCACTGCTATGCTTCACATTTTCTTTGGTCCCATATTTTTTTCGTTTTCTTTTTACCTGTATTTTCCCCATTTTCTGTTACACTATTTCCATGATTATAGCAATATATAATGATCCATGAAATATTTTTTTAGTTTGGTTTAGCTTGTTAAAGGCTAAGATTCAGAGTAACTACGAGAATTTCTAATTATAAATATTAATGTAAACATATGAGTAACAGTACCGTATGTAAAATATATAGCTTTATATAATGAATAAAAATGTGAATAAAAATCATTTGCTAAATAGAATACTAGTATAGAAAAATGTATTTGAAGGAGTGTGACCGCATACTGTAATTAGACGCTACAATTGAAAAAAACAAATACCATAAAATACATATAAACGAGCAGCGTTACCTTAAAAAGTGGCTGGTGAAATGACATAAGGTAGATGGAGAGATACAGATAAACCATCAAATATGGGCACTAAAAAAGAAATAACTAACCAGATCG
>NC_051404.1:40234376-40234451 GCF_015228065.2 Penaeus monodon
TGGCATGGGTGAGACGGCACTCCGGCGATGACACGCGCCCAAACCGATTCTATACGCGTTTCCTCATTTTTTCCC
>NC_051404.1:40234511-40235080 GCF_015228065.2 Penaeus monodon
GCAAGACCCCGAGGTCATGCACTAATGCCAAAGACTAATTTCAATAACTACTCCTTTTCTTTTAGTCATTACTTTTAGTCATTAAAGCTAATACAACTAAAATAAAAATAAGGTTCCATTCTTAAAAAGAAAGAAAGAAAAAAAATATCGAGTGAATTCCTTTCTTAACGAAAACTTCGATCTTAAAACAAAATTAACACATATCTTTGATCCCTGGAGAAAAAAAGTCGTACATTAAAATGCTAAAAACTAGCCCTCATTCATAATAAAATACAGATACAAAAAAGGTGTGTAACCGTAATCGTATGCAAAAAAACTGGGAGGGATTGACCTGGAATAAAGACCAGATCATCAGATTTCAATCTAGACTTTTATGGCCTAATTTAAATAATGTAGACGATGTAGGACTTGCGAAGACCAGCTGGATCCATCAGGCTCTGTAGAAACTAATCTGTGATTAGTAACGAATCAGTGATGGACTAGAAAGGACGAAGAGGGGGATTAGAGGTAGGTCGAGTGGGGTATATAAGGTAAAAAGAAACAGGCTGATCGGAAGAAGATAGACCACC
>NC_051404.1:40235364-40235568 GCF_015228065.2 Penaeus monodon
CACAGACCACGTAGGCCAAGAAATAAACAAGCCGGCCAAGAGGAGGACCATGAAAGAAGGACCACCGTAAAGAATGGCGGAGACAGGCCAGGAGGATTTACCGGGCGGGGGATTACAGATGAAGACCCGTCACTTGGATCTTTCACGCGACACCAACCTCGCCCTACCTTTGTCGGCGGCTCGAGGAGGCTGGGGAGCAGGGGT
>NC_051404.1:40236696-40236968 GCF_015228065.2 Penaeus monodon
CCATCCATAAACAGACACGCAAGATGATGAATAAATAACCAGGTGCCTATAGCCTTAACGTCTTCAGGTTAACACATTGTGGCATGTAAAACACGGCACACCTGATAACACACGTTTAGTCCGACAAGGGCGTGGAACCGTCGCTCCTGATTGGCCAGTGGGCGGACAATGGGAAACATGTAAGATTCACGGGGATTCAGCGCCCACAGACGTACAAATGCACATAAGCATTGATACATGCATTGGCAGATATGCACATATAAAGATAGGGT
>NC_051404.1:40237311-40237666 GCF_015228065.2 Penaeus monodon
CAACAGAGCCAGACTCCCCCCGCCTGCGACCACCACCTTATATAGCATCAAGTTAATTTCCACAGTTAAAGACACGCGTATGTTAACCTCCATCCATTGCGGCTTTTAAAACACGATTATCCATACGGCTTGACGTCGAGAGGTTAATCTATTCTCCGTGGCGTAGAGGGCGAGCGCTGGGTGAAAGGACAGGAAATCATCATAACTAAATCAAAATTACAATGTTTTTCCCCTAGCGATGAGTGAGTTTGTGTTTGCTGCTGTCTGAAGCTACTTACTGTGATGATAAATGTGTGTGTATAGTTGTGAGTGTGCAAGGATACTTTGATATGATATTTAATGGTATCAAATATTC
>NC_051404.1:40237863-40237980 GCF_015228065.2 Penaeus monodon
ATGTAGATACTGCGGTAGTCTTGGTATATTTCACAAGAATTACATTTTGGACGCTAAAATGATACCAACATACAGACATAACGGGACAATTAGTAAACAATTTCTGCAGGGACTCAA
>NC_051404.1:40238058-40238577 GCF_015228065.2 Penaeus monodon
CACCGTATAATAAAACGTTAATACACAAATGAAATAACAGGACAATAAAAAATAAGATTCATTATACTATCCAATTGTTTCTATACGCGCGCATGTGTGCATGCGTTTGCGTGCATATGCATGTGTTTAGATTCACCTAGTTAGTATTATAGAAAGAAGCTAATTACAAAAAATAGAAAAAAGAAGCTAATTACAAAAAATAGAAAAAAAGAAGAAAAAAAGAAAATCCACGAAAATTGACCTATAAAATTTCGCTTCTGGGGATTCCGTAACGCAACCGCCTCCCATTCCTCGAAGAGTGACGCGTTAATAAATACAAAGAATCCATCACGTCAGGCAAGGTTAATGCTGCTACTGGATCTTGTGGAAATGACTAATACCTGCAGTGGAGGTGGACAAATAAAACAGATAACATAGAAATAAATCAATCTTGAAATGAATATCGAAAAAAGTCCGCAATGAACTTCTTATACTAATACCGTGAATATCTTGCGAAAGATAACAGACCCGACATCATTC
>NC_051404.1:40239511-40240513 GCF_015228065.2 Penaeus monodon
GCGTCAACAACAATTCAGACTAAATACATTCATTTCGTTCACTCTAAAATAACGAATGTTATAAAACTGCAAAATATTCACATACTGAAAATTATATAAACAAAACAATTTCACTGAAATGGGAAAAAATAGCGAAAAAAAAGATACACGGGTAATCTAATTCATCAGAATTCATGCAGAGGAAAGCTGAATATATTATTTTTGTTCGTTCTAAAAACGTTCGACCCGGCAAGGACAGAAAACGTATATTCACATAGCAGATATTAGTTTTCAAATCATATATTAAATGTTACACCAAGTATTGTTTCATATATACTCACGTTCTTCAATTACACGTTTTGTCTAAATAACATGAGTTAATAAGCAATAAAAATGCCCAAAAAGTATAATATTAGTAAAGTGACTATCCGAGGCAATGTCGATCCGCCGCCATATTTTTCAAACGCTCCAGCTCAGGGCGCGCGAATAATTCCTAGAACTCTCAATAGATGGCGTTACACTACACATAGCGTTTCCCCGATTCTTTACCTCGTGTTTACGGAATTGCCATTCGATCAATTTTCCTTACTTTTTAAACTGTTATAAGTATTGATTGTTAATGGTTACGATAAATTTGATTGGTTGTTATTCAGAAATTCGTTAATTGCTACATAATCAATATAATTGTTATCATAACAAGAACCAACGAAGCACATACAAGCGAAAAATAAGAAATCATTGCCAATTAGCAATAACATTCATTTTCGAATTTTGTTTTTTCGAACTCGATTTGCTTTTCTAAGCTTAGAGGAGACAAGCTTACTTCAAATTTTTACATTACGTTAAAAATATGTTTCTGTTATCATTCTCACATTATTACTATGAAATTACAAAACCACTGCCATTAACTATTCACAGTATAGTATATCCTACAATGCGTCAAAGAAAATGGGTAAAATGAATACATAACTACAATAACCTTACGATGATAACCAGTTCGGAAATGCTGATTCTTACTTAATT
>NC_051404.1:40241406-40241652 GCF_015228065.2 Penaeus monodon
CAACTTCATCTCCTTACTCGCAAGGTAGACTTCCATGGCACTACACAGAAAGGAAGATTCGGGCCGGCGCAAGAATCACTCGCGCGTGGGTGAGGCTACAATCATCCAGTTGACGTAAACAGTGGCTTGCACATGAATGAAATAAAGAGGATGTAGGGTGAATGGGTTTCGGCGAGGCAGATGGCGTAGCAGGTGTGAGGTGGTTAAATAGGGTCACTGAGGACTCATACTTGTGCTTGCTTTGAA
>NC_051404.1:40241700-40242144 GCF_015228065.2 Penaeus monodon
TTGTGCTTGCCTGCCTTCGAGACATGCGGATGAGCTGAGATGAGCTTAGACCCTTACATGGCTGTGTGCTCGCTCGTAAACGCTGATGGACCAAAACGCATTCATGGATTCGCACGAATTTGCATGCAGGCGTAATGTGTATACACGCATGTGTGGGACAAACAGACGCACGTACTTACGCGGACCGAAGTTAAATGATGTTCTCGCTCATTCAGAATTGCAAATTCTGCTGTAAAAATATCACAGGCATAGTATCAAACGCAAATCAGCTAGAATACGGGCATAGGCACACGTAAGTGTTCGTACGCTCGCATACGCAAACACACGCCATTTCGTGTTCGTGGCTGCATGTGCATGTGAGCGCTTGTGTGCATGTGTATAATATGCTAATTATGGAGATAATAATTAAATTCACCTAAGCAATAAAATCTGTAGAACGATTGG
>NC_051404.1:40243455-40244079 GCF_015228065.2 Penaeus monodon
AAATTGCATGTATACCACATCATGCAATGTCATGTTGTGTAATGCAACGCAACGAACTCTGAATTCCGTGTAATGCCATGTGACGCTGTGCGGTACAGTATAATGCAATTTTTAATTAATACAAATAATACGTATCTGCTAAATTGCTTTTTTAGAAAATCAAGCATGGCCGTTCGAATTCCTTCGGAAAGCTCTCAAGACTCCTTCCGAGATTTTTTCCTCGCTCGTCCTGCAATTACTATTGTATCTCTCTTCCTCCTCTGTTCTTCTCCTCCCCCTCCTCCTTTCTCCTCATCTCCCTCTTCCCTCGCCCCCTCATCTTCCCCCTCTCTCTCCACCTGCTCCTCTCCCCCTTCCCTCTCTTTCCTCCCCGCTTCCCCTGTCTCCTCCCCTTCCTCTCCTCCACTGCCTCCGCTCCCTCTCCTACCCTCCCCCCTCCCTCTCCCGACCCCTTCTCTCACCTCCCTCCCTCCCGGTTAAGACGAAAAAGGAGCCAGCTGGCTAACAATGGCGCTGCAACTTGGGAGGTTCTGGACGCCAGGAATCATTGTCTCAGCATCATACCAGCTGCAATAATGACAGTCTGGAGAAGCCATGAGTCAGGCGGAGATGAGACCTGGCCTG
>NC_051404.1:40246007-40246113 GCF_015228065.2 Penaeus monodon
CTCAAACGCAAATCCGGATGCAGACGCAAATTCAGAACTCAGTAGGCCTACATTACAGACCAATCAAGAGGTTCGAGATTTTTTTTTTTAGAAATCTACCAGAGGC
>NC_051404.1:40248063-40248340 GCF_015228065.2 Penaeus monodon
CATTTTCCCCATCCATTGCGAGTTACCCTTATCTTGAATCGTCGCTGCTAAGTCCTTTATTCCTCCTTTTATCCATACCCCATCTTCGTCCCTCTCTTCTGACTAACTATCCTCGTTATGGATAGATTAAATTTTCTCTTCTTAACTTCTTTACCCTTTTCCGACCTTTACCTCGGCGTCTCAGCTACCTTTCCAACCGCCCGTCACCCTTGATGTGGCCCTTGGACCCCGAAGTAGACTGTCTATCGCCTTCATCCCCTTGATGTCACAGTGTTCC
>NC_051404.1:40248521-40248792 GCF_015228065.2 Penaeus monodon
CCTCCACATGTACTTCTCCAGCCTCCTACCACGCTCAACAATGCTCTCCAGAACAAGTGTTGTAAGTACTCGTCTCAAGCATACGGCCTTCTTTATCTCGCGTCTCTTAACTATCTTCATTACAGTAGAAAGATAAACACAAGAGAAGGGAAAAAAATCGAGAGAACAAACACTCACATCATCCCAGACAAGTTCCTCCGTCTGTTCGTTAAGATAATGAGAGGCCGCAGAGATACTGAAATATTAAAAGCGAAGGCCAAAGTAAACGGAA
>NC_051404.1:40248989-40249107 GCF_015228065.2 Penaeus monodon
AAAAAGTTAAATGGTGAAATCCCATCATAATTCCAATAATAATATCTGAAAAAAGTAAACGTTAAGTTCGCTGACAAGTGACGGTGTGTTTGTGTATGTTGCTTCAGTCTTGCACATG
>NC_051404.1:40249146-40249398 GCF_015228065.2 Penaeus monodon
TCCACCGGGAAAACTGGCAGACTGAAGAAAAATACACATGTTAATAACTCCCTTTTAAAACAATGCATCCTTCCTATATTAATTAAACATCAAAGCGACTATCATATTCATTCTAGACACTTGCATGTGCTTATGACTTGTAGGTTTCCCAGTTTTTAATACACTATATTAATGTTTATGACTGACTGCTTGTAGGGGGCCAGAGGATCGCTAATACACAGATTTTACGATTGGCTATTTCGTCCTCTCACC
>NC_051404.1:40249807-40250038 GCF_015228065.2 Penaeus monodon
GTTTTTTAGAGTATTTATAGCCATGTACGCCTGTCTGTTTGCCAAAATCCTCTACAACAACTCGAATTTGTTCCATATCGGTCTCACCTTGAAGAACGACCGAACTGGGGCAGGACGTAACAAGTTTGTATTTTGATCTTCCCTAGATGTTTTAAAATCACCTTACCTTTTCATAACTTTTGGTTTAAAAAACTTTTTGATTGAATCTCAGACTCTTCAGAAAAGAAAAGA
>NC_051404.1:40251057-40251344 GCF_015228065.2 Penaeus monodon
GACACTTTCGTCAAAACAATTACCATTGCGCCATATTTTACATGATCAATTGTTCATAACAGTATTAACCAGCTGTGAAAATACTCACAGACAATATTAATTTGCATAAAAGCGATGCATTTCATGGACACAGAACTGTATATTTAAGTAGGTGGAAGGTTAAACATTTTTATAGCGTTGTCGAGTTTATCTTAGTGTTATCTTTATCGAAACAATAAAATACTTAACCTTTTAATATAAACCCAATATTCGTAGTGACTGAAACTTATAAAGTAGCATACTCTATA
>NC_051404.1:40252295-40252379 GCF_015228065.2 Penaeus monodon
ATTTATATATTTTGTATTTGTCACCGCAATATGTGTAGGAGCCGGAAGTGGGCCTTACAATGCTTGATTCCTATAAGAAAATTA
>NC_051404.1:40252730-40253025 GCF_015228065.2 Penaeus monodon
TATAGAGTATGCTACTTTTTTAAGTTTCAGTCACTACGAATTTTGGGGTTTATTTTAAAAGGTTAAGTATTTTATTGTTTCGATAAAGATAACACTAAGAAAAACTCGACAACGCTAAAAAATGTTTAACCTTCCACCTACTTAAATATACAGTTCTGTGCCCATGAAAGCATCGCTTTTATGCAATTAATATTGTCTGTGAGTATTTTCACAGTGGTTAATACTGTTATGAACAATTGATCATGTAAAATATGGCGCAAGGGAAATTTGTTTTGACGAAAGTGTCTGGTCTCCG
>NC_051404.1:40253989-40254181 GCF_015228065.2 Penaeus monodon
TTTCTTTCTTTTCTGAAGAGTCTGAGATTCAACAAAAAGTTTTTTAAACCCAAAAATTATGAAAAGGTAAAGGGGATTTTAAAACATCTAGGGAAGATCAAAATACAAACTTGTTACGTCCTGCCCCAGTTCGGTCGTTCTTCAAGGTGAGACCGATATGGAACAAATTCGAGTTGTTGTAGAGGATTTTGG
>NC_051404.1:40256021-40256238 GCF_015228065.2 Penaeus monodon
TAACTTCTCGAAATAGGACAAGAAAAAAACGAGGCAACAGTAGCAATCGGCTCCCAGATTGTGACACTGTACCGTCCTTGGTCGCGCTATATTATCACAATCACAGGTTTTATGGATGGTGAACATGACTCTCAACAGGTGTTCTGGGAGGGTGGCGCTAACAGCACTCAGACACATTTTCGCGAAAATTTCCTCCTTGTAGAAAACTGGAAGGGTT
>NC_051404.1:40257137-40257449 GCF_015228065.2 Penaeus monodon
ACAGAAAAAATCAAGTCATATTTTAAAAAGTAATCAACTGAAAGTGGTATCATCATAAACCCAAAAGTCACAAACTCGTAATGATGATATTAAGAAACTTGAAAAGAGCACATAATCAAGTGGATCTTGCACAGCTTCATCTCAAAGCCACATTTCTCATTCAGTACGTTAAATGGTGTTGATAAACTATTTGTAAATATTCAACGCGGACTTTTTTTTTAATGTTTTAGAAAGATAGACGGACTTCTTGAAATGCAGATGGCAGTAAGTGAAAACTATGTAGGCGATTTTGTTGGAATTTGTCAAAGAAAC
>NC_051404.1:40257776-40258025 GCF_015228065.2 Penaeus monodon
TCCTGAACAATGATGTCGCTGAAAATGAGCCCAACATTCACGTGCTTCACCAACCGCATTTTACGCCACAATGTCCAAAAAAAAAGTTTGAATATAGTTACTTAACATTTCAACTAAAGTACAAGCAATTATGTGTGAGTTTTTTTTAATGCTTTGCGGTGACTGATCTCTAGGTATTCACGGCTGGTATGAAAAATGCGCCATTTACAACCGAAAAACTTGTAGAATGCCTTAGCATGATGAAGCCAG
>NC_051404.1:40258139-40258335 GCF_015228065.2 Penaeus monodon
ATCTTATCAGATATTTCAAATGCATTCTCTAGCACACTTTTGTCACGCCTCTAATTGGCATCTATAACATATTATCTGCTGCATAAGCACGTATGTATGTGGCACCTACATGTACATTTCTTGAGCCATGATACCCCATGTGCAATGTTATTGCAAACAAAAACCTTATATTGCCGAGTCATAAAGGTAGTGTACG
>NC_051404.1:40260663-40261306 GCF_015228065.2 Penaeus monodon
TACCACACAGACAGTAGAAAACGTCAAGTAAATACCATAATTCTCCGGCAAAACCCTAAGGGGTAAACAAGGAAGACCTAAAGAAAACAAAGAGAAGCGAACAAACAATGATGAAATAATAAACAGTAAGAGAGGAGGGGGAAAAACAAGCCTCTTCTCGATAGAAATTTGGTAATAATGAGAGATTCTTGGAGTGGTGAGGTCGCCATGCCAGATTTAAAGGGATGGGCAGAAGGGCGGCCCGTTCGAAGGCGCCGGCAAAGCTCTCCCGCGGACCGAAGACCCGAAAAGCATTTTCTTCAATCATTTTCTCCGACTAATCACACGCCCGCACAGCAACGGAAATTGAATTACGACTGGGGTCTGCACGCGAGGACGGACTCTGTCACGTTTCGTTATGTGCAATTCATCAACGCGTAAATGCTATGGGGGATGAAAATAAAGGCCAAGGCGATTTCTCCGAGAAGTGAAAAGGCCCACTTCTCCTGGGTCTGACGCCGAACCTTAATCCTCTGGCCTATAGCTATTGGAGAAGGAGTACGGCCTATAATAATGGATGCGATTTTATTTATTTCGTTATATTCACTTTCGGTAGAGGAAGTTTGAGTAACCGGTCGAACGAGATGTAAATTTCTCTACACCG
>NC_051404.1:40261340-40262214 GCF_015228065.2 Penaeus monodon
CATGCGTAAATTCTTTAAAAGTCCTGTAACTATAAGTTGAGAGAAGTTTTCGGAAACACGTGATTTCTATCAATAAACACTTTCATAAACAGAGTACAGACGAACATATAGTACATTTTTTGTCTTGATTTCCGTAACCTCAAAAAATTATAAATAAGAATGCGAAACATTAAGAATGCGTTCATTATCGTACTCTGGCAACCTCTCCCACAACCTTCCCCCGTTGCCCCCACCCTACCCCCCCGCTCGCGTCCGAAACCGTCTACGGTGACCAGTATCAGATAAACATCCTTGAAAATTGTACATCTCATGGACACAAATTACTAAACACCTTTATATTTTCTTTTCTTAGTGAATACATCACAACTGATAAAAAGTTTACCTACACCTAGCAAATATTTGAAACACCAAAAGCATAACATTATCTTTGATCTACTTTGAACGTTGCACTAAGGTTCGGCTAGGACAGGTCAAAATTTTCAAAATCAAACGTGAAAAGACATTCCAGCGTCTTGAAAGTGAAACCATTGTCACATGCCCTTCGTAGAGGCCCAACTTCCGAAGGAACAAAACTTCAAAACATAACAGTAATGCCAGTAAAATATTCCCCAACGAAATCCCATAAAAAAAATCCCCCAACCGTGGCAACGCTGACGTTTTAAAGGGTCGCAAGGTTATATAAATGCTTTATTGCAAAACCATGTTAAAAACAGGTACATGCAAATACAACCGGTTATGAACCCTGCAAGACTCATTTACGTATTTTCATTCATTTCTTTGGAGGAAGATACGAACGACGAGAGGCCAGCGGGTCAATAAATGCGTACGAGTTTGAGTGTGGCGCCAATACTTAGTCGACGGGAGGGGAGGGGAG
>NC_051404.1:40262870-40263198 GCF_015228065.2 Penaeus monodon
GTGTAAGGGCATACAGTAATTATTAATGCTATTATGGCAAAATCAATATAAATCAACGGTAAAAAATCCCCAAACCCAGGTTTTCATGGGTACAAGAATCAAAAAGGAAACGAAATTTTAAAAACCCCTTCCCCTAAAACATATAGGTACTTTTCATCACACCCAAATATATCCCCATCTATCTCCCCTAAAAAAAATACTTTAAATTTCCCCAAAAAAGGGCTGATACTAAAATCTAGAAAAGAAGCTATTTTAAAGGGGAAGGAAGCTTAGGGGGGTAAAAATTATGATAAAATTCAATAACAGAGTCTGGAACAATGTTCGTGTT
>NC_051404.1:40263353-40263705 GCF_015228065.2 Penaeus monodon
CCCCTCATTTTTTCACCCCATCAAAATTTTCATTACAATCATTTTTAATCATCATCAAATTTTCCTTAATGTTGTGTTTACAAAATATCCCCTCAAACTTTGTTGAATACCCAAAAGTCAAGTTAATAATTCTGACAACCACCCAATTTCGGGGGAATAAAACCAAAAGGCCCTTTATGATTAAACCCTCCAAAAAAAATATTTTTTCTCCAGATGAGCTAAAAATTAGGGGAAAAATGAGTGTAATTCCCCCCGCCCCTTTTTTACGTATTTTAACTCCTCGCCAACTGAGAAACGGATACGTTGACGCTTTTAATCCCAAGGTCTGCACGCAAAGCGTTTCCTTATCGAA
>NC_051404.1:40263751-40264009 GCF_015228065.2 Penaeus monodon
CACATCCTACAGGAATGAATGGTAAATCCTACTGTCCTATCCGCTCCTCCTCATCCCCATCCTTCCTATCTCACTCCCTCCCCCTTCCCCCATCATCACCCTCCTTGCCTCTTCACTCACTCCCCCCCTCATCACCCTCTCTCCCCCTTTCTCTCACCCTTCTTCCTCCTCACTCCCTCTCTCTTTCCGTCTTTTTTTCCCCTAAATCCTCACTCCCTCTCCCCCTCCTCACCAACCTCATGCCTCATCACTCCCTCT
>NC_051404.1:40264066-40264174 GCF_015228065.2 Penaeus monodon
TCTTTCGCCTAAGCCGGAGATACATAAAACGTTAATCCTACGCCACACGCTGCAAGATATCCGAACCAGAATGACTTAATCCAGAACACAACACAGGGAGCGTGCCCA
>NC_051404.1:40265184-40266216 GCF_015228065.2 Penaeus monodon
TTCTACCATTACTTTATGACGGATCCACAAAATTCTTTTTTTTTTACATCAAACATCGTATACCTCAGTGTAGACATACGGGGCACACACGAGACCTTCGTTTGTAAATATGTGAAATATTTACAAAAATGACTTAAACCGGAAGTTCCACACAGATAAAGAAGAAAAAAAATATGGTTCGTGATTCTCAAGGTTATACTGTGAAATGTAAGGCTTCGGTGTAAACAATCTAGGGATGGGGGTAAACATCCTACAGGGCATCACATTTGTTGACATGCAGTAGGGGGATAGAGGGAAAGCCCGCTACAGTATAATCACATGCAAACATACCGGGTTCTGTGGACTGACCCTTATATGGGGGACCTGGAATCACAAATACATTGCAGGATAGGGGAAAGGAAGTCTCCAGAGACATTTTAATATCTAATGTGGAAAATAGATTCCGGCGGATACACAAGGAGGTCCGTCGACTGAATCTACCAAGCTCTGATTCGCAAATATATACAGGATGGAGGAAGGAATTTTCATATCTCATGTAGACAATATGTAGATCAATATACGTAAAGAAGTTCAACTGAACAATAAGGACTGAGATCTCGTTTATATACTGGGGAGAAAAGGGACATTTTAATCAAATCAAAACGTAAAACAATTAACAAAATGAGGAATTTACATAAAGTCACAAATACATGCAAGACAAGGGGAGGAATGAAACCTACATATGCTTTCATAGGGGAATAAAGCGAGGAATTTATATGGAATTTCAATACATATATAAAAAAATGAGATGGAGGTCTACAGAGAATTTCAATGTTAACAGTTTGATTATAGTATGCGAAAGATGCTTTATTTCTTAAGAGAAACTGGAAAAATGCACTTAAAAAATGTAAAATCAATGCAAACGAACTCCGAATTAAAATAAAATTAGACATCAGATCAACTATACGAAAGTGGATAATATGTACGTATGAAAATAATGATATAAACCTTAAATTACGAATAAAAGTAGACCCCTAAATACACTAAGTTATC
>NC_051404.1:40266372-40266524 GCF_015228065.2 Penaeus monodon
GCGCGCGCGTGCGTGTACCAGAGAATATTCAAATATATACGTTTCTTATCGAATGATACGAAAAAAATCTATTTCGATCTGGCCTGCGCGCACCTCACTCATGTTTGCCAGCGAACCAGCGGTATTATGCTCCCGCGCTTCTAAGGTTTATG
>NC_051404.1:40266974-40267204 GCF_015228065.2 Penaeus monodon
ACACGCGGCTTATAGGCTTATATTCCTGTGTGCTGGCTGTATTCGCATGCTTCGGTCAGCAAATCCAAAAATCGATTTATGTTATTCGTTATTTCGTTTCCTCTGCCCGCTCCCCTTCGCTCTATCTCTGCTTGCCTGTCTGTTCGACTGCTGTCTGTCTGTCTCCCCTCCACTTATTTCGCTCTTTCTTTCTACCTCAGTTCGACTCTTTCTATCTTCCTTTCATCGAT
>NC_051404.1:40268002-40268104 GCF_015228065.2 Penaeus monodon
GTATCCCATATCATTTTTGTTTCTTGAACGTCTCGTCTGTTTTTATTCATAAATCACCCTTTTTTTTACCCTTTCTCAGTACTCTACAGTGTAAGTATTATG
>NC_051404.1:40268133-40268340 GCF_015228065.2 Penaeus monodon
GCCAAGAAATCCTTCCTCACAAATCCACTATTCTAAAAATTTAAACCCATTTTTTTGATCAACCAAATCACCGAAATGACCGTTAAAATTTTAAGCTTACTTACGCATTCTTACACATTCATCTTGAGCGAATACTTATCATTAATCATCTCACCCCCCCCCCCAACCGCAATAAAGTCTGACCTCTCTTGTAGATCCTACGGTAAG
>NC_051404.1:40268788-40269051 GCF_015228065.2 Penaeus monodon
GTAAAAAGAATGCAATCCAGCTTCCACCCTACATTCACGCTTCTCAACACGCCATTAAAAAAAGAAGTTAAGCATCTCTGCAGTTCGTTACGTCACTCTCCGCCCAGTCACTCCCTCCGACACGCAACTCCTTGAGAAAAAAGTGTGATCTGAAGATTTTTTTTTCCATCTGTTTATATTTACAGATATGAACAGTCATGTCAAGACAAATTGAGGCGGAATGTTACTACTGTGAGGAAATGGAGGCAGGGAAGGAAGAAGGG
>NC_051404.1:40269279-40269595 GCF_015228065.2 Penaeus monodon
AGGAAGGAAAGGGAAAAAGATGGACAAAAAGAAAGGTAAATAGGCACGCGGACAAAATCCATAGACAGAGTGATTGTGTGTTCGTGGGTTGCGTATACACCATCAACCGACAGACATGTTTGTGTTGGTTCTGTGGTGCGGTAAACACAGGTTATTCCACCTCGAACTACTGTTTGGAAAAAGGTGTTCGGAAAATAAATGGCTCTTACCTTTCGTATAATTTGTAGACTTCCAGAAACACGTTTTTTTTTCTTAAGATTACTATGAAAATTTGGACTACTTTCATCTTTTTATGACTAAATTACCCATAAATGAA
>NC_051404.1:40269779-40270538 GCF_015228065.2 Penaeus monodon
TTACATAACGCAAAACATAATGTCTGGTTGCATCATCACAACCAGACATATCGTAAAATTTCCAATTTATCGTCAGCTTCCGAATCTTCGAACTAATGCTAACAAATGAATTAAACTTTATCCTCAAATTGTGCAGTAAAATTAATTTTCATTTTATGGGATCGGCTGTTCGATGGAAAGCCATGATTTGCAACACACATACATCACAGAGGACTTGCAATAGACACGGAGCCCGATTGATCATTTGCAAGTGATAGCCCTAAATATATCGCATGAGGCTATACGGCGATGCAGTTTGCTTGCAAGAATAATGTTAAGGGAAGATTCATCTCACTTATCCTAAATTATATCTATATATCTAATGCCGATACACAGTTTGTAAAGCCATTCGTTTTCTCTCTCATTTGTCGGTTCGCTCGCCCTTTCTATATATCTCGTCTTTCGTCTCTCTCTTTCTCTTTCTCCCTCTCTGTTTCTTGGTATGTGTGTTCTCATGTCTGTCTTTCAATTTGTCTCCTTTTGTATGCCTTTATATTTCTCTTCTTGGTGTCTCTAGTTTTTCTGTCGGCCTATTTGACTCTTTCACATACCCTTTCTCTCTCGCCCCTTCTCATTCTCCCTTCCTCCGTTCTCTTCCCTTCCTCTTTCCCTCATTCCTCACTTCCTTCCTCTCTATCCCTCCCCCCTTATTCTCCCTCTCCCTTTCTTCCCTTTCCCACCACCCTCCCTCTCTCCTTCTTTCCTTCCCTCTATCTCCCG
>NC_051404.1:40270597-40271054 GCF_015228065.2 Penaeus monodon
GTGTTTGTTTGTGTCTGTACATCAAGTCTATCTGCCCGTTTTTTATCATTATTTTCTTTGTCTCTCTCTCTCTTACCTCCCTTTCCCCCCAATCATTTCGGAATCTGTTATCGCACACCGCACCGCTCGCTCGTCAAACTACACGATGGTCAAAAGCCCGCTGTTTAACGGTGTATCATCAAAAGTCTAATTGTCATTTTATGATTGCCAAACTGTGCCCATCAACCAAGCTGCAATCAGTTACGGCTATTGATTCGGCTGATGTTGGGATGCATGCTATTCACTTCCTGAAGTGAAGGGGTCATGTATAATCGGCCGATGATTAAGTAATTCACGACGGAGTTTGTAGAGTGCCACAAGGGAAGGAGAAGGGGGGGGGGGGGCAAGGAAGGGTGAAAACTTGGGCCCTGTACTTCATTATTCTAAACTCTTTCCTCAGTCACTCTCATGAACTAAT
>NC_051404.1:40271091-40271373 GCF_015228065.2 Penaeus monodon
CTCATTTCTTAATACATAATTTCATCTCCCCCTCCTTATCCTGGCTTATCTATCTCCTTCTACATCTACATCTACCAATTTTCCTTTCTACCCTATGCCTCTGCTTCCATTTTTTCTGTCTCCTCTTTTCCCAGTTTTCCTCGACGTACTCGTTTTTTTCTCACCTCTCTCTGCCACGTTTGTTCGGCCGGCAGTAATAGGAATGTATGTTTCTTTTCCTATTCCGTCTCCTATTTTCTCGACGTCATTGTTTCTCTATTACATCTCACATTTTTCCTTATT
>NC_051404.1:40271522-40271636 GCF_015228065.2 Penaeus monodon
GAGAATCCTCATATTTTTTTTTGCTAAATGCACTCCACCATATTTCTCTGCGGTTTCGCTTTGCTTCATTTTAATTCTTTCTTTTACCTCCTTCGCTCTCCATCCAGTTCCTCA
>NC_051404.1:40272170-40272737 GCF_015228065.2 Penaeus monodon
CCTCCGTTCGAACTCCCGCCGCCAGCAGCCATCTGCCTTCCACAGCCAGGCGCCTAATACCGAGAAACTTTCCAACGACAGACGCCACATCGCTATCAAGTCTCACAGCAATAGCTATATATTTTATAGAGTTATTGCTTAAATTATATAAATAAAGCCCAGTATGTTTCTTATTACAGCACTTTCATTCATCCGCGGCAAAGGTGGATGTGGCCCTCCAAGAGCTCACGGACATGGCCCCTGGCCCTCGTGAAGAGCAGGGCTGCCGGTTCCTGCGCTGCTCCCTCTCTCCTCATTTCCCCTTCTTTCTCCCTTTACTCCCTCGTCGCCTAACATTCGCTCTTCTTCCTTCCTTCGCCTCTTCATCTTCCCATGTCTCCTTACTTTCTCCACTCTCCCATCTTCACATTCTTGTTTGTTCCTTCCTTCACTCCCTTATTTTTATACTTCCTTTCCTTTCTTCCTTCCTTTTTTCCCTCATTTTCACCTCCATTCCGTCTTCCTTTACTTCTTTATCTTCCTCACGTTTCTCCTTCTTCCTTCCTGCATTCCCTAATCTTCAGCGTT
>NC_051404.1:40273036-40273105 GCF_015228065.2 Penaeus monodon
GGACTTCCTCCCGTCACGGCGCAGATCATAACTGCCAATTTCCTGCTGCCCTTTGTATTTCCTCCCTCG
>NC_051404.1:40273462-40273726 GCF_015228065.2 Penaeus monodon
TCGCTCTTACGTAAATGTATTTCCTCTAATGTATCTTTCTTCCTTTCCGTTTTTTCTCCCTTCCCCTTATAACCCCCCTACCTCCTTCATTTTCACTCTCTTTATCCACCTTTCTATCGCTCTCTTTCTCCCTTTTTTTTCAACGCTATTTCTCTTCTCGCTCGAAATCCCGAAATCACGACCCCCATCTCTCAATTCATACAACTAACCCAGGTCTATTATCCCATAATCACCCTTCCCATTTTACCCCTTCCCGTTTTTAGC
>NC_051404.1:40273830-40273989 GCF_015228065.2 Penaeus monodon
CTCTCTCATTGTCTCTGCCTCCCTCTCTTTCTTCTTCATTTGACTGCCTGTGTGTATCTTTCTCTTCCTATCTTTCACTCTCACTGTATCTCTTTCAGTTATTTATTTTTCTTTGTCATCCCCCACTTTCATTACTTCTTCTCTCACTCTCCTTCGACT
>NC_051404.1:40274325-40274463 GCF_015228065.2 Penaeus monodon
TACGGCCCTGAAGAATCTTTCCCATTCTGTTATTTGAGATTTCTCCCTCTCCTCTCCCCCGCTCCCCCCTCCCCCTAGAGCACTCTTTTTTTTTCAACAACATTCACAACCATCACGGACTCCTGTCCTTAAAACTCC
>NC_051404.1:40274594-40274671 GCF_015228065.2 Penaeus monodon
GCATCCGTGCTTTGCATTTCCCCCCTCTCTCATTTTTTTCCTTCGTTGGTAATTTACACTTTTCCTTCGCTCTAATT
>NC_051404.1:40274809-40275430 GCF_015228065.2 Penaeus monodon
GCGTTTTTCCCCATGTCCCATATTCTTCCCCTTTCGTAATTCCCTCTCTTCCTCTAGTGTTCTCTCACTCCCTATGCCTCCTATTCGTTTTTTTCTCCTTATCCTATTGCTATCTTCCCCTTCTTTCCCCTCTGTAATTCCCCTGTGGTGTGAACTAAAACTTATTTCGAAAAAGTCCTCTGACTATGAAATATGAAGAAGTCGGACTATTTTTATTCGGAGTTCCCTTCCTCTCTACGTTGTCATATCTACGTGACGTTTATCTATGTCTGTCGTTATCTACGCTTCTATTTATTAATTTTGTGTTCAGGTTTTCGGTGAATGTTTCTGTGTATTTTTGTTGTCTTTTTTTTGTAATTATCTATTCTCTATGTCCTTCCGTTCTCTTGCTCTTGTATTATCTTCACATCTTCTTAACTTCAATATTCTATTTCATTCCTCCGTCGCTTCCAGAAAGTAAGAGTAAAAAAAAAACTATCAAACTAGCAGTCAATTAACTATCTATTTCTCTATATTTTCCATTTCTTACTTATATAACTGCTGTTTCGTCTCCACCTCCCCCCATTCCAGTATTCCGAACCCCACCCACCTTTCACCCGAGCCTAACCCACCCTGAGCCCA
>NC_051404.1:40276073-40276221 GCF_015228065.2 Penaeus monodon
GAAGATGTGACCAACGGAATCTCGCAGCGAAAGACACAGGCGCTCTTTCGTCTCTTGCGTTCTTCCTTCCGTCCTCATTATTGTAGGCTGTTATGTCTGTATTTTTTACCCGTCTTATCTGGCAATTTGCATTTCATTTCCCGGCGAG
>NC_051404.1:40276555-40276665 GCF_015228065.2 Penaeus monodon
TTCTCGCCTTCCCGTCCTTCTTCCCCGCTTCCTTCCCGGGCCCTTTCACCCCCCCCCCACCTCCCCTATCTGTCTCCTCACTCCCACCCTACTGCCACGTTCCCATGTTC
>NC_051404.1:40276768-40276909 GCF_015228065.2 Penaeus monodon
CTTCCCTAATTCTGTAATAACTTTTCCTTCTCTCCTTCGTCACTTTCTATGCACGTTTACATTTTTTCAGTTTCCCGTCTAGTTCATTTTCTATTTTCTGGAGAATCCATTTCATTCTTTTAAAGTATTTCAAGATTCTCA
>NC_051404.1:40277004-40277075 GCF_015228065.2 Penaeus monodon
AATGCTACATATATGAACATAAGATTTCATATTTCATATTGCGAGAGGTTTCACGTAGACTTATGACTACT
>NC_051404.1:40277156-40277728 GCF_015228065.2 Penaeus monodon
TTTGCGCGTACGCAGTATTTATATATTTTTCATTTCCGTAAGGTCTTATTGTTTCATTCCTTATTGTGTCTGTTTTCCCTTTCGTCTTACGTATAAATCCTTAGATAACTACGCAAACGAACAACCAAATGTCCAGCCAACGCCTCTCCAACTCTCCTTTCCCAACTCCTCGCCTCCTTCGCCCTCTCCTTCTCTCCTTGCCTCTCTCGCTTCCTCTTTCCCTCCTCACACCCCTCTCCCCCCCTCCACTCACCCTCGCCACTCCCGGGCCCCTCGCTATACCACTCTGCCCCTCCCCTCCCCCCTCTGTATTCCCCCTCGTCCCTACCCTCCCCGTCTCTATCCTCCTTCGGTCCTCACCCCCCCCCCCCGACATCCCCCGCGACCGGCCTGTCCCTCCCTCCCTTCCCGAGATAGGCTGTCTCCCCTGCCAGCCTGACCTCTATCTTCAACCTAGACTTTCTAATCACTTTACAAAACTGTTTTAATAGAGTAAATTGACAAAAGGATGAATGTGCCTCGTTCTATGGTTTTGCTGCATTTCTCAAGTATTTGGTCTGTACAAGCGAAAA
>NC_051404.1:40278444-40283090 GCF_015228065.2 Penaeus monodon
ACTACCCTCTCTCAACCCCAACCAGCAACCCCTCTCCGAGCAGCAAGGACATATACCACTTTCTCCTCGCCTCATTCTCTGTAAATTATATAAACAACCTTTTTTTCAATTATATTTTTGCGGACACTCATCTCGTAGGAAAAGATCTAAGCAACCGGACTCGTGAGTGAAATTGGAAAAACAGCGAATCGATCACACATTTAAAAAAATATGTTCTCTAAATGAGTGAAATGGAATTTAAGCCATTCTAGCACCTAGATTTAATTCATTTTCTCTTCGGCGTAAGAAGGGCTCGCGTAGCGGGGCCCCCAAGTGAAATACGGGACGCACTCCCACGGCTCATGCCTTTCTTGTCCGGAGCCCAGTACCCCCCACTCCCCCCTTCCGCGCCCCCCAACCCCCGCGTGTCTCGCTCACCCACAACCTACGAGAATTTTCATTGATTTCGTTCACTACGACTCGGATATTTACTTTTTATTTTTACAATATGGTTAGTATACCTTTGCTAGCGTGCGTTTTATATGGAAACATTTAAATCAATACTCTCTACAGTTGACGGAAAATGAAAGAGTGAGATTCGAGGAAAGAAATTCGTAAAATGTTTGGTTCACAAGTACCTAGATTTATGGAAACCGTGTGTGAGAAAGGTTCGCCCAGAACTTCCTCGAGTGTATCATGCCGACGCTGCTCCCCAACGTTCAAATCTCCCGCGCATGACGTCACAAAACCGCCAGCCAATGGGAGCGCGAGCTAACTCTCACGTGACTCGCGAAGTCCAAGCAACAGCTATGGAGAGATTCTCTCGCCAGTCAAGATGGAGGACAGTGGAGTGGACAGATTGTGTCCACAGACTACACATATTTCGTGTTTATACCCAGAGATCTTGGCACTCATATTCAGTTACTTGGATGTAAAAGACAAGGGTCGAGTGGCACAAGTGTGTATTAACTGGCGTGACGCGGCTTATCATAAAAGTGTGTGGAGAGGAGTAGAGGCGAAGCTCCACCTGCGTCGGGCCAACCCGTCTTTGTTCCCGTCGCTGGTGCGTCGAGGTGTTCGCCGCGTGCAGGTGTTGTCGCTGCGACGGTCGCTGAGGGATGTCATCAGCGGCGTGCCCAACCTTACCTCCCTCAACCTCTCCGGCTGCTACAACGTTACGGACATCGGCCTCACGCACGCCTTCGTCACCGAGTCTCCGTCACTCACGCACCTCAACCTCTCGCTCTGTAAACAGATCTCCGACTCCTCCTTGGGCAAGATCGCTCAGCAGCTGAGGAACCTCGAAGTCCTGGAGCTCGGAGGCTGCTCGTACATCACCAACACGGGCCTCCTGCTGGTGGCCTGGGGCTTGAAGAAGTTGCGGAGACTTAACCTCAGGTCATGCTGTCTCGTGAGTAATCAGGGCATCGCCTACCTGGCGGGGCAGCACCAGGAGGCCGCGGACGGCACCACGGCCCTCGAGTACCTGGGCCTCCAGGACTGCCAGAAACTGTCCGATGAGGCCCTCAGACACGTGGCCAACGGCCTCCCTAACCTCAAGAGCATCAACCTCTCGTTCTGTGCCAGCATCACAGACTCAGGACTCAAATACCTTGCGCGAATGCCCAGCCTCCGTGAGCTCAATCTGAGATCATGTGATAACATCTCCGACATCGGCATCGCGTACCTGGCGGAGGGCGGCTCGAGGATCACCGCCCTCGACGTGTCCTTCTGCGACAAGATCGGCGACCAGGCCCTCGTGCACATTTCGCAGGGCCTCTTCACGCTGCGCTCGCTCTCGTGCTCGGCGTGTCAGATCAGCGACGACGGCATCCACCGGATCGCGCGGACGTTGCACGAGCTCGACACGCTCAACATCGGCCAGTGCGTTCGGGTGACCGACAAGGGCTTGCAACTGATAGCCGAACACCTCACCAACCTCTACTGTATCGACCTCTATGGTTGCAACCGCATCACCACGGTAGGCCTCGAGAGAATCATGCAATTGCCTCGCCTCTCTGTCCTGAACCTGGGCCTCTGGCACAAGCATAGGCGGTGACGCAAGCCCAACCTAGGTCAAGCTAACCAATCTACCCGCCGCCTCCTCAGCCCTACGAGGCACTCAAGGTCGCCCTACTGCCACCCCTGATGGCACCGGAAGGGCGAGCGGTCGAGTGGCGCGCGGCGGGCCCTCATCACTTCTACGGCTGTGCTAAATAAGATAGATTAGAATTCACTGGTTCTTCAACACTACGTTCCGCCCCGCCTCGACGTGGAAGTCCGGGGAAGCCAAAAAACGGAAAAAAGTGCTAAGTGCAGTGAAATGAAACATCGAACATTCAGAAAAAGGCAGTGTTTTAGTGAAACATCATGAAAATGTTCCCTCAGCTCCCTCCCTGTCATTCACCCCCCCCCCCTTTAAACCGCCATGCTGTGCCATGTGATTCATCTTCGGAAAACAAAACAAAACAATTCTCTCCGTAAATTTTTCTGTTTTAAGAAGAATTTATATATCCACATATTTATATATATTTACTTATTGGATAGATACAACGAAAATGGCATTACACGAACTGTCTAAGTGTCCATCTCGCCTTGAAGGTAATCTTCAAGGTGATTTGTAAAAAAAAAAATCCGCGGGAATCCTTGGAATTGGCACCGGATCAGTGCCAATTAACCCCTCCCCCTTCTCCATCCCAAGTGTCAAAAAATCGGGACTCTTGGTAGCAAGTGAGTGAGCAATGCCATTGGATTCTCAGACTTCACTGACAATATGTATATAAATGTAGTTCCGTGATAATCTATGTGATATGTGTGTGTCTGTGAGAGTGAGAAAACGACCAAGGCTGGGGCTTCACCTGGTTAATGAAGCCTGCGTGTGGAAGCGAAGTGTGCATGGTTGTAAGTATTGTATGTATCGTGATGCAATATTGTCGCTTCTTATGTAAATATAGATTTTAAAGAACTCCCGAGCGAGAGGTTTAAACGCCTTATCCCTCCTCCTCCCCTTCTTCCCCACCCCCCCTCCCTCACACCTTCACACGGCATGAGGAAGAGAGAGAAAAAGTTTTTAGGTACCTGGAATATGTGAAACCTGATGTCAGAACTTAGATGTCCAAATAAAGTGGATTTCCAAAGCAAATGAGAATGCAAGTGTCATGACTATAACATTTTTTCTTTATTATTTTAAAGTTAGTGCCATTCAAGGGGTCAAAGCCATGTTATGTGGGACAGAGCTTTAAGGTTAGGGAAAAAGGGAGAGTTACGCTAAACTATTCGACAAAAAATCCGTAAAGTAAACTTTAAAGAAGAGTAAAAACGTATTGCAATTTGTGATGGTCGCGTTACATCCAAATTTTACTCCAGACTGATATGTTATCTTGCAGTTACCTCCCCCCTCACCCGCTCTCTCCCCATATGCATCGGTCAGTATTTTCTAAACATTTCACTTACATCAGGGTTGTGTTGTAAACCCATTTTAAGGGTTGGCGTGTGGCCCCTAAACCCTGTCGACAATCCTGATTTCCTTTGGTGTTCTGTGTCCACTTCTGAGATTACATAGTGTATTTTTTCTCCAATTATATTTTTGTGCATTTTAAGTTATAATATATATTTTTCTTTGGTATGTTCCCCCCTTGCTAAAGCTGTCAAAGCTATGGGTATAAGCAATGTTTGTTTTTAGCTGCACAGGAGTTTTGCATAAGATTCTGAGACTGCTGACTGGCCACAGTCCATGACTCAGTCCATCAGAATGCTTACTTGAACTTAATCTTGAAGTCAAGCGCTCAGGAGAACGGCAAACACGACTTATGCAGTGATGGTTTACTTGTACTCCCAATCATAATTACTGAAATGTTTTATATTCATTGAATGTCCCTCACTGGAGAAGAAAACAGTCGGACCACACTCGCGCAGTAAAGGTTGTGTTTCACCTTGATTAACTGTAAAAAAGGCATGTTTGTTTAATAGGTTCTTTACAACTTTTGATTGGCTGTGCATATTTTTGCCTAGTCAGAAGCTAGGAAATGTTTGTAAAAAATAACAAACATGCCTTTAACATCTTGTCCTATGTCGTTCACGAGAGAGGATTAATTATCAGATGTCAAGTGTGTTCAATTATTTTTATTTCTGTCGTATCAGAGTTGTCGGTATTAGAATCTTTGAAATGTCTAGGCAATATGATTTCATGCTAAGAAGATTTTCTGCCATTATTTTGATTAATAACTTGAATGTCATGAAAGACTTACAGTTTTTTCTGGGCCAGTATAGATGTACTTCAGCTGGTGCTTACTCAGTACTTAAATATATCATGAATCTTGTAATAGTTTACTTGTTATGCAATGACAGTGTCACCTGCTCTGAAATACAGTATAACTCTGGACTTGACATTGTTTTTCTTTTGCATTACGCTGCCGCTGTCAAGTCGTGCGATCCCATTCGGGGATTACATAAATCTCCCCCAAACAAGTAATCAGACTTTGTGCAATTTTTCTTCCACCCACACTGGCAGTGGCGAATCGCCTCCGTCAGTGGTGGGCGTTTGCGCACACCTGCGACACACCTGCATCCGCGCCCACACCTGCCGTAACCCTCTCGCTCGAGGTTCTCACCACTGTCGGTGTCCCTGAGTTGGGAGGGGGAGGGGGAGGGGGAGACGTATGCAGCTT
>NC_051404.1:40283187-40284115 GCF_015228065.2 Penaeus monodon
TTCTAACTGTCCTACGAACTTCTTTTTGATTCAAAAGTTTGTACTTCATCAAAGCTGCTTTCCCTTTCCCCGATCGAGCAGGTGCATGTGCCCAATGTCAGTATACATAGTCATGACTTTCAAGTTATTTTTCATTCATGTGCTACATATTTATTATACGTGGCAGAAATTCTCTCGTGTTCAAAAGGGAAAAAATAGGAGCCAAAACCTCTACCGCAATGAAATCTTCGTTTGTCCTGTAAAACCGAATGCCAAACTTTTGTCAAAATGCCATGTCAATGATATTGCTGTGACCCCTCTCAACTGGTGTGTATACCCGCCTTCCATGCACACCTGCTCGGCCTCTGCTAAGTCATGCTCTTGCACGTTCATTTCCCAGTAGGCTGCGTGTGCACTGCCATGCCGGGTATGCACACATACGTGCACGCGGATGAACGTGCAGGAAGCCATGCACAGTGCGCGGCTGTCCCGAGCGCGGGTTGGGCGGGGTATACGCTCCAACCTTACGGGTACTTGCTCAATGCTTCACCTCCACATCGGCAGTATTACTACCTTCACGCCGGGCACTGCCAGCGCTCTCCTCACGTCGCCAAAGTCATTTCCTGTCATTATCCGCTTCACCACGTCAGCTGGAGCCGACTTTTCACTACACACGTCTAGCGTATGGTCTGATTTACGTGAATAGATATGTAAAGTGATTGGAAAATATTTCCATATCTAAAGAAACAATTACTGTATTCATTTTCAAAATCTTGTTAATTAACGAAGGCATTGCTAGAGACGCATAGAGTTCAGAAAGGTCGGGAGAGAGACATTCCTCTTGCGACGTGAACGGAGATCGCTGGTGCTGCTTGGCTTCCCCCTTACTCCATCATGCATCCTTCCACCCCGTATTAATAACATAATTGTGCCAGTATAAAATCAAAAT
>NC_051404.1:40284165-40284784 GCF_015228065.2 Penaeus monodon
AAGGTGACACATTAAACCTATTTTGTTCTGGGTGTTGTGCCGCAAGCTCCGATCGCAGTTTTATGCGGTTTTGTAGAACACCATTTCTTAATTTCCGCTCTATAGAGACAACACAGTGGCTGAAGGGTGCCAGCACTACCTTGTCCCTCTGAATTTGTGTCTGGTAATACACCAGAAATCAGCTGACTTCCTCTTTCTTTCTGTTTCTCAGTTGACACCTGAATCCGTCCACTCCAAGAATCAGTATTACGTTAAGATACCCAATTGTACTTTGCCGACAGGTGGCACTGAGGTGTTTACAGACAAGACACATTAATTAACTATACACGTAAAACACGTCCAAACGTGGTTGTTCTTCTGTAGTTAAGTCTCTTTTTACCAACACCGAACACAAAAATGAAAGGCCACTCCTCAAAGCCCCCTCTCATCCCCCATACACACACATTCCTCATTGGGCATTCCTTCTGTACAGTCATAATGTCATTCCCCGCAGGACCTCATCACCAACCTCACCGTGGAAGTCTCTTCACAGTCACCAACATCAAAGATAGATTCGCCGTTTTGCCATTGCCTCATCGCCATTTTATTTCTTAATCTTGTGTCAACAGTAATCATCACC
>NC_051404.1:40285076-40286044 GCF_015228065.2 Penaeus monodon
TCGGAATATTGTACAAAATTTTGCGATAATGGCACCACTGACATCAGCAGATTGCATCGATCTGACTATGGACGTGGTGTCATACTAGCATCTTTAAACAGCTCTTGTAAAACAACAATTTGTAAACATTTTTTTGAACTGCTGGCACCCACAGTCTTTTTTTTTTGTAACAGATAATTGCTACACAGACCCCTACATCTACAGCAGGGCCTGTGAAACTACCTGTATACTATAAACCAGGACCTGTAACTATGTATACCAATGTATACCACTGGGTATTAGCGATATGTATGTAAACTCTCCACTGTGTATACGGAGGGATGCCATGGGGCTCCCCTCTTATCAAATGTGATACCTTAAAACTTCAAAATATTGTTGAATTTAATAGATTTTATGTATTCAACTTTTGTATTTAAATTTTGAACAAATGCTCAATAAATATTTTATGAAACTTACTGACTGTGTATAATTATGCATCTCATTCTCTTATCTACTCCATGAAAAATCATCTTCCAAGAATAAGAAAAAAAATATCAGAAAAAAAGATGAACTACATGTAAACAAACACTGTACTGTTATGAAATAAATATAATCAAATTGATATATAACAATAATAATCCCACGAACACATGAAGAACACGAGAAACAAACGCTGAGACACTGACATCAATGACCCTTTTCACTCAATGCTTCTATGGCAGGAAACACAGCACGAATCCCCAGCCGACACTCATACTTACTTCGCATTAACCCAAAGGCAACACGTACTGCAAATGCTGTATGGTCTCCACTATGAATATCAATGCCGTATGCGACATCCTGAATCGGCACTTAATATTTACTTACTTCCGCGGAAGATCATAAACTACAAGGCAAATGGTTATTCAGATGTGTCTCGTGCATATCAAGTCACATCCTCCATGCTCAGGTTGATGTTCTTCCAAGTAATGCTGAAAATATTTACTATA
>NC_051404.1:40286751-40287205 GCF_015228065.2 Penaeus monodon
GTAATCTTAAATCAATTCTTCCTACTTAACACCAGGTAAACAGGACCAGCGACAGCGACAGCATCCTTAAAAACAAGAAAAAAGTCAGATAAAGCCAAGCCGACCGGGGAACGAACCAGGAACACACTCACTCGGCACCACGGCCCCGGCAAGAGGGCGGCGGAGCGAAAGAGCGAAAGATCCGAGCGTGCAGTCATCCCCCCCCCCTTACCCCCGCCCGTGCCTCTCACCTGGGGAGAAAAAGTTGCACGAGGGAGATGAAGGCCAGGCACCGGCAGGGAGGCGGGGAGGCCGAGGCGCTGCTGCCCTCTTGCTTCATCCCGGGTCAAGATGCTCGGCGGGTCACCCACTCACCTGAGGAAGAGACGGGAGGGGAAGCTGGTCAGCGATAGTGTGATGATTAACATTTATTGATGATTATCATGTACGAGATGAATGATGTGGATATAAGCAC
>NC_051404.1:40287345-40287674 GCF_015228065.2 Penaeus monodon
TGATGCCAGAATCCCGAATTAATAATGCAAACATTATTAAAAACAAATTAACTATTAAATGTTTACCTGTACTTGTCAGAGTAAATATAAACCTGTAATGATTATCACTGATGCTACTAATCATACTCTTGGTATTATTACTAGTATGAACAGTCCTACAAGTGATGTCAAAATGCCCGTCATTAGGCCTATTACCAACTATAAACTTTTTTGCTACCATGATTTACAATACTTGTTTCTCTTACTTTCTCATTCCATTACTTTTCACAAACTTTTACCTACCATATAATAAACATCCGTATAATAGGGTACTTACCAATATCTTTGGT
>NC_051404.1:40288699-40288821 GCF_015228065.2 Penaeus monodon
TGCCTGTGACTGAAGGAGGGCAGGCAAACGACTGAATCCGTAGGCCTATAAGCTGTTAGTGGCGGGACCAGTGTATCTGCTGCCCATGTGGTAGTGTCCTGTGCGCATGCATGTAATATATA
>NC_051404.1:40289007-40289324 GCF_015228065.2 Penaeus monodon
TCACATATCATATTTCCCTCCCCGTGTGCCGCCGTCTCGCAGTGCCCGGGAAGTGTAATGACGGCACCTGACGCAGATACAGTCGCTATGCCGTGAATGTCGCGGCTAACAAAGGCTGGAGCGAGACTCCCGAAGCCTTCGGGAATCCTAAGGAAATTCTCAAATAAAAAAAAGAATCCAAGAACGGCTCTTTCATCCAGCGCTTGAGCAGACGATGGCCAAGATAAGGAGAGCGGCGAGACATACCAAGGCCCTCGAGAATGAAGACGGTCGCACGTAAGACGATATGAAAGGCTTGGAGAGAGACCTCGGAGGCA
>NC_051404.1:40289348-40289432 GCF_015228065.2 Penaeus monodon
TGGGACCCCATACTTGGCAGGGGAGAAGCGCGGCGGACTGGGTCAAACCCTGCCAAGCGAGGCGCCGCCGTTCTCGTCTTGGCG
>NC_051404.1:40290615-40290785 GCF_015228065.2 Penaeus monodon
CATATATAATTTTCTTTTCATATTTACCCTCTTTATATTTTTTCTTCCTTTGTTTATTTTGCCGTTTCCATTTTCTCATCTTCTTTCATTCTCTTATCCACGCCATTGTCTCCTACTTCATTTGTCGTTTCATTTTTCTCTCTCACATAACCCTTTTTCTTTCAATTGTT
>NC_051404.1:40291571-40292281 GCF_015228065.2 Penaeus monodon
GTTCTACAGTCTTCATAAACATCTATGCTATACGGAGAGAGATATATACACGTGCTATCTGCATCAACCAGTCACAAAAGACAGAGACCTTTCACTGACCCAACGCGCTGCAATGCTTGCAGAGTCAAATACTGCGCAGACTCCCATGCCACTTTGCAAGAGTTCTACTTCCATCTCTACCCAGTCAACCCTCCCCCCCTTAATCTACCCCCCTCCCTCCTTCCCCCCTCATGTCTACGCCCTACAACGCTGCCTCATCAATGATTCAACTCGTCAAACTTTCTTGTATTATGTACGCATGCCGGGTTCCGACGATCAGTGCGTTTGTTTGCCGTAATGTGACGGGTTTTTTTCTTGTCTGGGTCGGGATGTGCGTACGTGCGTGTATGTCTGCAAGCGCCTGTGTGCATGTGATTGCACGTACAGTACATGCACGCCCATGTGATCCCTCATAAATAGACGTAAGATTTTTATAGGCATCAATGATAGCTAATTCACATGTACTGCTCCCCCCCTCCCCCTTACCAAGCCCGGGCCCACCTCCCCGACACCAACAACTGACAGACAAAAGCTTAACAAAGCAGCAATACCTCGCGTCCTCGCCGAGTTTCGCACGCGGATTGACTGACACATCGACTGCGAGATGCTGACTGGGCTCATCCCTCAGCACTCACGAAATGATGAAACTTTTCCCTTGCGATGACTGATGC
>NC_051404.1:40292838-40293211 GCF_015228065.2 Penaeus monodon
CGCTGCCCAAGAGCCTCCACACCATATGTGCTTCACTGCAAATACTGAGGTGCTCGCAGGTGTCATAAATTAGCCAGTAAGGTAATTGAAGGCAACCGACCGATTTATTGGTTCATAAGTAATGCCTCTGATTCGATACCGAAGCTACGCAACGCAGTAACACCACAGGTGAAGGAACTCGTTTAAACGGATGAGCGAAACACACGCACATGTACACGTAAAAAAAGAGAGAGAGAGAGAAAAAAGTTAAAATAGTTTTATTTTGTTACCTTCCACAAACAAATATATACTATGTGTCTTACATATCACATTTGCCTTCACGCCAATACGCCACATTAATGCACTACATGACACGTCAATACACCCCCCCCCC
>NC_051404.1:40293270-40293736 GCF_015228065.2 Penaeus monodon
CACAATAGCACCTGGAAAAACAAAACAGGCAAAACAAAACATCACAGTGTACAACACGAGGGAATACAAGGCTATACAAAACTCGCCCGTCAGCGTTCAGGTATCTTTTTCCACCAAAAAATATGGCAGAAATTTCGGGTTTTGGTCGGGGAAAAAAGTGCGAAAAAGGTAGTAACATGTAGTTATATGAGCGTTAACACATGGCAACGAAGCGAGTTATCTACCGCGTTATGGAGTATTGACGAATAGTAACCTCCGCACATTTCGGATCCAGGTACCAGGGAATATCGCAGGTTTCGGACCCCGAAAAATCCCCGACTTTTACAATTGTTTATCGCGGGCCAGGGACCCCCTGAATTTTAGATTTGTGCCCTTGCCGCCCGAAGAGAGGGATCCCCGCTCGGGGAGTCGGATGCTGCTGAATATTGCTGCAGATCCTGTAGGATAGGGAGTGAGAGACCCGGGC
>NC_051404.1:40294223-40294441 GCF_015228065.2 Penaeus monodon
TGCCTGTATTACCGTCACAGAATGCAGGTTTTTAGAATCTCGACGAAGAAGTAAAAGCATAAACATGGAGGTCTGAATAATTGTGTTTTTGTAGAACATTTTCAGATTGATAAAAAGGTAAAATTCTAAATATTCATTGCTCTTAACAATATGAATAAATGAGCAAGATTCCTTTCCATTCCCTTATCATATCTACCGAGCCCTGCCCCTTCCCCCTC
>NC_051404.1:40294604-40294877 GCF_015228065.2 Penaeus monodon
GCTTTAAAAAAAATCAGCTTCCGGGTAGGCCCAGCTCGGCGCTCACATGCTCTCCCGGCTCCCCTCGCCGATTATCCGTTCCGGCGACCGCGTTATCGGCGGCTATACTCCCACGGTCAGTAATTCATCGTCGATTCCGATTCACTCGCGATCGACCACTTTTAAAGCCCCGTGCGTGCTCGACCTTCCCCGAGTGGCGATGTGGAGTGTCCGGATAACGCAGGACCGTTAACGTATATCACTCAACCTCCGCTCGCCGCATCGGCCGGCCAA
>NC_051404.1:40295030-40295286 GCF_015228065.2 Penaeus monodon
TCTGCATATTTTTTTCTCTTCTCTTTCTCTTCGCTCCTTTTCCCTACTTAAATTTTTGTAAATTTCTTTTTCCCCTATTCTCCTCCTTCTAAGCTTCCATCTTCTTCCCTAACTTTTTTTCATCTCCTTTCTCGTCCCCCTTTACTTCTTACAATTTCTATTCCTTTCTCCCCTTCTCACCCATTTCTCTCTTCTTCCGTCCTCCCTTTTTCACAGTCTCCTTACTATTCCTCCTTCATCTCCTAATCTCTTCTTT
>NC_051404.1:40295807-40296168 GCF_015228065.2 Penaeus monodon
GCGAGTTACTGCCGCTTCCTCGGTTCGTCGTAATCATGGATTTCACGCGGCGTCCTTGCTCCTGTTATTTCGGCTCCCTGTGACGCAATATATCTCCCTGGGCACACGGCCGCTTATCAAATTATTGGACAAATATATAATGTAGTTAGAGCGGAGACCAGTGGCCGTAAACGTAGGTTTGCGGGGCGCGTTCTCTTTCGTTATAAAAGCATAAACGCCGTTTTTATCTTCTTCTTTTTTTAACGTAGATGTGTGTGCGGCATAAATAAAGCAATGTGCACGTTGGCAGAGACGAATGAGGGGCGCATCACGGGCGTTTGTCATCGGCTTTCAGTGTGTATTTCATGTTTAAATGCAAAAC
>NC_051404.1:40297099-40297296 GCF_015228065.2 Penaeus monodon
CAAGAAAAAATTCGAGGCGCTAGATGGTCCGAAGAAGCGAGAGGCGAGAGACCGTATCTCGGCCACATATCGACATGGTTTCGACGTCGAGTAATCGGTTCCCAATCATCTGACACTCGAGCTGGCCGCCGGTCGTGGCCGGCGCTCCTGCCTCGCAGCGAATCACAATTACGGCGCCAGCGGGATTGTTCTCCCAT
>NC_051404.1:40298000-40298140 GCF_015228065.2 Penaeus monodon
AAGGAAGGAAGGGCTCCTGTGACATGACAGGCAGAAGATGCTAGAGTGATGGCTTCTTGAGTAAAAACAATGACCATTCTAGCCCAGGGTGAAGTCCCTGCTCTGTTTATCTGTTCGTTTGTCCTTCCCCTCCACAGCCG
>NC_051404.1:40298296-40298641 GCF_015228065.2 Penaeus monodon
GAACCCTCCCGCGGACGAAGCCTTTGTATCAACACATTGTCTGGCCTCGCTCGTCTACCTGTCATCTATTCTTATTTCACATTCAGAATATCCTCCAGCTGTCTGTGCGTCTTTCCCTTTCTCCTTCGAAAGCTATTATCACTCACTTTCTTGTAATATCAAGGCGTTTTAGCTGATTTATAAGTGACATCTTTGGTACGGCCTAAAGATGGGTTCCCCTGTTGTCATCTCACTCTCAATTTCACAACAATGCCTAATAACTGATTAAACATTGTCCAATCCTCCTCTCTCTCTCCTTGTGTTCTCTCTTTTCCTTTATTTTTATTATTCAGACAACAGACCGGA
>NC_051404.1:40298669-40298845 GCF_015228065.2 Penaeus monodon
CAACTCAGCGTAGGGACGTTCTGTCATATTAAAGCACTGCAGGTGTAAACAACATGTATATGCCTCTCGCTCACTCCCAGCCCAATGGAGTCGACATGACGTAGCTTGTTTTATACACTTCTGGGGTTTCTTTGCTTTAATCCTTTTCACGTGTCCATTATAACGCTTTAATTTTT
>NC_051404.1:40299190-40299417 GCF_015228065.2 Penaeus monodon
TCCGCTCGCGCAGGTGTGTAAGAAATCAACGTCCACACCTGCCGTAATCTTGTCGCAAGTGTTGGAGCGTCCCTCGCCATCGCAGAAATCGTCCCTCTCCGGCCCAACGCCAAAATCGCCACGCCGTAGCTCTTGGATTATACATCGGCATCAATAAGGGCCGGGGGGCTTGTGTGCTAAACCCTCCTCCTCTCCCTGCCTCTATATACTCTATCTCCTAATATTTG
>NC_051404.1:40299913-40300050 GCF_015228065.2 Penaeus monodon
CCCCCCCCCCTCGCCCCCACTCCCAATAAAGCAAATCGAATAAGGGGCCTCCAAGACATGACCTTGAATGAACCATGGGAGCGACCTCCTCTTAGCATTTCCTCTCGCAAGCTGTAGGGTGTGGTGTCTCCCTTGCG
>NC_051404.1:40300101-40300466 GCF_015228065.2 Penaeus monodon
TACCCAAGCCCGAAGACATGCGCTTGTTTCTATATCTCATGGAATCAAAGTCCCTCTTCCTCTCTCTCCCTATCTCCCTCATGTATCCTCCCTCCTCCTAACCCCAGTTTATAGTTTCCCATCCTCTATGATATGGTGCAGTTTCCATACAATACTTCATTCAGAATTATGCATATGTTTTTATTTTTCATCTCTTTTCTAAAGAGAGGTCACGAGGTAGGGTACAGGTGAGTTTTTTTTTATTATTATTGATGGAAGGAAAGAATAATGCAATACGAAGATGGTATGGTTCGGACTGTGAAAGAGAACCTCGGTAATCACTTTTGCCATTCAAAGACGGTTGTAGGAGAAAAGGGAACGTCGTT
>NC_051404.1:40300885-40301042 GCF_015228065.2 Penaeus monodon
TCGCTTCTATTTTTGTGATCGATCTGAACGAGCTCTGAGATAGTCTGGCAGATCGAGTCAGGGAGTCTGGAGAGTGCTGCGTATCGAGAGCTAATCTTCGAGCTCGGATCCGATTGAGTATCTGATCGAACTGAGAGATCCAGAAGCCTAGACTGTT
>NC_051404.1:40301533-40302450 GCF_015228065.2 Penaeus monodon
CACCATCACTGTTTCCACTTCCTTCGCCATCATCGCCACTTCCTCCTCCTCCATCTCTTCCCCTTCCTACCCCTTCCTCCTCTACCTCCCCCACTCCCTTGTTCCTTCTCACCCACCTCTTCCCTCTTCTCTCCCACCTTTCCCCACGTTATTCCTATTCCTTTCCCTTCCACCTTTCCCCCCTTACCTCCCCCACTCCCTGTCCTCCTCTCCCCACCTCTTCCCTTCCTCTCCCCCTTCCCCCACTTCCATCCTCCCCTCCCTTCCGCTCCCCTCTCCCTCTCCACCTCCTCCTCATCCCCTCCCCCCCCCCCCCACTCCTACCTCGTCCTCCTCTTCCCCTCCCCTCCCATCTCCCCCCTCCCCCACCACACTCCTCCCTCCTCCCCCACACCTCTCTCCCTCCCACCTCTCCACCTCTCCCCCCCTCCTTTCCACCACCCCTCCCTCCCTCCCCCTCCCCCTCCACCACATTCCTCCTCGTCCCCCTCTTCCACCCTCTACCCCCCCACACTCCTCCTCGTCCCCCCCTCCCCCTCTACCCCCCCACACACACTCCTCCTCGTGCCCCCCCTCTTCCCCCTCTCCCCCCACACTCCTCCTCGTGCCCCCCTCTCCCCCCTCTACCCCCCACACTCCTCCTCGTGCCCCCCTCTTCCCCCCTCTCCCCCCCACACTCCTCCTCGTGCCCCCCTCTTCCTCCCTCTACCCCCCCACACTCCTCCTCGTCCCCCTCCCCCCCCGAGCATAAATATTCACGCCGCCGCCCGACAAACACGAAGGAGAATAAGCGATGAACAGCGCCGCCGATTCGCGATGCGGCGGCAACGGTCTTCAATTTGTACATTAATCGCCGCCGCCTGCCCGATTTCGTCGCTGCGATGCGCGCCTTCCGATGAACATGACTTGTGGGTAAG
>NC_051404.1:40302605-40303444 GCF_015228065.2 Penaeus monodon
AATCTTCCCCCTCGTCTTGTGCGATTTTTTTGCCTCCTGTTTCCCCCTTTTATTTTTTTTCTTCCTTTTCCTCTAGTTCGATTCCTTGACCTACTATCGCCTTCCTTTCCTTCTCCGTTTTCTCTTCTGTTAGACTGCTTCGTCTCCTCTCTCCATCCTTTTTTTTGTCCCTTCTTTCTCTTCCTGTCCGATCTCTTGACCTCTCTCCTCCCTTTTTCTTCTTCTTCCTTTGCTTCTCCTCCAATTCGATTCCTTTGCCTCATATATTCTAATTTTTCTCTTACCCCCCCCCCCCACATCTATCCGTTTCTTTTACATCCTCCTTCCATTTTTGCTCTTCCCCTCCCTCTCTCATCTGATATCCGATTTCTTTATTTCCTCCCTCGTCCCCTTCCCCTCCTATCCGCCCTTCCTCTCTTTTTCTTCCTTCCTGTTCCTCTTATTTGATTCCTTTACCGTCTTCCACCATCTGCCTTCCCCCCCCCCCTCCCAATTTATTTTAATCCACACGTCTCTTATTTTATTTTTTAATTCTTACTTCCTCCCTCATCTTCGATTCCCCGCCCGCTCCTCTTCCATTTTCCTCCTCTCTCCCACTCCTTCGTTCCATCTCTCATACCCTTTCCTCTTTCTTCCCTCCCCTTCTCTCCATCGATTCCCCCCTCACTTCTCTCCCATTTCCCTCCTCTTCCTCACTCCTTCCCATCTCTCACTCCCTCCTTCCTTTCTTCTCCCCTATCATCCCTTCCCTCCTCTTCCCTCTCTATCCTCCACTCCTCCCTTTTCAGCAATCTCTTCCTATTTCTCTGTTCTCATCCTCCTCTCCTTTCCTTCTCACT
>NC_051404.1:40303490-40303558 GCF_015228065.2 Penaeus monodon
TGACCTCCAGTCTTACTCAACGTCTGAAGAAATCTTTAAAGACGTCTGAATGCCAGCCCTGTGTCGAC
>NC_051404.1:40303617-40303851 GCF_015228065.2 Penaeus monodon
CAGAAAGAGGCAAAAAGAAAAAAAGAAAAAGAAAAAGAGATAAAGAAAAAATAAGCAGATAATGGGGAAATAAAAAGTTAGAAGAGAAAGGAGGCGAAGAAAATATAGGATAAGGAAGACAGATGGAAAAAAGTTAGGAAGAGAACGGAGAGGAATACAAAAGAGAAAATAAAATAAAGTAAAAGACGGGAGATTAACTACATATGAATGGTAAAGTCGGATTAGAATATCACG
>NC_051404.1:40304519-40305472 GCF_015228065.2 Penaeus monodon
TCAAACCCGAATCTACGAAAACCCAGCCCGGGCCCCAGCACCAGCCCACAAGCCAGCCTACGGAAAAACGCCAAATCTAAGACAGGTCTCAGAGAGTAAACACGGGGGGACGGTCCCCGACGGAGAGAAACAGACAAACAGATATGATGGACAGGCAGACAGGGAGCAAATACATGAGACAGACAGGTGAAGCCAGGGGGGTAGAGAGAAGGTAAGCCTCGGCTCCCCCCTCACTCCCCCTCCTCCCCCTGCCGCACCCCTCTATGGCCCACGGCTGTAGTTCCTTGGAGAAAGATGTAAACAATTGTTTGAGTCGAGTTCTATTTGGCGCTTGTTGATAATGAATCGTTTAATATTAATTGCCCTAATTACTATTCATAATTCCTTTAACTATGTCTCTATCGTAAGCTACCTTCCCCGAAATAATTCTTATCCTGAGCTTATTTACCGGGTTCCCTCTCTTCCTTTTCTATGCCTAATTTATCAAGTTATCTTCCCTCTCTTACTAAATTAATCCACAAAGTGCCCTGCCTCCCCCACCTTACAAGTTTTTAATGCTATCTCTCCGGCTTCCTTCTTGTTAGTTTCCTCTATCTCCCTTTCTATTTAGCTAAGGTGCCCTCTGCTTCCGATGATTTATTTGTTTTCAAATTTAGTTGTTATTTAGTTGTACATTATTTTCGATTGTTTTACCTTCTCGATTTTTGAACAGTTGCGATTTTTTTCATATCTTAAAAATTATTTTTCCAATGTTTAACAGATGCGTTTGTATACACTTTCCTAAACCTATCTGGTTCGCTAACTATACCTATCCTTGAGCTATTACTCACATCCTGTACTTACTCTTCCTGCGTCCCTCTTTCTGTTTCATCTCATTTTCTTTCTCGCCCCTACCTTTCTCGTCTCGTCTGTGCCCTTCCTCTCTTCACCTTTCACTTCTTCTAGTCCTCATT
>NC_051404.1:40305654-40305985 GCF_015228065.2 Penaeus monodon
TCGAACTCAAAATCTTCAGCATCAAGACCACCGTATTTCTATAGCATTTCCTCCCACACTGCTATACCATATTCATTTCTCATTTCCTTAGTATCTCAACATTTCAGGTATACTTCATCAATATGCTCCATCTTCTTTATCTCACTTTGAGGATGATGAAAAGGATGAATGGCCTGAGAGTAGGGAAATCCCCTGAGGCTATATACAAAAAGGAAGATATTCATATAGTGCTTTAAAAATAACGTGCATCCTACAAGAGCAAAGGGATTAAAACAATACATTTACACCAACTTCAACAATACCAACCATAAAACAACGCCACAGTATCGTC
>NC_051404.1:40306074-40306393 GCF_015228065.2 Penaeus monodon
TGTTATCATCCCAGGTCCCGTTAGCCTCCCTCCCGACTCAGGTCATCTCAAAAAGAGGCCCGGAGCTTCTTCTAACATGGCTCCCGGCACGTCAGGTCAGCAGCCAGCAGCACCCATTACCGGCAGACCGCGAAGCCAGGTCGGGGTAGCTAGGCCAACCCTGACTCGCAAAAAAAGGTCAAGCAGGTGAGGTCTTAGGTCAAGCTGGTCAGGTGATCTTTTGGTGGACTTTCAGATAGATAAGTAGGGTCTGGGGAAAGGAAAATGAATAATAAGAAGAATTATAATCAATGTGGGGTGAATATGATTTGCATTTATG
>NC_051404.1:40306690-40306805 GCF_015228065.2 Penaeus monodon
TACACATGATAACCTCAGCGTCACTAATATGCACTTCCGGCAGAGTCAGCGACCGACGTTCAAGAAATTTATAAGTATGTCCCACGTGAGAGTAATCCAAAATAATTGTGCACGT
>NC_051404.1:40307669-40307957 GCF_015228065.2 Penaeus monodon
ACCTAGCCCTGTGATAGCCCGCCCACCTTGAGATAACAGACAAGCCCCTCGACCCGACACCCGGCCACCAAGCCGACAATTAATTTATTTAATTGCAATTGAGATGGATCCTGGAGATAGCAGCGTAAGAAGGATGTCCCTCGATGTCCAAGGTATATTACAGGCGGGCTAGATACATCGGGTCCGACGCGACGGCGATACGTCACCCGGCGATGCGACGTAACTTAAGACGGGGCCCGCCAGGCTGGCTTCTACGGTGGGTTAAGAAACCACCGAAATGCCTTCGGG
>NC_051404.1:40308378-40308892 GCF_015228065.2 Penaeus monodon
CTGTGTTCGCGGAATATGATTCGTGCGCGCGTGGGAGGCGAGCGACCGCTTTCCGAAGAAAGAGAGGGGGACGAGCCATAAACACATCGCAAGCCTCGACACAGAGGGAGATACGAACGCACGGAAACGCATGGGGAGGACGCTGCGTTTGTCTCTCGCTCCTCGAGGCACGGCGCGGAGCTATCTCCCGGACGACCCAGACAAACGGCCGCTGATAACGCCACGTCTTGGACACCGGAACACGAAACCATTAGTTGTGGACGTTGCTATTTGGACACTGGAACGCGGGTCTCGGGAGTGTGTTTGTAATGGACGCAGGAACAATGGAACGAAATGATCTACTGCGGGGCGCTCGTGGACACTGGCTTAAGGAAGGACAAGCTCTGGGATATGGGGTTAAATGCCCGACGGCAGGCTTTAGAAATGGAGTTTAAGGAAATAATAGGTACTGAAACATTGTGACCATGTATGAAAGTTAAAGACAAATGATCTAAATACAAATCTTAAGGTGAAA
>NC_051404.1:40309455-40309823 GCF_015228065.2 Penaeus monodon
TTGCAAAGTACATCCGAAACCAAAATATGTGCGAAACCTGTCTATAGTTTCCTCTGTCCACTTGAAACCCTAATTACGAGGAAACCCTAGGAAGGCACACCGTGAGTTGCTTGGAAAGTTTAATATCGTCACAGCAGAGGAGGAGGGGGGTAAGGGTAGAGGAGGGGGGTAAGGGAAGGGGAGGGGTTAGAAGGGAAGGGGAGGAGGGGGAGGAGAGGAAGGAAGAGGGGGGGCAGGAGGGAGAGGTGGAGGGGCGGGGTCTGAGGGGTTCTGTCTTGAAACCTTGGATGTGGTGAAGCCCTGATAAGGAGGTGGGAGAGAGAGAGGGGAGAAGAAGAAGAGGGCGGGTACCGAGGGGAAGGAATAAA
>NC_051404.1:40310158-40310234 GCF_015228065.2 Penaeus monodon
GATGCATGGAAACCCCTGATGTTACGGGCGCATAGGAGCCACAGGTGCGCGAAAGCGTGAGACGAGCCCCTGCCAT
>NC_051404.1:40310293-40310395 GCF_015228065.2 Penaeus monodon
ATGGGAAGAAGAAGGAGAAAGAGAGAGAGTGAGAAGGAGAGTGAAGGGGAGGAATGTGGGAACACGGGATTGAGTTGTGCGTGCGTGGGGGATAATCATGCA
>NC_051404.1:40310922-40311095 GCF_015228065.2 Penaeus monodon
TATGGGGGGATATTTTAACACTTGATCTCAAGGGGGATTACGACCCCCCCCACACACACACACGCAATCCGCCCACGGTGTGGAAAAATACGAGAGACAGAACATGGTGAAAGAAAGAGAGAAAGAGTGATTATGGAAGAAATAACTCAGAAAAAGAAAAAGAGATGAAGAAG
>NC_051404.1:40311177-40311694 GCF_015228065.2 Penaeus monodon
ACGCAGAAAGAATAAAGCGTATTTGAAGACTGGAAATACAGACAAAGTTATTTTGATAAACTTGATAATAAATGAGTAGATGGGAAAACCAGAGTAGACGAAAGATAATTCGAAGAAGAGAGAATAAAGCAGAAAGACGGGAAGTGGAGAGATAAGGAAAACAGAAAGATGATAATATGAGCAGAGAGAACGAAAGCAGAAAACTGAGACATAAAAGAAAATTAACAACAGAAAATGAGAAAAAACAAAAAGAAGAGGAGATGAAAAGAGAAATAAAGAGAAAGATGAATGGATTAGAGGAACAATAACAGTGATAAAAATAAGAAATGTTGAGAGTATAAGTAAAGATAAGGATCGGAGGATGAGAACAGGGCCAGAAAAAAATGAAAGGGTGAATAAAAAGAAAAAGGGAAAACTGGAAGATAACAAGGAAGAAAAATGAGATTGAAATGCGAAGCGATACAGCCTAAACTGCCTGATGATAAAAAAAAAAGAATATAAAACTTTTAGACAATAA
>NC_051404.1:40312875-40313123 GCF_015228065.2 Penaeus monodon
CAGCAACCAGCACCGGCAGCCCTGGACTTCCTCGGCCGCTTTCACTCATCTCGCAGCCAGACAGCGCCTCTCCCTTCCCCCTCAGACGACGCGCACTAACTATCACAGATAACCCCGGGATCCCTTTTGGGTCGTGATGTAGAAGATGGAGAGATATCACACTAACAAATCTAACTCATGTTCTTCACATGCCACAGAAGACTTTGTAACATGCACGCACCAAAACACAATACATACATACAAAATAA
>NC_051404.1:40313210-40313529 GCF_015228065.2 Penaeus monodon
CTGTCTCATTTCCCGCTTCGTTAATATTCGGTGAAATTCTTGAGGGGAACAACTATTGTCTCTTGACAGGTGTGATAATACTTCAGGCAAAGTTGACACCTGTGTGTTAACTAATTTTGCATCTATCACTGCGAAATATCGGCCTGTTTATGTGCGCAAGAACTCACTCTTTCCCTTTTACCGAACTATTTTCATAATCATTTTAATTTAAACTCTTGCCAATAACGTGGTCGTAATACGGAATATTTTTAGTAATTTGGTGAAGGGTATATCGAACATTATTATCCCCACTTTGGGTGTGGGACGGGCCGATGCTGCA
>NC_051404.1:40313584-40314153 GCF_015228065.2 Penaeus monodon
GAGCATACTTCCCCCTTTCCTTTTTCCCCCCCAACAACCCTTTACCCCCTCCCCCTGTCCGAGAACACCTTCCACTTCCCCTCCCCTCCCAGCATACCTTTCTAACCCCTACTCCCTCCCCCATCCCTTACCCTACCCACCTGACACGCCCCTTCTCCCCCCCCCCCAAGGTCCCTTCCCCCTGACAGACGGCCAATGATTTACTGTTCTGGTGGAGAGGCACTGCCAGCACACAGATGAGGGAGGGAGTAGAAAACTCTTGCGGTAGAGAGAAGTCGACGAGTTCTCCATGAAGATGCTGACGATGAAGCGAGAGAACACAACGCCTGAACACTTTTGTTCTTGTGTTGTGGAAGTGCCCTCTCATGCATATAAGCCCATCTCGGAATTAGGTGAAAAAAGCGACCTGACCTGACCTCAACTTCTTAAGGTGACCCCATGTGACCTAATCTCTCGATCAACGTATGTCAGGTAACACTTATGCTAAGCATTATTCTAGTTTTACTACCCATTCCAGGGAAGTTTGTGTCAAGAAGGAAGGCAATTAACTGACATGAGGAGTCCACTTG
>NC_051404.1:40314690-40314975 GCF_015228065.2 Penaeus monodon
GGTAACCATCACCAACATAAAAAAACACAGCAAGAGAGTGGAAAACAAAACACACACACAATATTCCAAAGTCGACATCCATTAGGTACACCAACGACACAAGGCGACATGCATATAACATGACACACTGTACCCTCGTAGTACATCAGCGTGGGGAACAGGCAGTGACACAAGTACGGTCAAACAAACACACCGCTGATGATTACGTAATCACGTTGGCACTGCTGGGCACACCGGCGACAGAATCATGAAATCAAACTAGAATAAAAAGGAAAGTAGTTGAAT
>NC_051404.1:40315265-40315349 GCF_015228065.2 Penaeus monodon
AAACATATATTAACAAATACAAAAATGAATAAAGAAAGGGATGAATATGCTTTCACAGTTTCAAATAAAAAGGAACTTAAATGT
>NC_051404.1:40315375-40315640 GCF_015228065.2 Penaeus monodon
CGGCTACTAGCATTAAAGCTACGCGAATCACAGCCGAATATATTTAATCCCAAACTGAAAGGAACTCCACTAATATCTTGAACAAAACGGGGAAATGTTTGAAAGGAGACAAAAATAGAACAAAGATAAAACACGGTACACATAATGAGTCACCAAAGGAAAACACAAACGAGGGAAAGGGTGGTTTTGAACGAGAAATGATGTTCATAAGCAGAAAGGAAACGAGTCACTGTCATTGCACATCTCCAAGGCAAAAACTACAATC
>NC_051404.1:40316544-40317325 GCF_015228065.2 Penaeus monodon
GAAAAAAAACACGCTAACAGTGACGCAATAACGCGAGGGCGATGATGATGCTGCCATTACATAGAGTAAATAACACTCCCTCCCCCCATCCCGATATTACTAGCAACAGCCACAGCACATAGCAGCCTCCCACAGCAGCACCCCCTCCCTTCCCCATCCCCCTTGCCCCCCCTCCCTCCACAGCAAGCGACTTCCAAATTAGAACGGCAGAGTACGAGCCATTCATGCTGTTATGATGTCGCCGCCATGTGGTCGCCGAGACGCCCTCTGACGGCAGCAAAGACAACTGTAATAATACGTTCTAGATTTATCGGTTTAATGAAGTCTTGCTTTTTGAAGGGGGAGTCTGTTGCTCTCGAGGAAAGGGCGATGGGCCGCTCAAGGAGGACTATTCTTAATGATGCCTGAAGATGATGTAATACGCTATGATGAATCGAATGTTTTTCGCGCCTTTTAATTATGGAGATTCTTCTCTTTTTTAGGGGGGGGGCTTGTGAATATGTATATTAAAGAAAACAAATGTATATATTTTTTTTTTCTTTAAACCAGGAAAATCAAATAAAAGCGACCGAAGATCTTCGAATATTAGAAAAAAAATAATAGCACAATAAATTTTATGTTATTTTCCTTCAATAACATTTTCCATTACCTCTCCCACTATAGGAAGTGTTGACACAGGAGCAAAATCATAGTGTTACGAAGCAATAAGCTGAACAATAATGGCTTGTTTCCGCATGAAGTACAAAAGGTGGATTGCGTCACGATCTTTCGACAGGTGTTT
>NC_051404.1:40318159-40318362 GCF_015228065.2 Penaeus monodon
ATAGAGAAAAAAACTTCTAGTGACTTTCATAAACCGTGATTTACAGACTAATTCACGCATTTTCATATAGACGACAGTCATGGTTCTTAATGACGATCATATATTATGCCTAACACGAAAACATGGATTACGCAACGCATGTGATCACCATATGCAAATACAGTGAATCTATGAACTTAGACAGAGAAAAGGGAAACCGAAGG
>NC_051404.1:40318491-40319206 GCF_015228065.2 Penaeus monodon
CTATTTTTAATGTGTTCAGAATTATCACACACACTTTAACTCAAGATATCTATGTCAATAATAAAAAAAATGATATACGAATATATCCCTACAAATACCATCCTCAATCTTATATAACACAAAATTGTACCTCTGGAATAGATGAAATTCAAATAAAATCCTACATACAAAATATGCAAAACAATACAAACATCCACAACAAATTTATAGTTATTCGAACCGTCAGTCTATCTATATATTCATTCTTTATTTATCATCTGTTACATCTTTCGAGCGTACTACGGCAATACATCAGACAAGCGTCGCACCAGCGGGTTCCTCGTCCAATTTTGGTCTTACACAATTAAAAGCCAGCTGTTCTTTTCATGTCAAGTGATTTTTTTTCCCTTTTCCACTTTTTTTTTAACATTACCTTCTAAGTTGGGAAAAAATGAGAAATACTAATTCGTGCTGATGTACGACTTTGTGAATTTCAAATGAGAAAAATGAAAATGGGTTTGAGAGGCATCCAGCGTCGGCGTGTGAATATGGGATGGTGGTTGTGGTGATAATGGTAGGATGATGTGATGTGGTTGTGGGACGAAGAGAGAAGGAAGAAGAGGAGGCAGAGAGGAAAGGGAATGGAACGGTTCCGATACGGAGAGCAGGGAAGGAAGACAGGATGCAAGAAGGACAACGCTAAGGATAATCAAGACCATGACGATTTTAATGATGA
>NC_051404.1:40319322-40319667 GCF_015228065.2 Penaeus monodon
ATTTTGACGTTGATATGGGTGTGTCTCCTAGAAAGGGTAAGACAGAGTAAGTAAATTAGTAATTGCATGTAGTGTACAGTAAGTGTTGGCGTATGTGTCAGGACACGTGTGTTCCCGCTATTATGTATGCATAAATAAAGACATACACAATAAAGAATACTTACAGTAATTACCCAGGTTGTGTGTCACATGGCATGGCATTACCTGTAAAAGAAGAGAAAAACATAACATTTAAGAATTGTCTTCTTATTTGCGAATAAAAAGTAAAAAAACATCCATGTGCAAGTGAATATTCCTTTCCATCATGTGCCTTGAATGCGCCTTTCTACTCACACCGGTAATTGT
>NC_051404.1:40319702-40319906 GCF_015228065.2 Penaeus monodon
GCGTACAAAAACTAGAAAAGACAGTTGCCACGTAGCGGAATGTGGCGGACCCGCCCTCGGGATCCAGATAAGTTGGCCATACCGCTCGCCGTCTCTATGGGTTTAGGCTCGGGAAGCTTACGCGCGCACGCTTCTTTTAATTAGTGTAACTATTCTAGGAAGTATTCGCGTAGCATTTCTCAGGCACTACATGATTCTACACAG
>NC_051404.1:40320287-40320407 GCF_015228065.2 Penaeus monodon
AGGAAGTAACTCCTTAAGTATCCTGCGGTCTTGCGGGCCGAGTTCAAGCTGCAATATTGCGGTTGTGTGGTGGGAACACGTCTGTTATCACGCCCTCACGTGCTCCAAGTAGGAACAGGG
>NC_051404.1:40320811-40321955 GCF_015228065.2 Penaeus monodon
ACAATGGGAAGAGGAGAAAGCGACGTCGGAAGCGAACGCTGGCAAAGCAGCACATCATCATCAGCTTATTTTCCCCTCATTAAAGATACTTACACTGGAGGGAATTTATCGCACTTTGGATCATGTGCTTCCCTCCCACCTCCCCGTCCCCCCTTCCTTCACCCTAGAACATGACCCTCCCTTCCCCCTCCCCGTCTGTTTTCCTCCCCCCCCCTTCATCCCGGATCATGACCCTCCCTTCCCCCTCCCCCTCTTTTTTCCATCCCTCCCTTTCCTCCCTCCTGGATCATGATCCCCCTTCCCTATTTTCTTTTCTACTCCCTCTCTCCTTCCTCCTTCCCTCACCCCGGATCATGAACCCCTTTCCTGATTCCTTTCTTCTCTCCTCCGTCTCCCCTTCCTCCTTCCCGCACCCTTCACTCTGTCTGTCTCCCTCCCCCCTTTACCTCTTCCCTCACCTTTCTCCTTTCTCACCCCTGAATACGGGCCGTCCCTCTTTTCTCCTGATCTTCCCCATTTCCCTTCTCTCTCCCCAAGCCCATCACCTTCCTTCGTCCTTCCCCTTCTCTCCCCCTTCCCTCACCCTAAACATGACCCCCCCCCTCAATCCTCCTTCCTACCCACTATCCTCATCCTTCACCCCTCCTCTTCCTAAGCTTCCCTCACCCCCAATCATTAGCTCCCCTCCTTCCTCCTTCTTCCTTCCCCTCATCATAAGCCCCACTTCTATATTTCTCCTCTCCTTCCACCTCTTCCTTTGCCCCCCCCCCCCCAATTATTATCCTCCCTCCATCCTCTGCCCCCCCCCATCCCCTCACCTACTACTGACATTTGCAACATCAGTCAGACCGAAAGCAAAGGTGTGAAAGTACGACGAAAGTAGTACACCCCTACCCCACTCCCACACCTAAGAACTTCCTCCCCACCCTCTCTACCCACTCCCCCCCGTGCCAATGCCAAGCGCTGCAAAGAAATAAAAATAGTCGCGATGCACTTGCATGACCTCTCAGACGGGGTACAGATACACGTATATGACGGCTCGTATGTTGGTTAATGAGTGTGACAATGATAGTTAAATGGTTATAAATGCAAGACCTCATCCTAATAAAAGCAGACTGAACATTCTGCTACTACTACTATTGAG
>NC_051404.1:40322181-40322623 GCF_015228065.2 Penaeus monodon
AAAAAATCGATAGTAATGATGGTAAAGATATTAGCAGTAATGGCTGTAATAGTAACAATAGAATTGCCTACAACCAACACTACTATTCGAAACGATAAGAATTAAATCTCATATCACTAATAACTACACCAAAGAGTAGTACCTAGGCCATTATTAATACTAATATAAAAATAAAAATATAAACTATGTAAAGATATGCAACACAAACTATAAAGAGTTCAACTATATTTCTGAGCAGTCTGCAATTTCTTTTAAAATATTTCATGCAAGTATTAAGATGACAAAATACTTGCAAAACTCACATAAATTGAGGAATGTAGAGCCTCAGGTGTACAAGTGTGTGAGTACTTGTATCTACGTATGTCCCCTCTGTTTTCTCGGATGATACAACAAAAGGCGATAATACCAACGGAAAAGAAATTAAAAATATTTAATTTTTCAT
>NC_051404.1:40323040-40323369 GCF_015228065.2 Penaeus monodon
AACTGCAGACAAGGTAGATTGCAGGTCTGAACAGCCGCAAAGGTAGAATTACCGAGATCGAGTGAGTGATGAGGACAATACAAGTACAACAAATGTGATGAATTGACAAGTCAGATAAGCGTAAAAAATGTGTTTGATATAAATAAATAACTATGTATCTATCTACATAAAAACTCAAAAACAAACACTTTTCTCAGTATAATCCAGTAAATATGACCAGATTTCGATCCCGCAGACGAAGTAATGTAAATATATTGTGTGGGTATTCTTGTATTACTTAACATGTTTTGCATCTCATTACGTTAAAATTAGCAATGCTCTTTCACAAT
>NC_051404.1:40323525-40323900 GCF_015228065.2 Penaeus monodon
CGTCTCCCACATCTGTTAAAACTTCACAGATTGTTAAAGTCGGTAATAGGCGCCCATTTGGTAATTCGCTTATTCCGGCACCGATAAAAAAGAAAAATGCAACCAATTTATAGCTTCCATTTTTTCCCTCCTTTTTAGATCGGACAGTTTACTCCGATCCTAAACATTACCCAAATATTCATATTAAATTCCAACCGATCCATCTCATTTTTCGAACGCCATCCAACAGTACAACATTAGATTGTAATAGAATTAACCAGGATAATTTTTTTAGCGCGGAAATGACGAATTTTACCTGTCATATTATGGTTTATTAGCGTAAAAACACACGAAAAATATACTGAATTATAACTTATGAACGTCTGTTACATTTGA
>NC_051404.1:40324152-40324304 GCF_015228065.2 Penaeus monodon
AGCAGTGTCCATAGCAATAATACTTGAATCAATAGCGTTGAACCAACATAGAACTGCCACTAGATTCAAGGGTCTCATTACCGTTTTCTCGACGTGAACACCGCAGATGTCTATGGCGGTTTCTATTTTTTCCTTGACTTTAATTTTTTTTC
>NC_051404.1:40324641-40324736 GCF_015228065.2 Penaeus monodon
CTAATCCGTATTTCTCAAAACGTTACGAGTGGCCCGACCCATTACAAAAGGATTCAAGTCAGTATCAGTTTTCATTGAGAAAATCGCGGACAGAC
>NC_051404.1:40324971-40325320 GCF_015228065.2 Penaeus monodon
AGGGATTGAAATAGAGAAATAGGTTGAAATAAAGAGAGAAAGAAAGGGACTGAAATAGAGAGAGAAATACCAGCACAGCCCCAGCCAGGAGTCGGCCGGGCTTTCCAACAAGATCCTACACAAAACAAGAGAAACAGGACCGCAATCTTAGGAATGCACGTCGTTATGCAGTGTACGCTCAACTTGTGGGAAAATGAGGCTTATTTTGTCTTTTACTTGTGTTTTCTTTTATTTCCTTGTTCTTATTTTTGAAACAGCTTCAGCGGGTAAGTGCGCGTGTCATGTAGCATATTCTAGAATGAC
Organism: Penaeus monodon; assembly: GCF_015228065.2. NCBI lineage: Eukaryota > Metazoa > Arthropoda > Malacostraca > Decapoda > Penaeidae > Penaeus > Penaeus monodon. Next base: position 40,325,275 of record NC_051404.1, read on the forward strand.
ACAAAGAATGCAAGAAAGGTTCATTTGCATAAACTGACATAAGAGG
>NC_051404.1:40326324-40326671 GCF_015228065.2 Penaeus monodon
AACACGCACACAAAGCCTCCCGAGAGAATTCAACAGCAATTATTTCGGCCAAAACATCTTTCCCGCAAGTACAGCGAACTCCGAACACAGCGCTTTACCCACCCACTAAAAAGAACAAGCGTAAAATAGTTAACGAACGCAAGCGAAAATATCTGAACCCTAAAATGGAAATCATACAAGGTAAAAATAATACGAACTCTAACCACTGGCAATTAGTTACCGAACACACACATTTTGAGGAAGGAAAGAAGACGACTTGACGACTTCGCAGCAGCAAATACGCTCTTTATTTAATCAACAAGAAATAAAAAAAAAATGCGGTGATGCAGGGAAGAAGCAAGAGACAC
>NC_051404.1:40326748-40326953 GCF_015228065.2 Penaeus monodon
GGACATGTGTCCAATATATGTGTAGGAATAAATAATAAAAATAAGGATGTAGAGAAAAGAAAGAACAGGAAAGAGATAACGAAAGGAAAACATTTTCCGCCATTGTCAAGAGAGGGTGAAGACTTGCCAGAATTAGATGAAATGCTCTTTTCCTCTCAACGTCATGGTTTATACATTGCATAACAAATTAGGATAAAGTCATTCT
>NC_051404.1:40327310-40327835 GCF_015228065.2 Penaeus monodon
GACAAAATGAATTGTTCGTCCCGAACTCTGTTTCATATGCAATAATCGAGTAAAGTGCATAAAAGTTATCCCATAGACCCTAAAAAAGAAAAGCACATATTCATAAAAAATCTTACCAACTCTGAGTAAATTCTTTGCTCTGTTATGTATCACCTAGACCAGTCTACTTAGGAATTAAGTAAAATCACTTTTATAATAACCCTCCTCCCGGCTCAATAGAAACTGAAAATAGTTCCTCTGAATCAACTTCAATTAAATCTTCTTTCAGTATGTAGTACTCAATGCATTGCGATCTCATGTAATAGACCATTCCTGTTATAGCTTATACAATATAAATAAACAAATCTACACTTTTGTTCACGTGTACCAAACACATGTGTAGCAGACGTTTTTAAGGTCAAGAGAACAAAGAAGCTAATATTCTACTTAATGAATACATGCATATATGAGCGCTGAATGAACTATAGACGGCAATTCAGGTACGATCTAAATTCTTTTGAGACGCCGTAATCATCAACAAACACG
>NC_051404.1:40328482-40328770 GCF_015228065.2 Penaeus monodon
GAACAGTGACCTTCTCAGCGCATATATTTATTTCTATACACCAACTCATACTGACGCCACCGAGACACAAAACTTTTTTCTGTAATCTTGTCTTTATGCTAATCAGCTCCCGCTTTCCGGTCGCACGTCACGGCAGAGGAACCTTGTCACAGCGAATATTCTATAACACATTTAGGGGACAGTGTTCTACATCAGAGAATTTTCATTTTATTTCTTACGCGATGAGGATATATTCTTAACTTCCTATTTTGCAACTTTCTGTTCTGTATAAGTGGCAAGATACCCTAA
>NC_051404.1:40328905-40329326 GCF_015228065.2 Penaeus monodon
GCCTCATCTTATCATTGTATCTCAACATGTCTGGGCGTCTACCTGCCTTCCTTTATATCCCTTTATCTCACTCAGATATCTTGTATTTTTCATGAATCACGGTACTCATTTTTTTCTTTTCTGTTAAAACTCTCAAAGTAACATCACTTCACAGCCATAGAAAGTTTGAAGAGAAGCCATATCTCATTCACCTCTTGCTGCGTTGTTTACTTTGTTGCAACATTATCTTCAGGACTTCAAATTAAATGAAGAACAATTACATGATAAATATGGCCATCAGAATAGCTCTCATGAAATAGACTTGAATCTGGTGTTTTTCTTTGTATTTCTTCATCAGGTCAGGGAATCTACTATTCCTCAGCCCTTGATACCATTTCAGTACGGTTAAATATGGGAAAGTCTTGCAAAGAGAAATGTGATA
>NC_051404.1:40329940-40330080 GCF_015228065.2 Penaeus monodon
CATTCTTAAATGCACATGACCGTCCTGCTCCGGCCCGGCCGTCCTTACAGGGCTCCTCTTCCTCCGACGTAAACACACTGCCATTCGCCAGGCCTTCTCCCCACTCCCCTCTTTCTACCCCTCTCCCCACATCCTTTACC
>NC_051404.1:40330678-40330811 GCF_015228065.2 Penaeus monodon
CCACATACCCCCCCCCCCTTCTTTTCCACTATGTCCCATCTCCCCATTCATAATATTCCTTCACTTGTCCCTTTTCCCTCTCTTCTGTTATCTCTCTCTTATTCCTTGTTCTTATATTCTCTCTTCCTCTACT
>NC_051404.1:40331099-40331190 GCF_015228065.2 Penaeus monodon
TACCTTATGCGCCCATGTGTACGTATAACCTATACACACATGTACACACTGGCACGGGCGTTCCATAATTTTAATTTTCCCTTTCTGGCGA
>NC_051404.1:40331214-40331807 GCF_015228065.2 Penaeus monodon
GTCCGGCTGAAAAGTCCATCAAGCCGAGACAATTTATGATGATATTTCCCGAAATAGGGCAGCTTCCGGTTGCCATTAAAATAGGGATCCCGAAAAGAAGGTCATTGATATAAAACTCTTCCCCGTTCTGTATCTTGCCGGAGTCTAGACGAACCTTTAAGAAAAACCTTCCGAAACTTTCCCGAAAAGCTAAGCCTACTGGCGTCTCGATCTATGTTTAATTGTTTTTTTTTCCTCTTCGTTCGCACTAGATTGTCTTGGCGGAGGAAAAAGGAAGAATATATCTCGGCAAAGAATAGGGAAAATGAGAAAGAGAGAGAGGAAAAAAACAAGAGAGTAGTTAGGAGGCTCTATCCCTACCCTAAAGTCTTACGTATTCTCTTCCTTCAGGAATGGTTGTGCTGTAATTAAATATGTAAATGAAAGTGACGTCACGAATTCATTGATCAACCCCGAAAGAATAAACCCATCGTCCCTTTCCCCCCTACTCAAACACCATCGCAAAACTACACGACACATAGATCGCCCACCCAAAAAATAAAATCATTAACTACCGTCGTTCCCCCAAAACAAAAATATAAATAAAATAAACA
>NC_051404.1:40331854-40332159 GCF_015228065.2 Penaeus monodon
GGCCCTCGCTCCGAACAGCCAACCAGCCAGCAGCGACGGCGTCCGAAGCGAAACGAAACGGCCGACGAAGCGGAGCGGGAAAGAGCGCCGCTAAAAACCTCGGAGACGTGGCCCCGGCGCCTAAGCCTGAGCGGGAGGAGGTACTGCCGGCCCCATCCCCCGCCATCGCCCCGCAAGGCCTTAAACTGGACGTTGGAACCCAGCTAGACTCTGCCAGCATTACCTCTCTCCCCCTCTCGCTTTCCCTAGGTTTCTTGGCCTCCTCCGCTCACCCTCTGCCTCCTTTTTTATATGCCGCTATTGTA
>NC_051404.1:40332473-40332554 GCF_015228065.2 Penaeus monodon
TTAGGTGAATAATGGACAGAGACCATTAAAGTTATTTATCTAAAAGGAAAGTGAAAGAAATATAAAAAAAGAAGAGTATCG
>NC_051404.1:40333227-40333408 GCF_015228065.2 Penaeus monodon
ACTAGCAAATAAATAATCCTACACAGCTGCCAAACGTACGGCTCATCCCGATCAATCAACAAATGTGAACTACCCCCGACATATAAATTCGCATAAACAACACAAAAACATAATAACCCTTGCTCATTTGGCTGAATGAAAACGCATCAATAGAACCGTATTTTCGTACCGTATTCATTTT
>NC_051404.1:40333507-40333664 GCF_015228065.2 Penaeus monodon
CTTATCTGAAAATTTCCAAGCGCGAAAAAAAAAATCAGCAGCATTTCCTCGTAAATGTTCGCCATGAATTTCCGAAAATCTAATTAATACCCGCCGTTCTGATGGACGGCTATGGCGGGGAGCGCACACGTCATGCCTGCTAAAATTACTCCCGAAA
>NC_051404.1:40334312-40334614 GCF_015228065.2 Penaeus monodon
TCCCTACATGCACACACATGTATACCCATGTAGCATCTCAAGAGCAAATACATGACGCGGCTCAGCACGTAGACAAATACACACATCATAACGCACATGGCTAACAAGGAGTCTCTGTGTGCGTTATTTTCAGTGTACACAGGGTTACATTCGCACATACACACAGCGGAGATATATGTTTGTGTACTTGAGGTTGGATAAACATGTTTAAAGATTATTTTAGAGATATTGAATAAAGCGTGAGTGATTCAGAGAAAACGGAAAACGAGAAAAAAACATGAAAGCTTTTCTTTAAAAAATGA
>NC_051404.1:40335173-40335269 GCF_015228065.2 Penaeus monodon
TAAAGAGGTAATGCATTTGATTTTAAATATTAAATCCCACGAATACAAATCAATAATAGACCCCAGTTATGGAAATGTCAGAAGAACTTATGTCTG
>NC_051404.1:40335591-40336294 GCF_015228065.2 Penaeus monodon
CAGTCAGCTAGAGCCCGGAGCCCTGGCCAGGACTGCACGCAAGGCCTCAACACCCACCATGCTGCCTCAACCATCTGTGAAGGCGAGGAAAAGGGACAGTAAGGCTCACCAAAGGGGAAACCGACAAAGAACTGGATATCAATAAAAACATATTGATTACCGAAACGAATAAAAACTCGCAAAACATATCAATTTGCTTGTATGCACAGCCATTAAAAAAATGTAAATGTAAAAAATGCTCATCCACTGTAAACGTTCTTTCACTGCACACACAGGAACATCAATATGTACATCTCCCAAAATGTACAAAACACACAAAGTAAACACAAACAAGCAACGTAATAATTCATCACGAAAATGCCCTATCTAGCGACCCATCTAATCAACTCTGTACGTAATTAAATCAAACACTAACTGCAAAATGTCCGGAAGCACGGCATGGCCACGTGGCGAAGATGAAAAAGATAAAAGCACACAAAATGGGAAAAAAGGGAGAAAGGAAAGCACAACTTGGCAAATAGATCCTCAAAATGTATTTGATTTTATGACACTAAGGCGCTTCCCTTTAAGACGGATTGGAAAGTGTCGGCTGTGTGTTGGGGTTGCGGGAGGGTGGGGGAAGGACAGGGAAGACGGAGGGCGGTCTGGCCCCCAACCAACCCTCTAATAGAGGGGGAAGGAGTGGGAGGGACACCCACCAAGT
>NC_051404.1:40336346-40336985 GCF_015228065.2 Penaeus monodon
CTCTGGAGGCCTTTTTAAAATATTCATGTTCTACTTCGCTCTCTTTAGCTTAGTCGCGGGAAATTGGCGTGCAAGCTATTGGAAGTGGAGTGGGGTGAAGGGGGAGAAAGATATGGTGCTTGGGTGTAGTGGCGATGGTGGGAGGCGACGACTGCGGGGATGGTGGAGGCAATGTTGAAGTGCCATCAGTTCTACCAGCACTGGTAGTAATGGCGATTCTAGTACTATATCAGTAATTAAACTAATACTTTTACTACAGTTTTGGTATCTGTACCAACTCATACTCTCATATTGATTATACATGGACGGTACAAGGTAATTATTTCTCGCGCTATTACTTTTATGTAGGTAATCATACTAACGTTACTTGGGCCATATTTGTAACGCTCTGACAAAGTAATTGTTATGTTGGTAACTGTACTAACGAGTAGTACTGCAATGCTCTTTAAGCGCAGCAACATTACCACTGCTACAAGAGTAAGAGTAAAACCTGTGCCGCCGCCGTAACTACTGCTAACTATGGAAGTTGACTTTAAAGGTAACGGAGAAAAAAGGTGTTGTTACACTCGCCAAACCTTGCGAGGTGAGGGAGAGGCTGTTAAATTCCATCCCGAGGGCAAAGGCTAGAAAAGATGGTTG
>NC_051404.1:40337725-40338224 GCF_015228065.2 Penaeus monodon
CGCCCTTGGCCAAATATAAAGTTTCAAGCTTCTGCTCACTCTGAAGTTATCTTGGTCTGTTTTAGGATTGGTATTTTTCTTCTTTCGCAACAGAAGATGAAAGCCAGTGTCCTGCGTAATTCAAACCATATGTTCCTCCTACTACTGTTGCCCTAAAAACCTCATGGTCCCATTGTATTCAATAAATGTTACACGTACGAGAAAAAAAAAAATGAAATTGATTTTTCAGCAACCCAAATTAAAAAAAAGAGAGTGGCGAGTTACGATACAATGAAAAACACGAAGGAAAAAAAATCAACAAAAAATTCAACAATATGCATCCTCATCTAGAAAACGTTTCCCGACATTGCGAATATGAAAATTTTTGAAAGATAAGTGACACCCATTTCAATCCTTTTTTTTATGCCTTGCCATCAAAGTGTCGCAGCGAACACTCCTGCCACATACAAGTGATACAAGTGTTACTCGTGGGTTCCACGGATCCACCTGTCTTCCTCTT
>NC_051404.1:40338317-40338573 GCF_015228065.2 Penaeus monodon
TATCAAACATATTTTTTTCCCCTCTCACACTCGCCTACCCTTACTGGATCCACTTGTTTATTTTGCAAAACTCTTTCGTCTGATTGTACAGCAAACTCGTTAATCTCTCCCAACGATGTGTGTAGAAGAGGACATCTGCAGATAAGCATTCACGTAATCGGCTATGCAAACTGGGGAAAAAAATATTCGCTCGATTTTTTCCCCCTCTATTTTTAGCGAATGACTGCTTGTGTGAAAGAGATTGGGGGGGGGGGGG
>NC_051404.1:40338858-40339895 GCF_015228065.2 Penaeus monodon
TACCTTTCGTAAATATATTTAATCAAGCCTTTCGGTAATACATCATCTAAATTTACTACACGCATGCACCTGATCATAGTGCTATTTTTACCACCAAGAAAATAATAAAAACTGAATAACCAGGATTAAATTGATCACTCTGCCATCAAGCTGCTCCGTCACCTTAGACTGTTACTTCATAAGGGTCATTACACAATATACTCTCTGTCCTGATTACGTGGTAAAGCTTAAAACAATTAGTCAATAAGACCTTTCTCTCTCCTTCAACTTCATCTATCCATATTTTCTTCGTTATATCCACCGCCCTTGTTAGAATTCGAAATAACGGTATGATTAACACAACCGACACCTACCGAAGACTGCATTGTCGATCATTCGCTCGCAATTGCATACATTGAAGATAATCGGTATATTCCTTTTCTAAAATGTTCATTTCATCTACACTTGCCAATACTGATAACGACTCCATAACTACAAGCTTATTTATTTCTAATCAGTCAAAAAAAATATAAAATACAGTGATAAAACTCGATGGATGTCATCAAACAATTCACACACACGTATTCACATGTTCTAACTGTTATGATAACGACTGTATGAAAAAGATCAATCACAATAATTTATGCAGAAGCAAGCACGTGCTTATTCAGGTGATTTTATATAAACATTACAATCATCACAATAAAGGCGGTTATCATAAAATCTACCAATGATTTCTCTATTTTTTTCCTTTGTTCATTATCTCTCTTACACGTTGAATATCGTATAGCATTCAAGTCGACTGTATCTAATGGGTTATTTTAGCGGCGTTGCTTTGAAATTCTATCTAATTTCGAAATTGTGTAAAAGAACCCCGCTGCTGGAGACCAACATTTTAATACGAAAGCTTATCTAACGCAAAAAGTTTTCTTTTTTTCTGAACAGGTTTCATGTCAAACTTTGCGATCAATCATTCGTCAACTTGAAGATCAAAGTGAATGTTAGACTTTCGCGAATATCAAAGAATTTCTCTTTGTCTGAACGAACAATGGAACATT
>NC_051404.1:40340404-40340536 GCF_015228065.2 Penaeus monodon
GAAAAATGGGCTCGTGGTTCCATTGTAAAAGAGAGATTTTCCAAAATTCGAACCGGAAGTGAGATGCAATGATGGGGTAGAATTCATGCTGAGTAATCGGGAATATATAATAGAATCGATTCACACATACGT
>NC_051404.1:40340788-40340967 GCF_015228065.2 Penaeus monodon
ACCAAATTCCCAACCGGTTCGTCACCAGCATCCGACGTCCCTTCAAAGACCAAATGGCGCATCTTTGTCCGCGCGAACAAAATCTCGATCTTTAAGCAACCGTGGACGAAAAAATGCTATTTTTAGCCATGATTAATGGAGTTTAAAGTGTTTGTGTGTTTGGTTTTATCGTGATATGT
>NC_051404.1:40341148-40341388 GCF_015228065.2 Penaeus monodon
TGACTGTAACACAAACTATGACTTGTGAGAACTGAATGATCTTTGTATCGATGACGAAGCTAAGACCACACAGACGGAGGCCGCTGGATACTCGCATTTTACAAAAACAAAGTTAAGGTTCTTTGTAGACATTGTCAAATAAAACATAAATAAATAATACATTATTTTTTTCCCCGTTTAATGTGCACCTGTGATATCAATAACCTTGAGACAAAATACGAAGAGACAAAATTTAAGTGC
>NC_051404.1:40341597-40342430 GCF_015228065.2 Penaeus monodon
CCCGTTAAAATTATGAGCTTTTCAAGTGTTTGTGGTGGAAAAAATACGTAAAATTCTGAATTCGTAATTTTACATTGTAATGCAACATTACTATCACTTTCTAGATAAGAATGGATGACTGTTCTGTAAAGCATACCAACAAGTAAATTATAAAAAATAATATACTGAAAAAAACAGCGGCTCTGAAGAACCTACATAAAAACTTTTTTGTTTTTCAACTTCTTTACCTATCCTCTTCTCTACCATCCTGCACTCCTACCTATCCCATTTCCCCGCTACTATCCTGTACCGTTTACCTAACGCCTTGCCCCAACTACTACCCTGCACCCTTGCCTCCCTACCGCATGGTACCCTACCCACCTACTTACCTGCAGACATACCCTTTATCCCACAACCATTCCGTACCCTCTACCTACCTAATCCCCCCCCCCATCACCACCACACCCACCCAGTACCCCCAACCTACCAACCTACCCCTTCCTCCTCTACACACCCACCCGTTCCTTCCCCAACCACTCTCCACCCCCTACATATCTACCCCCTCCTCCCCAACTACCCTTCACCCCTACCTACCAACCTATCCCCCCCTCCTACCCTCCACCCCTCCTCTTCCTCAACCCCCCTGTACCCCCACCCCTCCACCCCACCGCCCGCCCCCGAAATCCGAACTGGTTTTGACGCAGGCGAAGAAGCTCTCGCCCCTGCTAGGAAACCTCCTCTCGGGGAACAGTGGGCGTGGACAGGAAAATGGCGAGAGGGAGAAGCAGGGAAAAATTACTTGGGGAGGGCGAATTTGCCTTTGGGGAGGACCGTGGGAAAGAGGACGCAGAGAT
>NC_051404.1:40343375-40343440 GCF_015228065.2 Penaeus monodon
ATGATTGATTACACGCAACAAATTTGCCGTCACAGGCACCTGAACCCCTCGGCTCACTCTCCCTA
>NC_051404.1:40343699-40343823 GCF_015228065.2 Penaeus monodon
CGAAACATAAAAACGCAGAAATATCAAGAAAATGTCCTCCTTGTCTCAGGATTTCGCCGCGACCTTGAACCCCGCCGTCGAACCTAACACCGTCGGGTCAACTTACACTTTTTTGCACGTTCAC
>NC_051404.1:40343870-40343995 GCF_015228065.2 Penaeus monodon
CACTTCACTTCTTAGATCTTTATCAATTCCTCTTATTCCTTTTTTCTTATTTTCTATTTAATTTCTTCGACTTTTGATACATTTTTGCTCTTTTATTTCATGTCATCCTCACTTCTTTTTCTCTG
>NC_051404.1:40344030-40344166 GCF_015228065.2 Penaeus monodon
CTTTTTTCTCTCTCTCTTTCGTTTTTCCTTGAACGGGGACACGTTTCTTTTTGTCTTTTTTTTTTTCTTCGTCTGATTTCTTTCCCTTCATTTTTCTTGAACTTATATCTACGTGCCGTCACGGAAGAGCCACATG
>NC_051404.1:40344236-40344473 GCF_015228065.2 Penaeus monodon
GCTTCCTTTGTTCTCGTAGCCCCTTCCTCCTCCCCTACCCCCCTAATCCCCATATCAGCGGTCATCATCCATCAACATTGATAATCACCGCAAGGAATTAAAATGGATATTGAATTGAAGTGTTTTTTCCTCATTTATTGTCATTTTCTAAACAGTCGTAGATAAAGAGTGGACTGCTCCATATCAGTAAACTAAACGTATTCTTTTTCTCCGTTACGCTCTCTGATGGTGCGTTAG
>NC_051404.1:40344843-40346005 GCF_015228065.2 Penaeus monodon
TGCTCATATCCCCCAAACCACACACCCCGCACATGGAAAAACGCACCAGTACAATAACGCGTCTCAGCCCTGAACATTAATTGTCGTGGGTCCTCACGCGACGCGTATATTATTTACAATCGGTTTGGTGTATTTTCCCGATCCCGATTCATTCACAAGTTTATTACAGCCTTACCTCCCGGGGGCCGAGTAAGAGATCGCATGAGCGTGAATTGTACGTTACAAGGATTATGTCTTAGGCATGCGTTAAACCCCGGACATAAGTGTGTGTTTGTCTTAAGCCGTCGGATCTTACGTCAGTTTCATCGGTCTTGTTAACTTCTTTGTGCTACGAAAAATCCGCATTATATATACGTTTTGCTGATTAATACTTTATAGGAATTTATATTTACCTTTAAACAGGAATACCGAACGAGCATTATCAATATGTGAATCAATAAGTGTGCATTTAATATGCGGAGGTTGCAAAAACAAACAAATAAACAAAATAAAGGATTAAGCACTGGTTTCAATAAACACATACACAGTGAATGATTAATCAAGTAATCAGATAATAATTTAATGCAATGAGTGATCGAAGTCATGCATGAATACATAAATCAATGAGATACTAAACCAGTCCACGCCAGACAAGCCAAGTTAATGAACTTTCAAGAGCGAGGATGAATGGAGTTATCAAATCAGTTCCAGTGAGTCTATACACGTAAAATAAATACAATAAAAGAAGAAGAATCAAAAGGTGGTAAGAATTTACGAAACAAAATGACAAAACCAGCGAAGCGGTATCGAATCCGCGCGAAAGAGTGTGCCGTTTGGGCGAATAACTTGCTTGCTTGACTCCGAATCCGCGGACACCGCTCCTACTACCAATATGACGAATAGTCGTGTATCGAAAGCTGTTATGAATTGGGTTCAGTTCACGTGCGTCCAAAAGCGGAAATGCTGGCGATGCTATTCACTGAAACAAATCAAATGTCATCTCATCATCCACTACGTTTCCATTTGATTTTTATGCTTATTTGGTAAATGCTGTCGCTGCGTTTCGATCTGCGTGGCGCTACCAGTGACGAATGCATTTGTAAACCAAAACTGTAAACTGACCTGCAGTGTCCATTACATTGGTTGCATCAAAGCCAACCTGCGCATCTGCATTTAGCCAAAC
>NC_051404.1:40346527-40347214 GCF_015228065.2 Penaeus monodon
TACAGTCTAGATCCCTCTCTGCAAACCTTCATCTTGCGTGCCAGATATAATTATCGTTACGTGTTTCAACTCGCATTCGAAATGGCGAACCAGTCAAGGCAAGAACTCAGTTATTGATTGCATATCTGATTGTACATTCATTTGTAGCATTTCCCTTTTCGATATTTACCAGTCATAATCAACCTATCACTATGACCACCGATTTCCTTTATATTTAAATTAGCATGAGATTCACTGAGCTAAGATGCTGTTTATACGAACTGACTTTCTCTCTCCGATTGAATTATGGTCATGTACTTACTCAGAAAGCGTTCCTTGAGCTCGAAAAGAAGAGAGGAAAAATGTGAGGGACTTTCACATCATGCGCGAAAGACATGCTCTGCCTCGTCTTCGACAGCTTGGATGAAAATGGCGCTTTGGGACGTAAACAACGAAGACCCTTGGTATAAAATTTTACCCTAGCAATATCAATGCATGTTCAAGTGTCTCAACGTTATATCACAATTAATATAATTTTTATTAAATATGATAATGCGACAAAAACACTTAGAACAGTTTTTCTCCAGATATTTATATCAATGACCCCTGTGACTTACAACAGTTTTTGTCGACTGTAAGTGGTAGTCAGGCTAAACTGTCTACGTCGAGAATTGGCTCCTTAGTGTAGTGCCCCTTAAAAAGTATGGC
>NC_051404.1:40347509-40347638 GCF_015228065.2 Penaeus monodon
AGAGAGAGAGAGATAGGGGGGAGGAGGGAGATGTGAAAAGTACGAAGAATGATAGATACCTGCAAATGCAGAAACAGAGGAAAAAGCATCAGGTACACCGAGAACAAAAATAATGCGCATCCCACGATT
>NC_051404.1:40347668-40347810 GCF_015228065.2 Penaeus monodon
CAGTCAGGATCCGGAAGTGAAAGAAAACAGCTTCCTCATTCAAGACTGCTTTTCTTTAGCACTTTGTATAATTCTACTTTTGAAAGAACAACTTCACGTAAGACATCATAGATTAACAGAAATGTAGAGGTAGACGGAGAAG
>NC_051404.1:40348078-40348452 GCF_015228065.2 Penaeus monodon
TCCTCGCGCTCCCCGCCTCGCCCACCCCTACACCCGCGCCAAGGCCTCCGGAAAGAACACACAGGACGCGAAACATTCCGCCACTTCCTACGACCGCCGTGTGCGCTGCGCATTCCGGAGCCCACCTGACTCATCCGTCGGTCGGGCGTCGTCGCAACATTCGACATTCTCAACATTGCGCAAGATTCGGCGGTGTTATCTTTCGTTGTGTGGCGTATCTGCTGGCGGCGAGAGTTATATATATATATATTTCAAAAAATATGCGCAATGGCTGTCATCACTTTCGACGGCGCGTAGCGGTCACGCCCAAGTGTCGCGGCGGCGTTTTTGGCGGTGTCGTTGCGGTCTCGAAATATTCCCATGATGGCTGTTTT
>NC_051404.1:40348804-40348877 GCF_015228065.2 Penaeus monodon
TGCTATTCAATGTCGTGCCTTTGCAATTTTCCGATTCTTCTCTGAATTACAATCTAACCTGTAACTACGTACC
>NC_051404.1:40349032-40349211 GCF_015228065.2 Penaeus monodon
TCATTCAAAAACTGGCATATAAGCCCCCAAGACGCGTTCCCAAGACGTCGAGGGCTGTGAGGCAAGAATTTAGAAAAAAGGAAATGACCAGGAGCTGAGTGGGATACTCTCGCCTCTCAGTTTTGCCTGAGCCTTCGTCCATTCCCGCCCCCGGACGCCCGCGGAGAGGTATTTCCCTA
>NC_051404.1:40350046-40350771 GCF_015228065.2 Penaeus monodon
GCGATCACAATTTCTAAGAAATCCCGGATATTCTGTCCGAATCTCCCCTGTAGAGAATGGTAAAAGTAAAAATCCCGCAGGATGAAATTCTTGCTAACAATAAAAAATTCACGAGTAATTTCTGCATTGCAATGAACACTCAGGTCTGGCAATATCGTAGACGAAAAACAGGGCAAAATTTGCCTCTAATTTCAGCCAATAAATAATGCAAAACCCGGACATAACAATCCATGCTTTTTTCGCTCGCAGGAACAGCGCAATACACGAAAACTACACAGACGATCAAATATGCAAAGCCATCAATATTGCACAATGGCCTGTTTGGAGAGCCGGAGAGATCTTTAGTTATTAAATTCATAATGAATATCAAACATCATTTCGGAATCATACATGAAGCGTCGTGCAAAATTAATGAATCTAGAGAAATTGCGAGGCACGAAACACGGAGCAATAAATACGAGGAATGTAAGCAAGGTGAGCAAAATCGACGTATCACGGAGGATGGACGAGATAGCAATTCCTCAAATGAACTGAAAGTCATGAATGGCCAGATCAGCTGCTCTTTGACTGCCACGGCGAAGGGTTATTTGTTCAACGCGATCGATATGGCGGCAGTCTGATGAACAAGAGAGGGAGAAGAATGTAACATTGCTTTTTAGGCGTGTAATTCTTGGGGTTAAGTCTGATGTACAACGGTAATACAAACATTATCATCAACTAGCAGC
>NC_051404.1:40351207-40352051 GCF_015228065.2 Penaeus monodon
CGAGCAAGAGACCTGTACACTTGAACTTGTCGTGGTTTATTTGGGCGGTCGCCTGGTATGGGCGGTCAGGCGACGTAGCCACAGACGGCTGGGGTGGGCGGCCGGCGCGGTGGGCTGGCGGAGTTGGCTGGGCTCTTGGTATCGGTATCGACGAGAAATTGGTATTATGTGTGGGTTTGCTATGCCAGTGGGTTTGGTATTCCAGTGGGTTTGGTATTCAACTGGGTTTGGTATTCAACTGGATTTGGCATTCCAGTGAGTTTGGTAATCCAGCAGGTTTGGTGTTCCAGTGGGTTTGGTATTCCTATGGATTTGGCATTCCAGTGAGTTTGGTATTCCAGCAGGTTTGGTATTCCAGTGGGTAAGGTATTCCAGTGCATCTGAATGGGCAGTGGGGGTTGGTGCACGAGAGGGTTGGTAAGAGGCATGGGTTGTGGGTTAGTACAGGTCGTGACTGTGCTTTCACTAGATACGGAAGTATAAAATATAACCAGCTTAACATAGATATGATGAAAAGGGCATACAGACTGTTAGGGAAGGTAAAATAAATGGAGTGGTATAGTATAATCCGAACTTATAGATATAAATATAAACGGAGGGTTATTATATATAGAAAAAAAGGATTAACATATACATTTTAAACAGTGAACTTGTGTAGTCTTGGGGTGATATAGACAGCGGTACGTTATAAGCAGTAGGTTGGTATAGATCGAGCGTCGGCATAGGCGGTAGGTAGGTCGGCCGAAGCCAGTCAGTTGTTATAAATTGTGGGTTAGTGCGGTTGGTCGGGTCTTTGAAGTGGCGGAGGAGAGGGGAGTCTGTGTCGGGGAAAGGGAGGGAAGTC
>NC_051404.1:40352471-40353147 GCF_015228065.2 Penaeus monodon
TGAGCCGAACCCACTTGTTGTGTGAGGTGGGCCGCAGGCTTCTAACCTCACCTGGGCGCTGGAAGGCCTCGGAGATGTAACTCATGCGTGGGTTTGTGAGTTAGAACCAATTAACATACATATGCGTTTATGAGGTTTCCTAATTAACTTTATGAATGTGGTTGGAGGGAAATGAAAATATATCTTTTTTCACATATTTCATATATATCCAACTGTCCGAGATTCTATATATATAAAGAGTCGTATCCGTTAACATATACATTTAACCCATTGCACATATCAATTTGTACCTACATTTTCTACATCTATTTCTGCCTAATTCGCTCGAGTGCACGCACAATTAAGACATTCATAACACGTAAATTCTTTATTATCTAATCATCACCTTTTCTACCAATATCCGTTCATGATTTTTAAGTCGTTTTATCTCCTGCTCTATCTATCTGCTCATGTATAAATTAACTCGGTGCTCATCCAACGTAGATCTGAATACACGTGACAAGAATACTTTTCCTACTGCCGTCTCACCTGAATATTCATCTACCTGCCGTTCTCTCTTTCTATTTTCTAACTATTTAATAGGCCATTAGATTATCTTTTAATATTTCAAAATATATTTGTGCTATTAGATGTAATTAGAAATCCATTTTTCCTTCTCATTTCCGGCTAAGGTCGA
>NC_051404.1:40353640-40354478 GCF_015228065.2 Penaeus monodon
AATGAAACATAAAAAGTATGTCAAGAAAATGCCTGAAAAATGTAAAATAAAAGGAGACATGACAAACAGACTGAAAGAAAGAACAGGAAAAGAAATAAATAAAGAAAATGCTACTTCAAGTGCGGTTACAGAAATTACCTAATATTTATACTTGCGGTTTTGCGGAGGGCTGCGGTTTTGATCATAACTGCTTCGAAATTTGCGGTCGGGGTTACATCACAACAACATTCTGCTCTGCTTTTTCGGCGCTTGGTATTTTATTAACAAATTGTCCGCTCAAATAAATAGTTTGGCCGCAAATATCTAAATAAAAATGCGATATGTAAAAAAAGAAAAAAAAATTAATAACGAAATCCTTTGCAGCTTCCAAATAGACAACGCGTCCCAATTAAAATAAAGCACGAAACGAAAATAAACAGAACGAAAGGGATGAATGCATTAATGGAATGACATTCCAACTGGGTGAACAAAACTGATGCAAACTTAAAATAAGAAAGAGACAAAAAGGAAGTATAAAAAAATACGTGATCGACAGACTTCATTGATTCTAAAACAGGTTTACAAAAGTAACTCTTTGTGAAGTCGTTAACATCGGGTTAAGAAGCAGTTAAGATATATTCGCCATAATCACATATACAATTTCATGTGGCTTTATATCCGCACTTTCTACAATGTGATACATCCGAGTGGGTATGATACCAAGTGAAGGTCTGGACATGAATTTTTAATAATGGGAGATTTTACTCTGCATCTTGGCTTGGGTATCAAAAACAGAATAGTCTGTGCGCACGATTTGCTTTTCCTCTGTATGTCTGTTTGGGGCTGTTCCTTCCTTTCA
>NC_051404.1:40354802-40355138 GCF_015228065.2 Penaeus monodon
TAGATTAAAACAACAAAATAAGAAGAGAAAGAATAAAGGCAGGAAGGGCCCTCAAGACTTTTCTCTCCTTTTTTGGCGATGAAGTACGTCTATGTGTGTCTTGGGAGGATGGCGGGAATAGGATATTTTTTTCCCGCTGAAGAAGACTACAACTTTTCTTATTAACGTCCAAGAAAATGTATACACGTTTTCCACATTTTGGTAAACAGGGATTGTTAATATATATGGAGGATCTGTGTTAATCCGATATGCTGATATGATATGATGTAGCTAATGCTGTGGCGGTGATATAAATATGTGTTCGCGATATACATAACCACGTATAAGTAAAACTGA
>NC_051404.1:40355380-40356203 GCF_015228065.2 Penaeus monodon
TGAGAAGGGCGTGTCTCTCCCATGGCTATGCTTACGAAACAGCTGTCGCGGGCTGCAGGAAAGGGGAAATGTTCCGCAATTTAAATAATGATGGCCGAGGTCGCACGCGGACGATGCACACAACCTGGCCTCCGTTTTCCCATACATACTGATCGTAAGTGTAAAGAAACAGTAGTGTGAGAAGCCGTGGTGTACTCCCTTCACAAAGTTAAGAGAGCGGTTGCATATATCCATGGCATACGCTTTTGGGCACAGGCTAATAACGAGCGTATCAAATTTTGAAAAGCCACCTCAGAAAAAGGGATACACTATCACAAACACATAAAATTCCCTCATCATACCCGCTCATTATCATTTTAGTGTAGTACCCACGACACCTTGGGCATGACAGCCTGTCACTCATGCATGACATCCGGTACCCTAACGATATCTTCGTCTCCCTGCCATGTCAACGACACCCTGCAAATAGCGATTACACACCATATAAGTATCGTCTACACCCTTTTTGGAGGACATACTACAAGGAAACTCCGGTATCCTATCACTACGTATTCAATACACATATCTATCTCTTTAGAGTATTTTTGCTCTATGTTCGTTACATGCTACAACAACAGATCGGCATTCGTTCTATGCTAGGACAGTGCGTTTTGTTATTGTTTGTCGGAAAAAGGCGTGTCGCTCCTCCACACCTCAGATGGGTACACGCGCTTCATCCTTCGTTCATGCCGTTGCAGAACAAATCACAGCACCGTCATCACGTGCAATTCACCCAGTTATTTCAGTGGCACCCCATTCATTCACACCTCAACCAATTTCTTCA
>NC_051404.1:40356251-40356393 GCF_015228065.2 Penaeus monodon
ACGCCCACACCACGTCGCGGGCGGGACAGCGCACCAGTGGGTGGCGTACGCAGCTGCATCAGAACCCATTCACCCACAACACGCTTACAAGTGAGACTTACGACACCCGGAAAGCTGTAACAATAATAAGTAATGCCACCCT
>NC_051404.1:40356463-40356647 GCF_015228065.2 Penaeus monodon
TTCTTCCGTTGCAATGATATGCTTTTTTTCCGAAAGCGGAATGTTAGGGGGTAAGGGTGCAGGGGGGATGGGGGAAGATGAAATTATGTCTGTACATGATTTTGCAATTGTGAGAATTCATGTGGCTGGTGAGTGAAAATCTCCCGAGTGTAGGTGATCCTAGAAATGCCGTTTTTTTCTTCAA
>NC_051404.1:40356954-40357044 GCF_015228065.2 Penaeus monodon
ACCAAACAACCAAAATAGCATCACACTCATATCCCATGCAGCAAGTCAATTCATCTCCAGCGAATTGCAACAACAGCAACCACCCTTGGA
>NC_051404.1:40357104-40357240 GCF_015228065.2 Penaeus monodon
TAAAAAAAAAAAGTCCCAGCTGTGATTCTACATTTTCTACTTCTGCAAAATGGCGCAGATAATGACATTTCCGGTAGTTCGCATTCCGCTCCACCAGTTGTGCTCCGGAAAAGCTTCCCCTCCCCCCTCCCCCCCC
>NC_051404.1:40357266-40357666 GCF_015228065.2 Penaeus monodon
TTACACCCACGATTAATTAAAAGATATCGGCACCCCGGCCCGCTCCCACACCTCGTATGGACATGGCCAACTTTTGATATTATCATAATTCATCATCATCCTTATCTCTTCCCGCCACGACGATTCGACTCTGGCCAGGCTTTATCAGCCGGCGTTCGCACTATCGGGGTCGAGCTTATCAAGGCCTTCCATCTGGTGTTGCGGGAATGTGTAGCTTATAACTACGGCTGACAGGCTGACACTGGCTGACGCTGGCTGACGCGCTGATCGCCGGCTCCCACAACGGGGAAAAAATCAACCCCTCAAGCTCTTCGTGATGGCCACGCAGCACAAGGCACCGAGGGGAAACATGCACGGCGGCAGCGGGGAGACCAAGGCAGGGGGAGAGGGGTGCCAGGGA
>NC_051404.1:40359157-40359232 GCF_015228065.2 Penaeus monodon
TTTAGCCCGTCAATAACAGATGAGCCCTCCAGGTGTTTATCATAAACAAATAACTGCAATTGCCTTCCACCTCTG
>NC_051404.1:40359275-40359384 GCF_015228065.2 Penaeus monodon
AAAATACTGTCGATGCGTCATGCATATTGTCATCCAAGGTACATATCACCTGCGGTATCTTATCTGTAAGTGAAGTTAAACTTACCAATGATACGTGTTTCCTTAATTA
>NC_051404.1:40360322-40360973 GCF_015228065.2 Penaeus monodon
AGCATGCTTGTGCATGCGTGTGTCCCGCAGTCGCTGTCGACGTTGAACCAGCTACTCAGAGGGATGTCAGATAACGAAAGACATGAACATAAAACCAAATAGAGAACGGGACACAGAGAGAAAGAGCGGAAGAGCGAGTGGCGGCAGGAGCAGGCCGGCCCCATGTGAGGCCAGTTAAAGCTCTGCCGTAGGACCACCGCCCGAGACAGCCGGACACTCCTGCGACCAGTTTTTTGGGCAGTCTCCCTCATGCTAATGGACTACAGTTATTTACGCGTGCAGTTTTAATTGTGACTCGCCGCTTGAATCCCAAATGAAAGTAAGCAGCATTATTAATCATAAATTGTGCCACGAGGGTGATTAATAAGCAAATGCAGAGTTATTATCGCCCGGACAGAACTGTGGTGTTTGCTTCCTACCAAGTACAATGCAGTAATGTTTTGGTTCCCGAGTGAGGTTATGTAAACACGTTTATATATGTGCGTGTGACTTTGAGGTTGATTATTTATAGGTTGACATAGACATTAAAGGCTAGTTTAACAAATGGCCAGATAATTGATCAAAGGTTTGATACCCGGCTGGACAGGTAACTTGGAAGATAGCGTTCTTTGGGGGGAAAGGTAGGAATAAAAGGATTTTTTTTTGTTATAT
>NC_051404.1:40361457-40361529 GCF_015228065.2 Penaeus monodon
GGCTATGCTTCCACATGGAAATAATCTTATCAGAATCAGATTCGATATCTCTAATCATATCATTCTTCCTGA
>NC_051404.1:40361763-40361911 GCF_015228065.2 Penaeus monodon
CAAGAGCGGATGAGGAAGAAGGAGGAGAAGAAGAGGGAGAAGATGGAGAGGAAGGAGTAGAAGAGAAGGATTGAGAGAGGCCGCGGTGTTCACACGGAAGAAAATGAACACCTTTCAACCTCCTGGTCTAACAACCCGCCCTTGACAT
>NC_051404.1:40361994-40362896 GCF_015228065.2 Penaeus monodon
TTAACCTCACTATAAAAGCTTCACTCTGCCCGTTCACCATATCGATCTGCACTCTTACCTTCACCATGCCTCCCTCCTCCGCCACCTTCACCATACGCAATTCACACCTTATCATACCCCGCCACACGAAGTGATTATAGTAATAGTAAGCATTTGGGAAAATAGTGCATTTGATAGTGTCAATGATTAGAGCATCCACTGCGATGGCGGCGAGTATGCGTTTGTTATTCTACCTCACAATGATAAACAATAATGACAGTGGTTGTTGCGATGAGGTACGCCGATAAGGACAGTAGTTATGGTGGCGATGATGGTGTTGCTCGTAGACGCCATAAAGAAAGGCGAGACAGAAAAATTACAACCTTTCAGTGACTTGCTCTGAAAGGTGACCAGGCCGGTCCAGGACCAACACCAGCTGCACCTTGGACGCGCGCGCGCGCCAACACACGCACAAACACATCTAATATCTATCAAGCACACGCGCATATACACCTAATCCTATACACATATACAATATATAAACACAGATTCCTCTGGGACGTTGTATCAAATCGCTACAATGTGTGAACCAGCATAATGGCGTATGGCAGACGGGAACTGTGCCTGCTTCAGATAAAAAAAAAACTGCCCATGCCATTACCTCTGTTGTGCAGACAGTTCTGTTTCACTTACGGATTTATATTTCTTGATGAAGAGGGCACGCACATGTGTTCACTCGCTTATCCGTGCACATCAATCTAACATACCCAACAAGCAATATTTCATTATATACATTACCACTTTACTTCATCGCACCATAGCCTTCACCACACAAACATCATCACACGGCCCAACACTATACCGCAGATCACTAGTCCCATAATTTCCGGTACAGAGTTTGATATCGCATAATTTCAGCATAA
>NC_051404.1:40363407-40363488 GCF_015228065.2 Penaeus monodon
CGTCGGCGCAGCAGGGCAGCGAAGGAGGTGCAGCGGCCGAGGGTGTGCGGTCTTGCAGAGCCCTACACGTGGTTCGCATTA
>NC_051404.1:40363950-40364028 GCF_015228065.2 Penaeus monodon
CACTTCCATTACTTAGATAACAAGTGAGAAATCGTATTCGAAGTAACCATATATCCCTAAAAACAAAAGCAGAGAAAC
>NC_051404.1:40364735-40364870 GCF_015228065.2 Penaeus monodon
GAAAGCTGTTTGACTTCCCTAGCCATTATTTAAGATTTATTGTTCTGGTTCTGTTATAGACGCCGGCATCCACAAGCTCAGTGACCTTGGTCGGGCTCGCATCTCGGCCGGACGCCTCTTCATTTGGGCAGGCCG
>NC_051404.1:40365801-40366230 GCF_015228065.2 Penaeus monodon
CAACTTGTCACACTGCCACTGCTATCCATCTCTCATAAGATCGTTCCGATTTATTCACTCGAATCATCATGAGAGAACTAAATGAAAACTCCATCAGTCTTATCTCCCCCCGTGTCCAAGCCATCACCAAGACGGTTCATCACTCTCATCATCTGCGATATCACCATCATCATTATCAACACCATGCCCATCATTTTCCTGATGTATTCGGAATTTATGATAATGATAATATATTCTGCAGAAGGCCGTTCGTGTGTTTATTTTGCTATTGTGGGGTAATGAGTAGCAAGCGGGCGTGTGATGAATACGAAATGAGTCCTCTTGAATATACTTTCTCCTAAGTCTTTCTGCTTTTGATGCCTTTGTTTTCCTTTTTTTTTGGGGGGGGGGGTCTTTTTTTGCCTCCCCCCCTGTTCTTACGCCATTCGT
>NC_051404.1:40366339-40366444 GCF_015228065.2 Penaeus monodon
ATCTCACCTTCCACATTAAAAGTTCTTTTAATCCTTTCCCCCCAAAAGTATTTTCATAAACATACATTTCTATTCTCGCTTCCATCCCTTAATGCCACATTCTGT
>NC_051404.1:40366516-40366724 GCF_015228065.2 Penaeus monodon
CGATCCAATACGACCGTTTAATGTACTCTGAATCACCTCCTTCAACCATTATTACCACCATAAAAAATCCAACCATAAGATCGTAGAACCACAATGCACACCAAACACACCAGCTCGAATATGCAACCAAGCAACCGTCTCCCCTGACCCCCTCCCCTCCCCTCCCTTCCATCGCAATACAATGATTCTCTTCACATTTTTGTGTGTG
>NC_051404.1:40366793-40367530 GCF_015228065.2 Penaeus monodon
GACATTCTATTTTCCGTCATTTTTAGTTGCAAGAATAGCGCAACCGTTGCGAGAAGAACGACAGAGCAACAATGGGCATTAAAACCCATTTAGCAACATTAACACGACCACAAAAAAACACACACTGTAGCAACAACTCTTGCACCCCCCCTCTCCCTACCCCCTTACCCCCCCTCTCTCTTTGAACCCCCTTACCTTACCACGCCAACT
This sequence comes from Penaeus monodon, assembly GCF_015228065.2. Classification (NCBI taxonomy): domain Eukaryota; kingdom Metazoa; phylum Arthropoda; class Malacostraca; order Decapoda; family Penaeidae; genus Penaeus; species Penaeus monodon. The sequence goes on from NC_051404.1 coordinate 40,367,004, forward strand.
CCTCTCCTACCGTCTACCCTTATTCCTCTACTACCCTATGACCTCTTCTACCCCCTCCCCCCCCCCACCTTCCCTTCCTTACCTCCCTACCCTTATCCCCACTACCATCCCCTTACCCTGTGGTTCTTCCCCTACCCTCCTCATTCTTGCTCTCCTACCCACACCCTAGCATCTATCCCTTCCCTACCCCTAACTTCTACCCCGTCTCCTCCCCCCCCCCCCCAAACCCCACCTCCTTCTGCCTCCACCCCTCCCATCACTCCACTACCCACCCACCCTTCCCCCCATCTTCTTCCCCACACCCCTATCCCCCCTCCCCTCCATCCTCGCCCCCCTTCTATCTCCAGGCAACATCCTTCCAACACTAAATAAATCATCTCTTAATCCCAAGGGATTGCGCTGAGGCCACTTGTGGATTAGGAGGAGTTCTCGGCCGGCAACCAGCGCACAGGGGGCGAGGGAAGAATCAGCGAATAGAAGCAGAAACAGGCGATAAAGCAGAAAAGGAAGATACTTAGAAGAAGACA
>NC_051404.1:40367555-40368044 GCF_015228065.2 Penaeus monodon
CAACGGGGTGAAAACCAAAGAATCAGAAATAATGACAAAAGGAAAAAAAAGAAAGAAAAGAGAAACAATATAAGGAATTCGGAAAATAATCAGCAAATAAAAGACCAAAGAATCAGACGACACGAAAAAATAGAAAAGAACCAGAGAAACAAACGAAGAGATGGTAAATAAACATAAAAACCTAAAACCAAAAAGAATTAAAAAAACTAGGAAAGAATGACAAAAAAAGAAAGATACAAAGAAAAGAACACAGAGAGAATAAAGAAAATAGAAAGAACGAGGAGAAGGAGACAAATAAACGCCACAATAGAATGTCTTAATGAGTCAATTGAAAAAAAAAATTACATTGCCTGCTTTGGGGGAAGGAGAGGGGGGGAGGGGGGAGGGAAGGGAGGTTTAAATGAAGAACAACATTGTGGAGAGTGAGCGTTAAAAAAAGGAAAAACGCGTTAAATGACAATAAACGAGAAGGATATATTACAGAAACAT
>NC_051404.1:40368921-40369182 GCF_015228065.2 Penaeus monodon
TCATGAAAGGAAAATGAAGAACAGAAAAAATAAAAGAACCTACAATGTAAAAAAAATAAGAATGAAGGAAGAAATTTGTCATAACGCGATAAATAGAAAAAGAGGATCTATCAAGACTTAAACACCAAGGATACTGCAAAATACGAAATTGCCAAAGACATAAAACACACAATACATATAAATACGAAGCATGAACGAATCCAGAACGCCACTTATTGATCGCCAAGACAGTGAGATACATTCTCGTTCAGTTTCCCGTAA
>NC_051404.1:40369245-40369343 GCF_015228065.2 Penaeus monodon
CCCCTTCCTCTCTCTCGCTTAACCGGTTTTTGTAATGACACGTAAACCTCTTTTACAACACTTCAAAGTAACACTTAGCGTTCCTTATCATTCTCAAG
>NC_051404.1:40370215-40370317 GCF_015228065.2 Penaeus monodon
TTCCCGTCTAATGAAAACATAGTCCATAATGGGTGTGACACGGTAAAAGACCTTCTAAATTTAGAAACCAGCAATTGTGGAAGTGTACGACCTCCCCCCCCC
>NC_051404.1:40370587-40370680 GCF_015228065.2 Penaeus monodon
TTTTCTTGCGAGATGATAAACATTAAGGCGAAACTGTGAAATTCCCAAATACTGATTCACAGGTCGATCCATCATAGCCAAATACGAGTCTGT
>NC_051404.1:40371096-40372288 GCF_015228065.2 Penaeus monodon
TTCTGGAATGTCTCATTAAAAAATCGATGTGTAATTTTTGCAAGCAACTGGTCTGACAGCTTTATAGAACGTTCGAATCCTCCTGGCTTTTTATTTGGATGTGGGATCTCGGTGTGTATGATATAAAGTTAATATACGTGCTCTCTCCTTTTAGAATGGATAAAGAGATTATCATTCAGAATCACTCCCCCCTCCCCACTCACCCTGCCCATCCTTCCCATCCATCCTACCCCCTTCCCTTCTCTCACACTCCACTCTACCCCTTCTTCCCCTTCTCCTCTCCATCCAACCATCTTCTCTCCTCCTCCCCTCCATTCTATCCTCCTTTCCCTCTCTCCCAAACGCCTCCCTTCCCTCCTCCCTCCACCCTATCCCCTTCATTCCTCCTTCCCTTCATCCTACCCCCTTCCCTTCCCTTCACCTCTTCTCTTTTCCTACCCCCTCCCACCCCATCCCCTTCCCTCCTCCCTCCCAACCTCCTCCCTCGATTCTCAAGATCAAAATGAAATCTCGGCGAGCGATCGTCTCCGTCGAAAACGTCTTCATTACGTCACATCAGATTGACCGGTGCGATACGATGCGTCCAGCTCATTCGCGTTATCATACCTTTTCCTGTCTTTAATGAGAACACAGGATCTTCAACTCGACAGCATCCGCGGCCCAGCGTTACCACACTGGTATCATGCCTGAGTTTTTGGCAACTCTGCGAGCGACTGGAAGACGAGAGAGTGAAGCGATTATTGTTTATGTATGGAGGTATGTATGCTGTGTCTGTGTATTTGTGTATTTGAGCGTGTGTACCATGGGTGTATGTGTGCGGCGTGTTTGTACAAATACAAACATTGCAGCATTGCGTTTCTATGGTTGTATGCAAGACTGTATGCGCATGCTATTATGCCCATGCTAATGCTTGCATATATACATTTGTTTTTGCATACATGACTTCGCTACTGTGTCTGCATGCTTTTCAGGGAGAAGGGGGGGAGGGGGAGGATGTTATCAAGTCGACGTTCGCAAACCCTCTCGCATTCGGCTGGAGTTTGCGTTTTGGAAAGCCAACATGTGCACTCGACTCGCTGATCGATGCCATCTGGTCAACCGATTGAATGATAACAGGGTGAATCATGCGCGCTGCCATGCGACACATGACCGAACCAGCAAGGGATGGAAGCTACGGTTAGGAAAATTAAAT
>NC_051404.1:40372402-40372703 GCF_015228065.2 Penaeus monodon
TATAATCTCCTATTCAACATGAATATAATTCCATTAGAAATTAACATGACTGATTATCTATTATTCTAAATCATCAAATGACAAAGAATATTTGACGATTGAATAAAACGGAAAGAAACAAAAAGACACTAGATAAAAAATAATACAATACTGTAACAAGAATAGGTAAATAGGTGAATAATAATAATTTTAAAAACTGGCAAATATATAAATATTCCATATCTGTGAAGCAAAAGTAACAGCATATAACTGGGTAGTGATAAAGTATTATAGATAAAAGGAAATGACAGGCGAGAAGACT
>NC_051404.1:40372740-40372849 GCF_015228065.2 Penaeus monodon
GGAATTGGATATTTGTGGAGAGAAAAGGAGCAGAATAAGCTGAAATCTATATATGATAAGGAAAGATAGTAACAACAATAGAATTAATAACGAACGATATTAGAAGGAT
>NC_051404.1:40374109-40374269 GCF_015228065.2 Penaeus monodon
GTCGGCGCGTGCGTGACATCCAGTATGATTTATGTCACATGACACAAATGTGCAAGGTCTTGCAGCTGTCAACGTGTGTGACGATTTTCCTAAATCTGAAATCTTTTCGAAATGTCATAAAAAATTGTATGAATCAACCGGAACTGTTTGGATGGATAAT
>NC_051404.1:40374314-40374624 GCF_015228065.2 Penaeus monodon
TACGGAAAAAACAGGAAAAGATAAGAAAAAGAAAACAAATAAATACAGGGTGAATTATTTCTTGAAAGACTGAGACAATTTTGGCAGAAAGTGACAGGCTTAGAACGATGCTTTGCATTTGCGAAATAATGATAAATGTGGCCATAAAATGCCTATAAGAGCTCTAGGAATATATACAAAAAAGGCAATAAAAAGTCTTATATAATAATTTTATGCAGATTTGAAGAAAATGGAAATGCAAAGTCATAGGGAAAAAAGTTTTTGCTGTGTGTGATCAAATGAGAACCTGAGGATAATCTAGGCTCTTCAG
>NC_051404.1:40374653-40374885 GCF_015228065.2 Penaeus monodon
ATGTACATCTTCTACACTTTTAGATTTTTTTTGTGTATGAGTAAATTACTTTTTGCAAACAATTTCGGAAGCAGTATTAGCAAGTCTTTTCTGTACTGTATCTGTCTTCACCTCCACTAGGCAGTGTCATTAAATGTTCACTCATTATACACACATATGCCTGCATGCACTCACACAAAAAATACGGTGCAATCAAGATAGACGGAAACACACAGACACATGCACGCACATG
>NC_051404.1:40375017-40375177 GCF_015228065.2 Penaeus monodon
ACAGACGTCAAGCAGATGGGTGGATAGGTGGATTAATCGATAGATAAGATACCAGGCCTATCTACTTATCTAATAAGGTAGACACATATACCGTATGTAGACCTTGATAAATAAACACAAAGGCACAACCAAGTAAGAGTCTGAATCGTTCGCTAGCCAG
>NC_051404.1:40375219-40375718 GCF_015228065.2 Penaeus monodon
CGCACATATAAAACTTATGTGTATGCAGAATAATCCGCCTGTGAAAAAAGTATAAAATAATTTTCGTCCTATGTATTATATTCAGAATATCGTATGGGCGTTGTTTTTTTTTACTGATGAGTCGTGGGCTTGGAGTTCCTGTTGCGACGAGATTAAACATAAAGAAGGAAATAAAATGAGACGAACCTTTTGTGTAAAAAAAAGCGAGAGGAACTCAGGTGTATACATGCCTCGTACTGTGTATGTGCCTATGAATGCATGCATGTGCGTATCAATGTGCGTTAGCGTGGTGCCACCCCCTCAACCCCCCCCCCCCTAAATAAGCCCTCTGCTCCCTCCCTTCCTGCACCCCTTTCCCCTCCCCCGCCCACCCCAGCCAGCGGGACACACGTGCTCACGCCACCGCGGTTTACTTATCGATTTCTTGTCGTTCAGCGCGTGCAAAGGGGGGCGTGAGTGAGTGCGTGTCCCTTCTCGCCCCCTCACGTGCGTGCGTGCG
>NC_051404.1:40376441-40376653 GCF_015228065.2 Penaeus monodon
TGACACACAGCTTCATGCTTAGGTGCAGGGGAGGGGTTGATAAAGAGGTGCAGGGGAGGAGAGGGAAAAAGAAGGGAGGTGGAGAAAGGAGGAAAGATTAGGAAATGAAGTGAGGCAAGGGGATATTAGAAATAAACATCTGAGAGATAAGGAAGAAAGGAAAACGTCGGCAAAGCTAATGGAAATGTTGATGAAGATAGGGGGAAAATAAC
>NC_051404.1:40376799-40377057 GCF_015228065.2 Penaeus monodon
GGGGGGGGGGCGGAACGCGAACAACGAAAGGGAATGGGGGGGGTGAAATGCGAGGTATAGGAGGGGCGGAAGTCCAAGGGCGTGGCGATGTGACATGCAGGCCGTACAGCATGCAAGCATGGTTGGAAAGCTGTGCATGGTGGCCTTGGTTGGTGCATGCATGTGCTCTATTCGCTGACACGACCTCCTAGCCTTATGAACCTCACGACCCGCGTCTAACGACCCGGGTAACCTCCTCCCCTGTTTCCTTCTTCCTTC
>NC_051404.1:40377237-40379470 GCF_015228065.2 Penaeus monodon
TCACGGCCTCCGCGACCCACGGAGAACGGCATCTCCGGATCCTGCGCCTTGCTCTGCCTCCGACGCCCCTCCTCGGCATCAACGACTTGCGTCAATATGGCCTTCGTTACTATGACGTATGCCTTCAAGGAAACAGTAAATTAGTTCTCTTTTTTTCTCTCCTGCACGTTGATCCGGTCACGTTACACCGACTACTGAACCAAAAAAGGCATATCAGCTAATGAAATATAATTGTATTGTTGAGGATGGCATGGCGTTTAGACTAAATTAAGATAATGAGAATACCTTCAACATGAAAACAGCATAAACAAAACTGACAGCCAGACAGCATTGCCACCACAACGACAAGAAGAAGAAAATGCGCTGAAATCGGGAAAAAGACCAACACGCCAGAAACAACATGAACGATAAAACGACAACAGAATACGGCTAAAACCTTGATATCACAAACACAATGTTAAGAAAAATAAAGTCGTTCAAGAGCAGCATTATGACAAATACAATCTACCTGAACTACAACTTTAAGTCTAGCACAGCATCATCAGAGACAACATTATAACTAAAACAACAGCTGCACCATCATCAACACAGCTACAACGCAGCTTCTTAAACAAAGAAAAACAATGGCAAACGCAGCAGCGACAAACGTATATTATTAGATATACATATAACATAGTAGGCCCAATGCAAAGTCTGTTACCTTACGTACGGCATCAACAAGATTGTAATATTAGGTATGTATAACACAGTAACGCAGACTCCGTTGTTTTATGTATAGCAACATATCTCAGATCTATAATGTCACTTAAAACACTGCAAGGCAAACTCAGTAACGAGCCTCTAAAACAGTAGAAACGTAGACATTATATATATCGCAACAATGCACACTTCGTAGCATTATGTATATGTATTAGGAATAAAAGTATGTATAACACAGCTGTGCAGAAACCTTAACATTATCAATACCACAGAAACACTGATTCTACAGCATTACGAATAGCATAGCAAAGCAGACTCCATAACATGATGTATATCATACGAACTCAAAAACTCCGTAACATTACAGCACACACTCCACAACAGTACAGACGACACAGCGACGTAAACTCTATAGCATTACATTCAACAGAGCAACGTTTCCTCACATAACACGGGCAACACAGCCTCCATAACGTCTAACACAGGTTCTCGTCATCCCACCCTCTGTCGTCACCTCCGTGGTATATCAGCTATCACATCCGACAAGCATCTCCGCTAACCCCATTAGCCATCTCAGATATTTTTTCTGGCGATCACTAGATCATATTTCTTGAAAAAGAGGAAGAAAAGAAAAAGTGAACGTTGAACTTAATGAACAAGAGTAAACAGGGTGGAAAGCTTTCGAAGCATTTTTTTCTGCTATTTTATTAAGAGTAAAATACTGACTTTTATATCTACGTTAAATTTGCTGATCTGTTCATGTTATTTAAAGTGTTCTTTGCATGTTTACAAACATCTCTGTTTATGTTTCCTATCATGTTTTGTATACCAAAGCATTTTAATTCGTAGTGTTTGTGTTTTCTAATTCTCTAGCAAGAATTCTAGTCCCTCGCCCTTTTCATCCAATTTTGGTTTTCTGCATTTTATCCTAAACCGCCCTCATCTTTCTCCTTCCATCCTAAATGTCCTTTTTTTTCCATCGCCGCATCCTTGCCACTCTCCATCTCCCCCTCCCCGCCCCCTTCCTTTCCACCGGCGTATCCTTGTTCCTCCCCTCCCCCCTCCCCTCATTCCTTCACTGCACCCCTACCCTCCGTCCCCTCCTCTCCTTTCAGCCGTTGCATCCTAATCCCCCTCCCCTGCCATCCGCCTTCCTTTCCATCCCTGCGCCGCTCCCCTCCTATTCCCCTTCCTCCTACTACTGCATCCTTATCCTCCTTCACTTATCCCCTTTCCATCGATGCATCCTTACCCCTCTTCTGCGACACACCTTTCCATCTACATCCTTGTTCCCCCCTCTTCTCTTTATACCCACCTTTGCATTTTTCCCTCCCCCCAACTCCCTCTCCTACTCCTTCCCGCCCTCACTCTTCACTTGATCCTTGGTCCCTCCCCCTTTCCCACCTCCCTCCCCCATCCCTCCTCACTCCCAACCCCCTCCTCTTCCTTCCCTTCCCTCCCTCCTCACTCACTCCCACCCCTGCATCCTTATCCTCCTTCCCACCGCTGCATCTCTGCCCTCCCATTCGCCATT
>NC_051404.1:40379505-40380435 GCF_015228065.2 Penaeus monodon
TTGAGCGCGTCGGGCGGAGGCGATGAAAGCCTAAAGACATATGGTCCATCTTCTAATCTTCCCCAGTGGATTGGCCAGACGAAGAAGCCCCAAGACCGTGTTCTTTGTCCTCCTCCTTCCCTCCTTCCCGTTCTCCAGGACTTTTTTGTTCTCGCTGATGATTTATCTCAAGTGCTTCTGTTTTCCCTCCTTTTTCTCCCCACTCCCTTTCTTCTTCTTTCCCCTCTTTCTCTTTCATCCTTTTCTCTTCTTTTTCTCTCTCTCTCCTCTTCTACATCCGAGGGGTTTGCTCGTTGTCTCCTCTCTCGCTTTCTTCTTTTCTTCCCTTTCTTCTCGGGTGCCGCTGCCTCGTCCCCTCTTCCTTCTCGTTCTTTATGTCCTCTTCCTTCTCTTCGCTTACACCCTCTTCTCCTCTTTCTTTCCCCTCTTACAGTCTTCCGCCAACCTCTAACTAGCCTGAAAAGACCTTGTAACGCCCCCAGAACCTCCCTGTTATATTAATAATCCTGAAGTGATTACATTTCTACGTAACGCTGACATCAAAACTTATCTTTCTCTCTATCTATCTCAATTTGCCAATCACCTTATGAACCATTACACTTATTACACATTTATTATTTCATTTTATTAATTCATCCATTTATTAACCTCTCCCTCTCCTTCATCCTATCAAAACAAATACACTCGCCAACCTACGAACTATTACTGTTTATCTATTACATTTTTTTTCCACGTGCCCGTTTCTCGTTTCATTTACATGCGCCTCAACCAAATGTGTTTAGGGAATGTACCGTTGGCATTACATATGTATTCAAGCATTTAGTATTCATGTGCGTGTTGCGTAGAGTGCAGGTGTAACTCGCGCTCCCAACCCGTATGATGTACTTATGTAATTTTCTCAATTTCATTTACTTATGGTATTTGTTCATC
>NC_051404.1:40380738-40381006 GCF_015228065.2 Penaeus monodon
TGAGTGAAGAAGAAAAAAAGATAATTCTGTTTACTTCCTTCATACGTATATATTTTTCCTATAAATATTTATCAACATATGCATCTTTTTTTTACGGCGACATTAAATCATATCTTATCACAAAGAGAGATACATGTTCTGATAAGAAAATATTCCCTCGCAGGATAAGAACAAAAATATAAAGGCAGACAGAATTTTTGGTTTATGTTGTCTGCTGCATACGGTTGGTGAAGAGAATAGTTATAGTTATAGTCCCTATAGTATTGCA
>NC_051404.1:40381539-40381628 GCF_015228065.2 Penaeus monodon
ACGTAATGGTCATGTCCATACAAGAACATGCGTAGAAAGCGGCCGTGTGATGCGGTAGGGTGCAAGCTGTACATATAGATCTTTGGTGA
>NC_051404.1:40383032-40383558 GCF_015228065.2 Penaeus monodon
CGTATCTTCCCACTACAACTTAAAACACAATTGTGCCAAAAGAAGAGCGCAAAGCACAACTATCGAGATCTACCGAAGCCCTCGGCGTCCCACTCACGATTGCGAGTCAACCTTGAACAACCCAAACTGCTCAACGAGGCATTAATCGTCCGATATCACATCAACTAATAAAAGATTTTAACCTCTGCGCATTCCCCATCTCTCCCCCTTCACCCTCCCTCGCTCGCACTCCCTCCTAAAACCCTCATGCCATGCAATGGTCTGTAACCTGCATGGCTGCAAATGCACCGGTAAAATCACAGTAATTGCCTTGATTCTGTGATTACCAATCCCCTGGACGAGCGTACTGTAAATGCTCTGGCGATCACAGGACCTCAAAATTTTGGTCAAAACTGAAACTTTAACGTGTCTGTGAAAATATGCGGATTTTTTCGACTCCATTTCTGATTCAACTATATATTTTTTTTCTTTATAACTGGGATGGGCTCTTTTCTATCCCCTTCTTTCTCCTTAATTTTTAGATTAT
>NC_051404.1:40383654-40383966 GCF_015228065.2 Penaeus monodon
TATCAATTATTACAGTTTCTCTCTTAAACATCCTATCCATCAAAATATCGCTAAGCTATTATCACATCCAATGTTTCCCCTTCCCCCAGCCCCTTACATCCCTCCCACTACCCCCTTACCTCCCTCCGCCCATCCCCCTTGCATCACTTCCGCCCTCCCGGTTAAAACTAAGTATAAAACGCAAACTAAATTCAGTGTGATTAACTCCATAACTAAAAGCATCACGTTCACTGGACCAACCTCTAAGCCTAGGCCTGCGTGGGGGAAATGTTTTCAGTTCTCTTTCGCATTTGGACTACAAAGCTTGCCGTC
>NC_051404.1:40384764-40384880 GCF_015228065.2 Penaeus monodon
GAAAAAAATGCTGAGCAGATATAAAAAAAAATGTAAGATTAACCATTCTAAGCTGTAAATCGTCTGTATGTGGATTTACATATTTAAGTCCCATGAGGCATGTAGGGGGAAATAAC
>NC_051404.1:40385592-40385904 GCF_015228065.2 Penaeus monodon
AGGTAGAGATAAGCATCCACGCATCGGCGGTTCCAACTGAAACATTATTTCCAGTGGAAGACCCGCGACCAGGTGTGGCCAGATGCGACCAGGTGTGAGTGAGGGCGGAGCACATGTGCCATGAGGGCCACCTGTCCAAAGCCATGCACAGACTGGTGGTCCGTGTGTCCTGTCACGCTCAAGCCTCTCTCGCTCTCCTGCCGCCCTTCACTTCCCCTCACGCCCGCTCAAGGCTGCGCCCGCCGCCCGCCGCCCATCACCTGTCACCCGTCACCTTCTCGAAGCTGTGACGTCATCGCATGGGGGATCTTT
>NC_051404.1:40386076-40386482 GCF_015228065.2 Penaeus monodon
AGCACACAAACGGTCCACAAATCTCCACGGGACTTCAAACCAATAAGAAACTCACTCTCGCACAAGAAAAAAGAGAAGTTCTTACAGCTGAACAACCAAGTAATATCTTAATTCACCGTGGGCAATAAAACCGAGATGACACGACACGTCAGGAGGTCAAACATTCCCCTTAAATCCCTCAGAGTGTAAACATCATCATTATGACTGCCGTTGGACTTAATCTGCGTGGCTACGGATACTTGCAGTGGTGTCGTTGTTGTTTTTGTTTTATGGCGGTGTTACTTTTTAATCTTGTAGTTTGGATGTTGTTCAGGGGAGCTTTACATGTTTACAAGTCATTAATCACTGATATATTAACGTGACTCGCTCTTTGCAAGTCGCTCGATCCTGAATGGATCATGTAACC
>NC_051404.1:40388892-40389337 GCF_015228065.2 Penaeus monodon
AATGCAAGTTACTCACCAGGCCAGAAAGCGGTGCTAACCATTAAATGAATCTAATAAACCAATTAATAATCCAAAACCTATAAAGTAATAAATATTTCATAAGCTAACCACTGGAATGGATTTTGCTGCAAAGGTTCCTTATATTTTGTCCTTAGTGTAGCAGCAGTTCCAAAAACATTACATATTTATTGGAATCGTGCACGCCATGCTGCATGTAGTAGAGTCCACTCTTACAGGATGCTTAAGACAATTAAGTGTGTAGTGTAAAAAAAAAAAACAATCTATAATGCACTTTACTTTCCATTTAACATATGAAATGAGAAGAGAAGAGTTCTGTATTACAAAAATCGCTTTCATATAAAAAATAAACATAATAAAAGTAAAACACCTTTGAACAACATGCAAAGTGAACTACACCCTTTCGTAAGTGATTTTGATAAATGTG
>NC_051404.1:40389378-40390191 GCF_015228065.2 Penaeus monodon
CATGAACACAAGAAAAAATGCAAATAAGAACAACAATGTGTGGATTGTACAGCTCTCAGTGTGTGTATAACAATCGTACTGAAACTAGAACAAACATTACCTCGCAAAGAAACAAAGAACAAGAACAATAAAAAACGCGTAAACAAACACTAATGGAAAATGGACTTAATCTTCTAGAGAGAGAAAAAAAAGTTACAGTATTGACCATTTCGACAGTTATTGCGACGCCAAATATATAGATGGGGGCATGTTGTTATTGCATGCAATAACCCCCAGCTACAGAAGCATTTGGCGAGTCTGCCCAGACCCCTATCTCTAAACACTCCAAACTGTAAACTTTATAATGAAATTCTGCAACGCTCTTTCGAAAACGGCTTCGGTGAATGTCAAGTTGCAGAAGACCCGCCTACAAGTATTGCACGAACTGCATGAGCACTTGTCCGAAATAAAAAATTATTGAAGACTTGAATGAATTGTGTGGATGTATAATATACTTCACCGTGGAACCTCGCTTCTCATTTTCCGTTCTTTAGTTTCTTTATTTTCTTTTTTTCTTCTTTTTGTATACTTGTATTAGTCTAGGCCACCAATCCCAAAAGTCAACAAGTCTTTGTGTTTACCTTCTCAAATTGATGAACTTCGCAATAACTTTGCCAACAACAAAAGGCTTTTTTGATGAACTAAAAGTCCACATTAAACATATATAGCCAAACCACATTTCAGCTATCACAAACAAAAACACTTCCATAACCCCGTTGTTAAATGCAAGCTTGGAACACGTCACAATTTACGCACACGCGCGATCGTGGAAAA
>NC_051404.1:40390598-40390915 GCF_015228065.2 Penaeus monodon
CCACATCCACATTGGCGCACCAGACATCCACCACCACACGGAGCCGACACCCGCTCGTCTGGTGAACAAAAACACCCGTGGCTGAACCTCCTGTTACCCGATCTGGACAAAAACTTTCCCACGTGTAGAAGGCGCCCATCCCTCCCTCTCTTTTCGGGTAAGGAATGGCAGCGTCTTGGGAGGAACGGAGTAGCGGCGTAGCGGCAGCGGTGAATTGGCGATTCTGTAGCGGGTTTCAATGATGGTGGTGTGGTGGTATTGTGGCGGTGACAGTGACGGTGGCGTGGCGACAGTATGGCAATACTGTGGTGGTCCCA
>NC_051404.1:40390948-40391076 GCF_015228065.2 Penaeus monodon
GTACTGTGGCCGCAGCAGGAGTGGTAGTGTGAAGGTACTGTAGTGTGGAAAGTATAGTGCTGTGTATATATAACCGTGTATACATGTGATATGGTTGTGCATTGTGCCGTGGTTTTAGTGTCTCTTAC
>NC_051404.1:40391269-40391538 GCF_015228065.2 Penaeus monodon
CTGAGAGCTGTGGATAATAGCGAACTTACCGCATATATCTGAATTCCCAGGGAATCTTCAGCTGTGCTACGGAATCGTGTCTTGCAGGTGCAACACTTACCTATGAAGAAAAGAAGAGAAAAGAAATTAATGTCTTGGGTATTTGTGCATTGTTGCTAATGGCGAAATGGAAAGTGTTTTACATTTCACTGTTACAAATAATTATAATGGTCACATCTGCGGGAAACATAGTATGAACAATGTGTATTTACAATGAGTATTTACACACA
>NC_051404.1:40391884-40392377 GCF_015228065.2 Penaeus monodon
ATCACAAATAAATTAATATAATTAAATGAAGGTATATACTGTTGCGTATAAAAAAAATATGAATACAAGACCCTCCCCCCCTTTCCAGCGCATCCTCATCTGCCCCCTTTGCAACATGCTACGATTCCCGAGAGTCCCATTCCTCCTGCCCTTTAAACTGCCCCCTGACATGTCTCCCCCCCACCTCCCCCTCCCCCAAAGGACTCATCTGGCATCCTCCCAAACGTCTGCCCACCCCCCCACCCCCCACCCCGTGCCCGAAAATCCTGCTTTCGAATCTGGCGCCGTCCCCTTGGCAGTATTTCCTCGCAAGCTTTTGTAAGTGTCTTTCAAGTTCCCTTTCCCTTAGGTCTGCCCCTGAGGCCCTTGGTTTCCCTGGCTACCTGATATTTTGCTCTCTTTCGATCTGTCTCTCCCCTCTTCCCTTTGCTGAAAGTATCTGCTTCTTCCTTTTCCCAAGAAACCTTGTATTATTGATACACTTTAATATTCT
>NC_051404.1:40392878-40393377 GCF_015228065.2 Penaeus monodon
CGACACCCGTAAAAGACAGTGCCTAACTCGTGTTTTCTCTCGTGGCAATACCTGATTTCCCTCCATTTTCCTTTCCCCCCAGACAGTGCCTGGTCTTTCCCTCTGCCACTAACCTTTCCCTTCCTCCCCTGACAGTACCTGACATTCTTCCCCTCCGCCAGAGGTTCCCCCACCCCCTCTAACCCCACCCCCCCTCGTAGGCCTTCCCTTTCCCCTTCATTCCCCTAGAGTCAGGGTGGCGCGCAGATGTGGTGCCGGCACAGAGCCTGGCAGGTTCCTCCCCTTCTCCCCTCAGACCTACTCCTCCCCTTCTCCTCAGGCCTACTCCTCCCCCCCTTTCCCTTCCCCCCTTCCCCTCAAGCCTCCCCCCCCCATCCTTTCCCTCCTCCCCTTTCTCTCAGACCTCCCCTCTTCCCTACCATACCCTGCCTTCACATGCCTTCTACCCTCCCCTCCCGCTCTCCCCTCAGCCAGCCAGACACTGTGGAGGCTTCCGCGA
>NC_051404.1:40393521-40393686 GCF_015228065.2 Penaeus monodon
TGACTCTCAGAAACCATAAAAATTTACAAAGCTCTTTATTTTTGGTTCAAATGACGAAAGACATTGTACTCTGGCCCTCTCGTTCACCATCCTCGTTCACTCCACTGCTCACGGCAGGATAAAGATGTGTTCATATATCATAGACTTTGAGGGCTGGAGCCGATG
>NC_051404.1:40393853-40393947 GCF_015228065.2 Penaeus monodon
AAGGAGTTAGTAGGCTTCGGAAGAAAATCGATATGCTGCCTTCACAAATATTTTTTCCCTACTCATCTATATGCGTATATTCATTTTATTTATT
>NC_051404.1:40394955-40395029 GCF_015228065.2 Penaeus monodon
ATTATCTGTTCTGGGTGGGTTTTAAGTTTGATAAGAAAGTCGTTAGTGCAATGTGAGTGATTGGGGAAAGCAAT
>NC_051404.1:40395364-40395498 GCF_015228065.2 Penaeus monodon
TAGGTATTCATATATATGCACACATATGTGTACGTGTGAATAAGTGAAGAAAGAATGAGATAAAACGGAAGGACAGCTGAACAGATGAATCGAGAGAGAATTTCAGTGAGAATGAAAAATAAAATAATAAGAAT
>NC_051404.1:40395567-40395670 GCF_015228065.2 Penaeus monodon
GGGAAATAAATGGGCACGAAGGTTAACAACCTCTCTCCCCCTCTCCCCCAACCTCGCCCCCTCGCGCCGACACGTGCAGGATAAGGAGGGGAAGACAAGCATC
>NC_051404.1:40395725-40395856 GCF_015228065.2 Penaeus monodon
AATCGCGTAGGCTTAAGGCTCCTTGGCGCTCAGGACGCGCGGGGGATTACAAAATTCACCATTAATCCCGTCCGATGGCTGATGGCACACAGAGTGCTATATGGCGGAAGCGACGCGATATTTCACATTTC
>NC_051404.1:40397357-40397875 GCF_015228065.2 Penaeus monodon
CCGAGAAAAAAGAGTTGAGGAAACAATTTATCAAAACCATAGCGAGAAAATGAAAACATGAACAGGAGAGTGAAAAATGGAACGAGAAATACAAAACATACAGCGAAAAATAAGAAAAAAAAAATCGTGATAAAGGTGTACACAGAAGAGAAAGGAGGACATTATCCGCTGTGGAAAAAAGGAAAGGCGAAAGTTAAGAAAAAAAAATAAAGAAAAGAAGAGCGTTGATAGGGTTAAGGGCAGGAAGTACGATAAAGTTATTATAGACCTTTTTATAGAAAAGGATGTTTACAAGTCCACGTGGAAATTTATTGCGAAAGTTTATGTTTTTTTTTTTTAAGGGGGGGAGGGGGTGCAAGGAAACTTGGAAAACAAATGTGTTTTGTCGGAAGTCTTTTATAATTATTTATTTTAGTTTTGTTCTTTATAACGAACATCTTTTCTTTTAACAAACACAGTTTGAACTATTTTCTGAAATTTCAGAAATAATAAATATTGGCAGAGAAGTTAGTTGTAAC
>NC_051404.1:40399512-40399675 GCF_015228065.2 Penaeus monodon
TTCAAAGACCCGGTAATAAAACCAAATTGAAAGTCGGGGAAGAGAGCCATTGTAATATATAAGAGAAGAGAGTAACAGGGGAATAAAACCGATGTGTATATATACAATGCATGAAAAACGGGAGTCGAGAAAATAGCGACTAGTATAGAAAACGGAGGCCTCG
>NC_051404.1:40399810-40401202 GCF_015228065.2 Penaeus monodon
CACCATGGCTATCAAGAACACGATCATCACCCTTATCCTTTTGGTGATTATGATGAAATATGTATTAATGATAGCATAAGAGTAAAACGATAAGTAGCAAAATTGCAGATGCAGAGTCATCCCAAGAGAAGAAAAATATGAAAAAGAAAAAAAAAGAGGAGCAGAAAGAGAGAGAAAATTATAAAATAAAAATTAAAATATGAAGAAATATAGGAAGAAATGAAAAAAAGAAAAAAAGAAAAAAAACAGCAATCCAAACGCCGATGAGAAGGGAGGAAAAGGAGGAAGAAAGAAAAGAAAAAAAAAAAGAGGGAAAATCGTATAACGTAAAGAGAATAGAAAATAAAGAAAAGAAAGCGAAAAAAAAGGGAAAAAATCTATGGAAAGGAGCATTTGCCGCGCAGCTTGTATCGACGCTGGAACGGAGAAGCCCACACTGCTGGGGCCGCCTCGCTCCAGGCCGCCGGGATAGGGACGGGAGGAGAAGAGAGGGGGAAGGAAGAACAGGGGAGGAGAGGGGAGGGGAAGGAAGAACAGGGGAGGAGAGGGGAGGGGAAGGAAGAACAGGGGAGGAGAGGGGAGGGGAAGGAAGAACAGGGGAGGAGAGGGGAGGGGAAGGAAGAACAGGGGAGGAGAGGGGAGGGGAAGGAAGAACAGGGGAGGAGAGGGGAGGGGAAGGAAGAACAGGGGAGGAGAGGGGATAGGAAGAAAGAAAAGGAGAAGGGAGGGATAGGGAAGGCAGAAACGGAGAAAAGAGGGAAGGGGAAGGGAGGGGAAGCGAAGGAAGAAAAGGAGAAGGGAATGGCGGGAAAGGAAGGGGAGAGAAGGGGTAGAGAAAAGAAGCGGAGCTAAGGAGAGCGAAGGGAAGTGGAGAAGAGGAGAGGGAAAAAGAGAAGGGATAGTAAAGGAGAAAGGAGAGAATATGAGTATAAGGGAATCGAGGAAAGTGTACAGAGGGGATAAGAGATGAAGTGAGGGGACGTGAGGGATGGAAGAGAGCCTAAGAGAAAGAAAGAGGGAAGGAGAGAAGTAATGGAGAGAGGAAGAGAAGGGAGGAAAGAGGAAGGGATGGTAAAGGAAAGAGAAAAGTGAAGAGATTAAGGAAGGGATGGAAAGGAAGGAACAGGAGAGGGGAAAGGAGGAAATGGAGGAGTGCAGTGGAAAGGGGGAAGAGAGGAAAATACAAATAAGGGGAAAAGGAAATGGAGGACAGGAAGTGAGGGAAGGAGAGGGGAAGGAGAGAGGATAAAGGTAATGGAAGGAGGGGAGTTGGGAATGGAGAGAAGGAGAAATGGGGGAATAGAGGATAAGGGGAGGGAAGAGAAGGAAGGAGAAGGGAAGAGAAGAAAGCGGAGGGATGAATAAGAATGGGAAAGGAAGAAAGAAAAAGGA
>NC_051404.1:40402517-40402604 GCF_015228065.2 Penaeus monodon
ACTCGTCTATCCAGTCCCTCCCTCCACCGACCAATCCCTTCCCCTCTCTTTTTTTCCCCTATTCTAATTACTCCCCTTCTTCTCATT
>NC_051404.1:40402653-40402758 GCF_015228065.2 Penaeus monodon
AAGCCAAATAGGTCTCGCGAGAACCCAGCCTTCGATACCCAAATACCGTCTCCTTCATCAAGACTTCGGTCTACCATGACTCCCCTCTCTCTTTTCCCCTCGCTC
>NC_051404.1:40403242-40403470 GCF_015228065.2 Penaeus monodon
TATTCTAAGTTTAATAACACCCGAAGTTCCATCTGCAATTCTGCTAACAAGAACAGAAACTGTTAGCAAGTCAGAGAAGTCACAGTTTAATGACTGATGACTGAGAATAATTGCCTGTAAGGTCCTCCAGCAGAACCTCTCCTTTCGTTTATATTGCAAGAAAGGGAAAAGATGTCACTGTAAACACTAATTAGATCATGCAAATTCTATCTATGGATTAATAAGATA
>NC_051404.1:40403858-40404394 GCF_015228065.2 Penaeus monodon
GGCCTTGTACCCTTGGGGGAGAGGGAAGACGGGAGAAGAGAGAGGAGGGAGAGGGGAGAAGAGAGAGGAGTGAGGGACGGGAGAAGAGAGAGGAGTGAGGGAGGGGAGAAGAGAGAGGAGTGAGGGACGGGAGAAGAGAGAGGAGTGAGAGGGGAGAAGAGAGAGGAGTGAGAGAGGAGAAGAGAGAGGAGGGAGAGGGGAGAAGAGAGAGGAGTGAGGGACGGGAGAAGAGAGAGGAGTGAGAGGGGAGAAGAGAGAGGAGTGAGGTAGAGGGGAGAAGAGAGAGGAGTGAAGGAGAGGGGAGAAGAGAGGGGAGAAGAGAGAGGAGTGAGGGAGAGGGGAGAAGAGAGAGGAGTGAGAGGGGAGAAGAGAGAGGAGTGAAGGAGAGGGGAGAAGAGAGAGGAGTGAAGGAGAGGGGAGAAGAGAGAGGAGTGAGGGAGAGGGAAGATATAGTGGAAGAGGTGAAGGGTGAGGAAAGGAGGTTACGGCGTGAAGGAGGAGACAACAAACGTTAGGTGACAGCGAATATAAGAGGT
>NC_051404.1:40404722-40404974 GCF_015228065.2 Penaeus monodon
ACTATCTATCAACATTAAAAAACAGAGAGCTGACAGGAAATCGAATTGTAAGCGTGAACCGATGAAAAATACAAAACTGAAGATAAAATATAAAACTAAATATATAACACAATGAACGAATAACGCACACGGGAAAGGGAAAGGTCACTAAATAAAAGGAAGAGTGATAATGGAACATCAAGAGAGGGGAGATAGAAGGCCGCAGGACGAATAACGAAAACAAATAGAGTGGATAAAAAAGGCGTCCATCTG
>NC_051404.1:40405456-40405683 GCF_015228065.2 Penaeus monodon
TGCTGATAAAAACGAAATACCGGATACAAAGAATAAAAGATAAGAATATCCAGACACAAGGGAAGGTTCGGATAAAGGTAAGAAGGTACAGAGGAATAACAATGAAAATGGCAGCGCGCGGAGGGGACAAATGTTAAGAATAAGTGTGATATAAAGATATCGTTTGATAGATTACGATGAGGACACTCAAAGAGATATCCGAATAAAGAGGGACATTAATGAATAAT
>NC_051404.1:40407079-40407273 GCF_015228065.2 Penaeus monodon
CTGAACAAGAAATATAACATGAAGGAAGAAATTGCAGAATGTTTTGCTAAGACAACAACAACAAAAAAGAAAGAAAAAAAGACACAATATCAAGAAAATGTTGAGCACTGGAAAAAAATGACAAGTAGAAATATACGGTAATAATAATGTGCGCAGCAATAATAATAACGAAAATACTATCACGGAATACAGGG
>NC_051404.1:40408048-40408175 GCF_015228065.2 Penaeus monodon
ACTTCTTGCACCGTCAGTCCGAACAGTGGAAACAGAAAACGAGAAAATAGGAAAAAATACGAAAGATATTTTTCTTTTTCTCTCTCTACGCGTTGGAAATACCAAATGAAACTCGAATACGCAAAAA
>NC_051404.1:40408451-40408615 GCF_015228065.2 Penaeus monodon
TTTTCTGGTTCCTCCATTCCTTTCCCCCGTGTTCCCCCCCTTTCCCCGTGTTCTTTGTTCTTGTCTGTTTTTCTTTGTCTTTTTTTTAAGTATTAATTCGCCTCAACTTGTTCCTTCGTGTCCTTGACGAGTTCCGCCGTGTCTCTTTTTTGCGTTACTTCATA
>NC_051404.1:40408652-40408848 GCF_015228065.2 Penaeus monodon
AGTAGTGTCCTTTTCTTCTATTTATCTGTGTCCTTTCCTTCGTATCCTTCTCGTGGTCCTTCGTGTCCTTGCGTCCCGTCCGTGCGTGCTCTGTGTCTCTTTGGCGCCGATATCGATGGGCTTCGGTGTCCAGGATTGGTCGAACGCCATCGATTGATTTTTTTATGTACACATTGTTCATATTTTCTATCAGCGA
>NC_051404.1:40409318-40409603 GCF_015228065.2 Penaeus monodon
TCAACGCGACCAACCTGCTTCATTGTCTGCCGGATTAATCTACTCACCTTTAATACTCCTGAAAAAGAAGTGAAGTTAACGCTTTCCCAAATCAAACGGATCAAATCACCAGATTAAATTCAGTGCAATCAGAGCCAATCAGACTAAAAACAACTGCATGCGAGTGTAATGAAAGAGATTTGTAAATAACAGAAGAAAACAAATCTAAAGAAAAAAATATATATATGTAAAAGAAAGAAGGAGAGTGAAAAAGAAAATCGGATTAAAAAAAACATATCAATTGAG
>NC_051404.1:40409645-40409835 GCF_015228065.2 Penaeus monodon
TCCTGTGTTGAGTTAATTTTATTATCGGTAAATTTTACGTTATCTTATTTAAAAACTGACTCTGAGGTAACACCATTGGGCACATCGCTTGGAAATTACGCATATTCAACAATTTCCGTCTTTTATTCGCATAACTGCACAACCCACGCATGGAAAAAAGGGGGAAGTAGGAAAACGAAGAAATGGGGAA
>NC_051404.1:40410036-40410144 GCF_015228065.2 Penaeus monodon
AATAAATAGGAATAATGATGATGAACGAGTGTAGGAGGAAGGGCGGGGAGCGGTAAAAGAATGGAAAAAAAGGAATTTCGACATGTCGACCAAAACGCGATGATGAAG
>NC_051404.1:40411204-40411282 GCF_015228065.2 Penaeus monodon
CCCGGGGGGAAAGGGGGGGGAAGGGAAAGAGGGGGAAACCTAGGGGAGGATCAAGTGTCCCTTAAGGTCTGACTCCCC
>NC_051404.1:40411470-40411559 GCF_015228065.2 Penaeus monodon
GCTCCCCTCAGTCTTGTCCCTTTGCGTCAACAGTTCCTCCCATCTGTTTGTCTTATCATCTACTCTGCTCTCCTCGTTCGTCTTCTCAG
>NC_051404.1:40412199-40412299 GCF_015228065.2 Penaeus monodon
CTAAAACCTTCCTCCTTTCCTTCGCTTTCCTAAGTTTCTTTTACCGTTCATTATTCATAACTTCCATTTCCTTATCTGTCTGCTCTTCACCTCTATGGAC
>NC_051404.1:40413132-40414003 GCF_015228065.2 Penaeus monodon
AAACCCATTCTCCTCTCACGCTTCCTTCTCCTTCCCTTCCTCCCAAATTTCCCGTAGATCTCTCAGTTTTGCTTTCCCTGAAATAAAAATATCTTCATCGCCCTCTCCCGACGCTCTACCATTAAGGCTTTTTCGCCCTTACTCCCTTCTTTAAATACCATCTCCCCTTTTCCCTTCACTCCCCATCTCTGCTTCCCTGGCGATTTCCACAATCTTTCTCCCCTTTGTGAGGCTTTGCCCCTCCTCCCCTTCCTCTCCCCTCTGCCAGAACAACAATGAGCTTTTCCTTTTCTTTTTTTTCCCCTTCCCCCCCCATTCCCCTTCCCCCAAACCCTCATCTTGCGCCTTACCCCCTCTGCAAGTCAATTTTTTACCTTATCATTAAAGCCGCACTGCCGGGCTTTTTCTGTTATCCTTCTTCTTGCGTTATTGCTTTTCTTATAACCTATTTCTGCAATATTGCCTTTCTGAGCTCTCACTTGCACCCTAACACATTCCTCTCTCCTCGACACCCTTTCCAACACGCGAACGATCTTGCATCCCGCTGTACAAATACATCTTTAGGCATTACCCTCAGTACCCGTCAGCAGATGCACGTCTCCGAAAATCTTGTGCTAGGATTTTTGTAGTTTTAAACGTCACTCAGCCCAAAACCCCCTTGGTTTTCTTCCCCCTTTACGCCTTCCCCTCCTTTTTCCTTTTTCTTTTCCTATTTTTCATGTTTTTTTTTTATCTTTTCTTCTTGTATACTTATTCTTTTGTTCATTTCTGCTTCTTGTGCGTGTTTTTGGTTATGTTTTTTGTTTTTTTGCTTCGCCTCCCTGTCTTTTCTCTTAAAAACCTTTTTTTTTTGTTTTCCCAGCCCCCTTTG
>NC_051404.1:40414562-40414655 GCF_015228065.2 Penaeus monodon
CCCCCCTTTTTTGTTGTTTGGGTTAAGTGTTTGTTTTAGGGGTATGAGTAAAAAAATGTTATTATGTTAGTGGGGGTTTTTTTTTGTTTTTTT
>NC_051404.1:40415007-40415454 GCF_015228065.2 Penaeus monodon
GCCAAAACTAGACAGAGGAGTACAGACCATGCCAGCACGTAAGACTACAGATAAACAAGAAGGGAGATTCCCGAAATGTACCTTAACTAGAGACTAACCACTAACATTCATAACCGTAACAAAAACTGCCGGGGAAGATGTAGCCCCAAAGATGACAAAAGCGATAACACGAACAACAATAATTAGCAGCACAAAAAAGAACAAGAGCAAGAGACAGCATCCACCCGTATCTACCGCGTTCGAACCGGCACTAACAGCGTCACCGGCTGCACCGCCATCAATTTATCAGACTCTCGATTATTACCGTTGTCATCATTCAATTATAATTACCAATATCCCATTCGTTAATTAGTTCGTTAATAGATACTAGCTCTGTCGCTGTAACGAACTCTTACGATTATCATTATCTCTGTAATCAACATTACTTCACGTCGATTAGCCACTTTT
>NC_051404.1:40415478-40415791 GCF_015228065.2 Penaeus monodon
GGTACTTCAGTAATTAAAAAACAACAGCACGCAATCAATATTCCATTATCACCAATGGGCATCACTTGTGCCTGCCACCGTCATCTGTCAACAGCAACTTATAAGCAATTGATGATGTCATTATTTATACAAACGTTTACCGACCATCCAACCATGCTTCACCCGACAGTGCCAGTGGCAAGACAGTGCCAGAACCAACACCGGCTGCCACCGCGGGAGCATGGGTGCCGAGACTGTGAGACGCAGTGCCAGGCATCCGCCCCGCTCCGCTTCCTGAAGAAGCTCTGGCTCTGCACTCCCTCCTGGACGAACG
>NC_051404.1:40416296-40416400 GCF_015228065.2 Penaeus monodon
CCCTTTTAGAAACTTTTCGGTTTATTCCTTTCGTTTTTAGTTTTATTTTGTGTCCTCGCTGGTCCGATCTATTCTTTATTTATTTGCATGCATACCTGGGAGCG
>NC_051404.1:40416818-40417009 GCF_015228065.2 Penaeus monodon
TCCCCCCACCTCTCTGGTTTCCTCAGCTTTCCTTCCTACCATCAGCCTCCAGCTCTCTGGTGTGTGAGGGGGGGGGGGGACTTATGACCTTTCAGAACTAAATTGTTCCCTCCCTACCTTCCCTCGTCCCTTACTCGGCTCCCTCTACCTTGTTCATTATACCCCTTATCGTCTCTTATTCCGCTCATTAA
>NC_051404.1:40417084-40417184 GCF_015228065.2 Penaeus monodon
CTGTGGCTCCTTAATACTTGGTATTTAGCATGCTGTCAATTTCCTTTTGATGTACGACTTTATATCAATAAAAAATCAAATCGCGTCAAATCTTATCTAA
>NC_051404.1:40417439-40417758 GCF_015228065.2 Penaeus monodon
CGCGCTTTGCATCTTATTCGTTTCTGCCGTTCATTTCACGCTCCCTTACTATTCCCCCTCTTTATCCAATTTGTTCTTCACCCTCGTCAATTGCCCGTTTTTCTCTTTCATATTTTAATCTTTTGTGTCCCTTCCATGCAGTTCTTAACGCTCGTTCTTCTGTTCTCTTTTCGCGTCACCCTTTTTCTATTCTGCTTCTTTCTTTCTTTTTCCGTTTTTATCAGGGTTTTCCTCCTTTCTCGTTCGTGTTTTCTGAGTAGCTTTTCACGGATCTCTTTCTCCTCTTCGTTTTCGTGGATTCGTCTATACTCATACAGGT
>NC_051404.1:40418821-40418899 GCF_015228065.2 Penaeus monodon
AGCCTAGGAGCGGGGGGGGGGGGTTGCGTGGAAAATCGAAATAGGTTTAAAAATCGAAACTCCAGGCTAATGGCCAGC
>NC_051404.1:40419000-40419362 GCF_015228065.2 Penaeus monodon
ATTAGAAGATGGGGAGTGGAGGAGAATAAAGAGAAGGGGAAAGGAGAGAAGCGGAGGGGAATAAGGGAACGAAACAGTGAACAGGAAATGAGGGAAGCGAAGAAGGGTAAAAAGAGTGGCGAGAAGTCTAAAAAAAAGCGAAAATAGAGAATAAAAAACGGAAAGAGAATAGGTTAAGGCAGAAGAATAAATATGGGGACCAGAGAGGAGCAGATAACAGGAGGCGGGGAGGAGATTAGAAGACAGGGAGCAGAGGAAAACCAGGAAATGGAAAGTTAATGTAAGACGAGAGGAAGAAGGAAGGGAACAGACAGATGGACACGAAGAGAGGACGGGGAAGAGGAAATATGTATGTATATGCA
>NC_051404.1:40423792-40423972 GCF_015228065.2 Penaeus monodon
ATTAACCATAAACACAATCATAAATTGTATCTTATAAAAACAACAACACATATTCATCACGAACGCCTTTAAAATGACATCATAAAGTATTATCTCAGAAACATCACTAATGCGATAGTGATGAAGATAATGAGGAAGGAAACACTAGAACTAAAGCCAACACTGGTGGTGGTGGTGGTA
>NC_051404.1:40424391-40424606 GCF_015228065.2 Penaeus monodon
GAGAGAAGTAATCAAGACCATCACAGCAGCATATTCATCATATAAATAATCACGACAGCAATAATAAATTCACCAACAAAGAAACACAACAATAACCCATGTGATTCTAAAGGTGATACGAGCGACAATAAATCCAAAATCCCAAATAAGTGCAAAAGAAAAACATGAAGAAAGGAAAAAGGAAAGGAAATTATCCACCAATGCCGTTCAATAGA
>NC_051404.1:40424646-40424761 GCF_015228065.2 Penaeus monodon
CGTCTCCCCAAGGTTCGGTATGGGATCGTGACTATGACAAATCTGGCCGCCTGCGGGGCCCACAGCGGCACCTGGCTACAAGGACCGCTCGGGGACTCGGCCCACACGCCTTCCA
>NC_051404.1:40426455-40426724 GCF_015228065.2 Penaeus monodon
CAGAACTCCCGTAGCCCGACCTACGAGCGCGTTCCTACGACCGCCTCCCACTGTATCCCGGCGGTCGCTAAAAGGAGGACACACTATAGCGAGACCCAGGGTGACCTTGGTAGGGCGAAGGAGAGGTGGGGAGGTGAGGGGGTGGGGAAGGGAGGAAGGGGGGGGGCAAGGAGGGGAGGTGAAGGTGAGGGGTGAAGGAAGGAGGTGCGGGTTCACTAAGATGGGCCAAGGAAGGAAGCGCGGATGAGGAGGTCGGGAGAATGTAGACA
>NC_051404.1:40428968-40430389 GCF_015228065.2 Penaeus monodon
TACATGGAAGCAGCATTCGGATAACTCACCACCAGACTTTTAAACCTAACGAAAAAAATACAACCAAACATCATGTTTCGAATAGGCCTAGCAGAATCGGCGATGAACTCCAACGGCTTTTAACAGGACTAAGGTTCGTTATTTTTTAGAAAAAGGAAAAAAAAAACGTCGACGTGAATAATTCTTACTTCGGGAAAGAAAAAAACCCACTAATTTAGTGAATCTTCAGCCCTGTGCGGCGCGAAATTCTGGCGCGAAACAAATAAAAAAATCGGATATAGAATATAATAAAAGAATGAGAGGATAAAAAAAGGAGAAAAAAATAATACGTCAGGTGGGTTACGTAGAGTTGCCAACAAGTGGGTTAAGACACCTATATGGGTGGGCTTGCGATCCCCCCTCCCCATCCTTCCTAGCCACCCCCCCCCTCTCAAAATGCCCGCCGGCACACCTGACCGACTACCATAACACTCATATTACATCTTGTCTGCTGTACGCTAAATTTGTGTTTTCATAATTACATGCAAATCTAAACGCAGAATAATGAAATAGTTAATCAAATACAATGTATTTAGAAACCCTGACTTTTGTATTCTAATTGAATTGCAAGGCTTGAAAAAGACACACTACTCTATTGCCACGCCATCTATTGAGAGAATAGGCAAACACACTACGTGGATTGTTCTGCCATCTGGTGGCAAAAACACGCGCGGCCAGGCGAAAGCGGTGCACTCTGGTGGCGACAAAGAGAACTAATGTTCATCCTACTCGCGTTGAATAATACCAGTACGTTCATTCTTAAAAACTATTTTAACTTTTTCCCCGTGGAATGTCAATATAAATATAAAATCTATTTTATATCTTTCAACATGTATCTCCAGCCCACTGCAGTTATTTCATGACACAAAACAGTACAAGGCAACACGTAAATCAACAATAAATCGCACATGGCGCAGATAAGCAAACGTTGACGGTGACATTACTGTATGAGAACTACAGAAAGTTTCGTCGCACTGTAAAGGAAAGGCGGAACGTATGAGTAATGCTGTTTAATAGAATACGCTCAACAGAAATACTAGCCTCCCAGTTTCATCATTTGCACTTATTGGCTCGCAAGACTACGCCTGTACACATCTATACGAACTCACTATGACGGGAAAGTGTTTGAATGCAAGTTTCAGCTGCAGAAAGTGATGCATGGCGAGTGTTGCATTCAAGGGTTGCGAAAAGAATGTTCAGAGTATTACGATAAAATATGGTGACTTAACTTGAACTGTGTAAAGTGATAAAATAGATTTTATTCTTTAAATGGCGGTCGATCAGAATTTGTTTAAATTATTTATGTAAGAAGCTACAAGTATTTACGAATTACCGAACAGTACATATAAAGAACTGTCATCCCGCTTAATTTATCCATTTCA
>NC_051404.1:40430870-40431650 GCF_015228065.2 Penaeus monodon
GTACAGATAATACTTACCTAATAAACCCGTTTCAGATGTCGAGCATCACTATACCACATTGTCAATACACGCGATTTACACATCTGCCTTATAGGACGCCCCTGCTATTATCACATCCTTCAGTCCCATATAAGTACCACTCGCCTACACATTATAGAAGTACATAGGGCATCTGTTGCGACATGTACTGGGTAGAATTTAAAACACTTCCCTTCCTATAAAACCACCATATGCATTTCTATTTAATGTAGGAATCAATTCAATTGGACTGATTCTATAGATATAAAGGTTGGTTAAAAAAATAGACAAACTCATGAGGGTAGCAAACGAAAAAAATATTGTATAATACTATGTTGTAATATAACCCAAGATTTCAACAATGAGACCGCTCAAAGATTACTGCAGCCACTGAAAAAGGCCAAGCTTTAAAATATTCCTAATAACTTATAGTATACACAACACTTTCATTACAAAAATACTGTTCTTATCAAAGTGTATACTCGGCCCCCGCAAATACTGTTTGTCTATTTGATGCCCTTCTAAGTATAGTTGCTTTGTTAACTTATCAAAAGTAAAAGCTCTTTGCTTCTTCATAACTACCGCTACTTTTGCTAAAACACGATGACATAAAGCACGATTTAATAAATAACTCGCAGCAAAGGTTTAATAGTATTTCTCATAGTCTGCAGATATTCCAACGTCAAACCTGTTCACCCGATCCTATACCGCATCATAATATTGTACAACGTCTCATAACAAAACCCTTTGATCGACAAGATC
>NC_051404.1:40431686-40432281 GCF_015228065.2 Penaeus monodon
AACGCATCGCCGCAGAAATCTGGTTTTCCCTAGTATGCCCTCCAACCTTGATGTAATGAGACGCGTCCTTCACAAACACAGAAAACGGGGTAATGATGTCCCGCACCAAGAAGAGCATAAACAAACGTATCGGGAGAGCCAAGATGTCTGAAGCCGGGGGGCGTCGCACCAAAACCTAATAAGGACAGAACCTCATATCCTGTGCCCTCGAGGAGACTGCGTTTTCAACCAGGGCAACAAGTCCTCCCTGAACGCCTGGAGAGAAGAGGAACATGCCCTCCAGACTGCCCGTGACGAATTCGAAGTCGACAGAAAGTATCCGATGAAGGGGCATAAAGTGACTGGTGAAGCCATTGATGGTAATGAATATTTGAGTTCTTGCAGCATCTAATGAGGAGCCGTTTACCTATCTAAGGGGAGCACATAAAAAGAACATTGTTAACGACTGGCGCCATCTTTTGTCGAAGAAAGTAATTAAAGAGTCAAGCGAGACAGTATTAATTATTCTTTTTGCGATTACATTTATTGCATCTTAAAGTACATGTGAAGGAACATCAAATGTAACCTTATCAAGTCATGGAAAAGAGACTGTAAT
>NC_051404.1:40432738-40433775 GCF_015228065.2 Penaeus monodon
TGAGGCGACGACCAAACCAGCATTTAATAGGAACAACTTTACGACCGTAAAACCCTATGTCAACACATCTTTTAATCATAAATCTGCATTAACCAATCAGACAATAATATCACATTCCCTTTGCCGTTCTGTTGAAAAAAAAAGAATCGAAAACATTCAAAGCCGATTCATTTTTTTTCTTTTTTTCTTCAGTTTATCATAAAAAATCCAAAGAAAACAGAATACAAGAAAATGGGACGCCCCTAACTTGGCATCACGAGGTAATTAAAAGGGAATGCAGTTTGATCTACTGAGGTCCTCAAGTGAGGCGGCCAGAGAGTGCGGTTAGCAACAAGCTAATCACGCAAGAGGTATAATGAGATATACAATGATACCCGATTAACGAAATACGTAAATACAGTGTAGTTCAAAATATTTCATAATATAATAAATCGCTGGCGGAATTGGACGTGGAAGTGGAAATACAAGAAAAAGAACGCTAGAAAATAGAACAAAATTACAACAGCAAATTAAATCAGTGTGCTGTTTTGCCTTAACGCTGTCTGAAATGTTCTGACAGATGTTGTGAGAGAACAAACAAAATGTACTATGCATCCTATCTATATATAAAAAACTATGAAAAAATCTTTACATTAATAAAAATAAAGAACTAAGACAAGTAGAATTTATTGAGAAAATTAACCAAGAAGCGTAATTTGGTTCAAAAGATAACTGTTATTCCTAGTGAAATGAAGAGAAGCGGCGCAACCTCAGCTGCCAGTAACGTCACGCGGTAACATGAGGCAATACTGTGTATACAACAGGTGTGGAAAGTTCTTTTTCGCAATGTAATGTTGTTCAAGTTGCATTCCAAGTGTTCTTTACACATTCTAATATTCATCGTCTTTTGTAATGGCCGTCTAATTCTCTATTTAAGGAAAATGAGCAAGATAAATTCTTACCTTTTAAATAAACTGCAGGATTCAGTGTGATGCTAGGCGAGTCTCCCCTGTAAATACAAAGAAAACGGGTAAGTTACACGTGGGAGAAGACTCGTA
>NC_051404.1:40434005-40434124 GCF_015228065.2 Penaeus monodon
ACGAGCAAGTGTGTTCGTACAAACATAATAGAAAAAAACTAAATATATTGAAAAGATGTGATGCATCTAAACATGAACCAACCATAACCGTAAAATCAAAAACATCACCTGGTTTACGT
>NC_051404.1:40434290-40434681 GCF_015228065.2 Penaeus monodon
TCCTACCACCATCACGAAACCTACTAAAAAAATCTCTACCGTCTCCTCACGAACCCCACCTTTTGCGTTACACAACCTAACCTAAACCTCTCTTTCACAAGGCGTGACTCGCACCGCCATTTTTGTTTTATCCTAGCTCACAACCTCTGTCCCAAAGTTGGATAATCTTTCTGTAATTTCTCACACATGCTATGCACTGCGAACGTTGATGAAATATAAAAGTACCTCCTGAATTTTCCTCCTTTTCTTCCCTTCATTCCGTTTTCTAAGACTTCTTTTCTAAGTATTTTGTTGTAGAGGTCCGTGTTTTACCAAAGAATTTCTAACAAATAATAATGATTACTTTGAGGCCTTTTTCATCAGAGAATGCAAAAGTTTCTCAATTTCCAAG
>NC_051404.1:40435290-40435374 GCF_015228065.2 Penaeus monodon
GTTGCGGCAGAACAAAAATGGAAGTATTTCGAGAAAACTAGAAAAACAAAGCAAGAAAAAGACAAAAGACAAGAGAACGAGACA
>NC_051404.1:40435900-40437295 GCF_015228065.2 Penaeus monodon
ATACAAACTCACAACAATAAGAACTGGCATGTAGAATCATAAAAGAATGAAAAAATGAAGGGACATAACCCTATATGGAAATCCCAGCACCTGGCAAGCATCGCTCCACAGGACTTTTCAAGGTCCACTAGATGGCTCTGCTTTATTCAAGGCCCACTAGATGGCTCTGGTGGCTGGAGCAGCTTGGTCATTTCTGCCCCGAAGTCTGCACCCTGTTCTGGGCATCTCACGGCAGACGGCGCAGGGACTAAAGCCTTTACTCTTTTCCCTCTAGTTCCAGTTCTAGTCTCTTTTCTATAACTTTGAAATTTTTGAAATGCAGAAACTTGAGGCACCATTTATGTATCTTTTCAAAAGACTTATAAATTTTTAAAAAATAGAAATAAAAGAAAATTGTATGAGATCTTAAAGATATAAAAAGAATGAGAGAAAGAAAAAAATAGTACCGGCACTTATATGCAAAACACAAGATCGGGTCAACGGACCAGTCGCGAGAGTTCACCCTGAAAGCCGAACAAGACAGCAATCGCTAGGAGTTTGCCTTCTCCGCCGGCCATAATAATGAAGCTTCTCCAAAAGTGCGTTTAATTACCGTAGCTCCACTTAATGCGATAATAATGTGTGGCTTATAAGGGACGTCATTAGAAAACTCACCCAGACACGCGCGCCGGCATCTCATCATCGCCTGTTTGCAGAAAGGATTTATTTGTTATGCTTTCCGACATGAGAAGGACGCATTTATCTGCGCTAACGAGGCTGATATCTCATTCAGTGGAACGTGATTGAGATAAAGTATCTTTTATAGTGAATTTGGCGAGGGTGCGATTCATCCGATGGGCAGTAAATACAAGAAAGATGAAACGAGGATGAAATCTACCGCGAGAAATGCCTTGTCGACTGGTGCTCGTCACAGACAGACGAGTGAAATACGAACGATGGGGGTGTGTGTGTGAAAGAAGAAGAGATAATAATGTAAATAGAGCAGACTAGAGAAAATTATAACATATTACTAACACCGCAGGCAACGAATGCAGGCGGAGAGCGAGACAAAATGACGTGCGTTTTACAACATCACTTCACAACTTCTGCGCTGAAGCCAAGATCTCCCTGCTGCACCCGCATCTCTACCCCCACCCCCCACACACTCCCAGTCCCTCCCTTCTCTCCCTCTTCCCCTTTCCTTGCCCCTCCCTTGTCCTCCTCTACCCCTCCTCTCCCTCTACCCCTCCCTCTCCCCTCCTCTCCTCCTGCCTTCAACTCCTCTCCCCCTCCATTCTCCTCCCCTCCCCTTCCTGGCCCCTCCCTTCGCCCCATCCTCCCCTCTCCCTCCCCCTCCCCGACACCCTCATGTCCCGCGTCGACACACAGGATGCACCAACACCAATATAGAGAGTT
>NC_051404.1:40437747-40437889 GCF_015228065.2 Penaeus monodon
GTGTTTTATGAGGATGTGTCATTTAGGTCACCGCGACGCCCGCCCGCCCATCAACCTATCAAAAAATTTCCTGTGACCTTTGTTTTTTATTCTGGCGGGATTCTGCATCTTCCGCTCTCGCGCTGCGTAGATGCTGTGGCGC
>NC_051404.1:40438385-40438783 GCF_015228065.2 Penaeus monodon
TCTTCACAATTGTATACACAGAGACACTTAGTTGAATATATAAGGCACATAAAGATACATACATATCCACATAGCCTACACAAATATATATAGTATACAGACTGAAAAACGGGACTACATCATTATTAAATGTACCTGCCAAACCTCGACGATTTATTGTCATGGGATCACCTGCTGCTTGTAATTAACATGAATTAATGCCTAGATATAAAAATAAATTAATGGCTGAATGGTCAAAGAAACTAATGAATAAAATATCACACGTCAAATAAAACCAAACGTATAAATGAGTCTGGTCTCTCATATGATTTACAAAGACCAATGTAAACACCGACATCCATTGTATACAGGATGCACTTGCGGGCATACTACCGGGCAAGCATTAGTCGTTCGCGTAT
>NC_051404.1:40439159-40439411 GCF_015228065.2 Penaeus monodon
AGAAAAAGACGAAGAAGGGAGGACGAAGGCACCAGCCATCATGCAGAGTTCGCTGTGGATGGGACACCCGGAATGGCAGAGGGAGGAGCATTCGCTGTCTCCACCTCTCCTATGTTAAAAGGCCTTTCTTCTTCCTCGTTAATCGCTTGACAAAGTGTGCTGCGGACGGCCCCATCGGTAGCTGGTGGCGCCCACAGCGGGGGTGCTGCAGGAGGATGAAGCAGAGTGGGCGGCCCGCTGACGGACGCAGAA
>NC_051404.1:40439845-40440005 GCF_015228065.2 Penaeus monodon
AATGTTATTTAAGTTGTTATTACATTCTCATCCCCATTTACTTTGGATAAAATTGAAATTACCTCCATCATAATGGGCGATGTTTATGCACTGGTAAACAGTTATTAACTTAGCTAATTCAGATATGTGTATATTCTCAACAACCTTACTGAACGCTCAT
>NC_051404.1:40440037-40440252 GCF_015228065.2 Penaeus monodon
TTCACCTAAGAAAAATTCTTTAACACGCACTTTCTTTCCTTTTTTTTCTTAACTCTCAAAAAGGGACATCTGTTTCCGTGTATGTTTTGTCTCCGAGCCACGTCTGATGTCAGGGGAACGTGGCATCGGAGCTACACGGGCGCCCAGGCTGTGGATTCGTGGGTCGTTAATGAAAGCGATTTGTTTTGCGAGTGTCGGTAAGAACCCAAGATAAA
>NC_051404.1:40440738-40442881 GCF_015228065.2 Penaeus monodon
CAATTTACAGACGCAAAGTCTTTGCGTGAGCGCCTAAGTGTGTGTGGGTGCGCGACCACGTTATGTGTGTGGCAGAGCCATGAGGCATTACTCCACAGCCGAAGATGAATGTGCATGAGGCTTGTAACGATCTTCATTTCTCGCGCTGATATGTTTATGTTCCACGCGCCGCGAGGGAAATGTGAACGTGGGAATGTGAGAATGAGCATGCAGCGTAGTGGTGAATATGTGGAAAATGTGCAGAATGCGGAGAATGTGCAAGACTGGGCCGAGGTGAAAGGTCCTCGCGGTGCGTGACTACAACCCGTAGTTATGACGACTCCCATTTCTTTTTCGGAATATTTTTCAGTAGACATTTTTTCCTCCTCTTTTTCATGGCCGATTGCGACTTATTTAGATTTTTATGTACTCATTTTCACTCCCTTTTGGGACGTGTTATTTGGATTTTTCGAGGCGAGTGTTTGAGGAATAAATCTTCAGGGTGGAGGGCAAACCCCTGTACTATTTTGACAAGGGGATTTTCGGGAAAGGCACTTGGAAGTCCTATTACAAATTCCCTTGTGTGAATTATGGTGCATACTTCCACGTCTTGCATCATACGAATTAGACCTTAACTTCATTAGACATTTAACCTAATGACACTATAAGTTGTAAGTTTATGCCATAATCTAATTTCATTCAGATACTTATGCTATGTGCATCTGGCCCATAGCTATCATTCTTCTTGCTTTAATATATTCTAAGACAGATGCACATACTCCATATATCAAATGAGTAACCAAACCAGATCATATCAACGCAATCAGTCAAAAACTTCTGCAACGAACACTAGAAATGAGACTTAAAAATTTTACGCTTTTCAATTATTTCCAAAGCTGTGCCTACCTCTGCCATTCATCCTTATCCTCACTTCTATCCTCATTCATTCGTATCAGCAGCATCTATCGTGGGAGATCGTGGGCGCAGCGTTAGCTCTCTGTGGGCGTAGGGTCTCCCGTGAGCTGTGGGATCGCGCTGGTTATTTTAGTAGCGAAGTGGTGACCGAGGGACTAGGGTTGAGCTTGGCCAGCTCGCCTGTCTTCAAGTGCCCGCGCCACTGTGAGATTTACAGGCCGCGCTGGAATGTGTACTTACACCTCTACACCCTGCATCCCTTTTCTTTCTGTTCTTTCTATTTTTTAAGCTTTATTTTTTCTTCTATTACGTTTTTTATTATTTTTTTCTTCTATCTCTCCCTTTTCCTTTTTCCATGTATCTTGTATATCTATTCGGAATTTCCCTCTACTGTATATTTTTCTTCCTTCGTTCTTCCATTTCCCCTCTTGCCCTGTTGTGTCTATCTCTTACTCCACCTTCTTTTTTCTGTATTTCTCCATCCTTCCTCTTTTTTATCATCTTCCTCGTCTGCATATCTTTCTTCTCTCTATTCTTCCACTTCCCCGTTTCCTTCTTTGCCTCTATCATTCACTTCACCTTCTCTTTCTCTCTGTCTCTTCATCCCTTCTCGCCGGTCTCCAGCTGCCAATCTCTGCTGCCAGCGCCTCTTCCGCGGTTGTTGATAGAAGTGTCGCCTTGTTGCTGTTGCTATTTTCTAACTCTTGTTACAATTGCTCGTGCTTTTTTGGGGACATTTCTTTTGTTTCCGTCTCACTACTTCATTACTTCCCCGCGTCAGTTTACATTCTGTAACATTATGATGAATATTAGCAGCTGTTGCTAAATGCTTTATTTACTTTCTGATTGTTGAATAGTGCCACTGTCCTTGCACGAAGATTGTGTAGAGTAAAAGTCACTGTTAACAGCTGTTGTTACAAATGCTATCACTCTGCTATCATACTTATATTATTACACTGCAGACTATGCAACTTGGATGTTGTTGCTCTACCACCCCTTGTCCATGCAACGTTGCCACAACAAAGGCAACATATCCAAAGCAGCATCACAGTTACCAAGGTCACTCCAGGAATAATTTCTTGTGACCATTGTCAGTGTTGTCATAGCCAGCGTTAGGAATGGCTCTGTTGTGATTTCCCGTTGCAGCTGAGCTGAATGTTGCGCTGTGATATACTCGAGATATACTCCGCAATCTAAAATAGAATTCTGTGCAATATTTCGGGGGCAAGAATAGCAGTCCTTTGACAAT
>NC_051404.1:40443153-40443468 GCF_015228065.2 Penaeus monodon
AATGCGTGTGTTCACTTGCAGAAAAAGAGTACCACTGTATATCTGTATATCCATTACAGGCTTCGAAGAATCAAAATAAGTGCCATGATTTCATCGCACTGTTTAACCGATGTGTTGGTCATATATCTTTTATTCGATCAGAGTTACATTTATAATCTATTGTTATAATAAATCCCAAACAGCGATTCAATGCGGCTCTTATTTTCTTCCATAGCAGTAGCTCTGCTGAAGGATTAGAAGATGAGGAGAAAAAAATCCAAAGGAATTGCAATAAATATAAAGAGAAAATCAGATGGAGACCAGAAGGATAACGTC
>NC_051404.1:40443543-40443609 GCF_015228065.2 Penaeus monodon
AATGGTTCTGATCTGAAAGAATAACGAAATAAAAACATTGTTTACAATATACATTTTCCTGTCACT
>NC_051404.1:40443652-40443912 GCF_015228065.2 Penaeus monodon
AAACTGAAGTGATCTTTTAACCCGGCGACTTGCTTACTTCTTCCAGTCCCTCTCACCCCCTCCTTGCCTGCCCAGTACCAGCCCCCCCCTCCCTTTTTCCACCCCGACCAGTCCTCACCATCCTACCTCGCCTCCCCTCCCCTAACCCACCCTTACTATCGCCCTCCCTTACTCCACCCCAACTAACCACCCTTCCACCCTACCTGCACCACGTCCTCAGCCCACAAATCCCTTTCCCCCAATACTGCCTCCTACCATCT
>NC_051404.1:40444020-40444248 GCF_015228065.2 Penaeus monodon
TGAGCCCCACGCCTGTCACAGTAGTAATGCTTGCAACGCTCGCTTATCACACAAAACTTCTGCCATGTTTATACGACTTTATCTCACATGCTGAGTGTCTCTATCACGAAGTCTCGAACTGCACACTGAGCTCCATCTCCACCTCCATCTCTCGCCTCGCTTCGTTCATTAAGTCTTGTCCTTGTATTTTCTTTGCGTGTTTTGTTCATCGATCACTTGCCTTTGTTC
>NC_051404.1:40444935-40445283 GCF_015228065.2 Penaeus monodon
TTCTGCCTTCAAAAATCTTTTCACGAAGCCGCCATTGTCGCCAAGCAAGAACACACTCTACACACTATATTAGGTGTTTCTGGGCTGGTAGCGTCAGCGGCAGAGAGAGGGAGAGAGGAAAAAAAGTCAAGTGCAGGAACATCAATCTTGCAACGAGGCAAGGTCATGACCAAATAAAGTATGTTTCGGCTAAACACAAAGAAAAATTATAAATGCAAATATATAACTAAAACATTGCCATGCTAGACAAAAGAACATATTCATGTACTCCATATGAATAGTATGAAAGGAATATGATATATAGCCTACTGGTTATTTTTTTTTCTTAAGGAAGAGCTCAAGTGCCCC
>NC_051404.1:40445520-40445668 GCF_015228065.2 Penaeus monodon
AGTCAGGAGGCCGCCGTAGCGCGAGTGACATGGTCCGAAGTAAAGAATGAAATATGCATCAGCGCCCCGTTCAGAGCCAGCTTTTATTACTCGAGGCCCAAAAATGCCGTCCGGAGACCTTGGCCGCTCAGGACTGGCTGTGATGTCT
>NC_051404.1:40445699-40446267 GCF_015228065.2 Penaeus monodon
CGATCTGAGCGCGAGATAAACATGTTTGTGAGTTATATTAGATAACCCCAGCCATAAAAATGGTTTTTGCATGTTTAATGTTCAATTCCGTTTGTGCATCGCAGGCCTGAATGTTGATTATCTGCTTGATATATGCGGTAATAAAGCTTAAGTATGGGATTGTGTGACCTCCCATCTCTCCCACCCGACCCGGCCTTACCTCCACCCTTATAAATTTATAGGGGAAAAGGGGGTATCAGGAGATTATATCTCACACTGAATGGTTCCTAAAATAAGGACAAATGATTCCCCGGATAAAGACGACTCAATCACAAAGAGGAGGACGACCGGCGCGCACCTCATAAAGAATAAAGAGGCGGGCGTAAAGAAGGAATGAAGAGGGAGACACGATGATAACAGCAGACGGACTTCTCGATAACGGCCGGAATTATGGCGTTATCTTCCGGTGTCATCGTGTTATCAAGGCGTGTCTCCTCTGGCCAAGGAGAGCGGAGGTGAAGGGCTGGGTTATCGAGGATGTCTTATGAAGGAGGAGGACGGGGAGGTCGAGTTAGAGCTTGGGGGAGGC
>NC_051404.1:40446433-40447104 GCF_015228065.2 Penaeus monodon
ATCACCTTACACCCACGCGCACAAAGACATGGGAACGAACTGAAGATTTCGATCACCTCCGAAAACAAATGAGCGTTCGAACCCCCTTCACGTCTGCTGGAATCGGTTCCCGCCTCTTCGCAAATGCGATTTAATCAAAATTATTTCGTTTAGCTCCTGCGATTTCTTTTCACTTGTCTTGCTATTCACTACTCACAAACCCATATTTAGTTAGAGAAAGAGAAAAAAAGAACGTTTTTTTTAAGACATAGATTACCTGAATGGTCATTTCTATCACTTGCCTCTTTTACCCTATCTTTCTCCCTCTATTTACGCATTAATCAGTGTCAATTTTAATATAAGAATATACATTAGTCTTTTCTCACTTTCTATCTAACTTTCTCATTCTGCCCATCACTAAAAAGAAGTTCCCTTCCCCATACTTGTTCCATTAGGACAACCAATGGTATTTACATAAATGCAGTGACGACTAGATGGCAACGCGTATAACTGATGGCGCTGATTGTTAATTTATTCATACCTTTGCCCTTAGCAATATTTTCGATGGCTTCTGAAGCAATCTCAAAATCGATTATCTAATTTAATGTGGGTTTGCATTATAATAATTATAAGTGAATCATCACATGTCAAGTCCTTAGAGCTAACGGAAATACCGTTATCAATGACCTGGG
>NC_051404.1:40447222-40447469 GCF_015228065.2 Penaeus monodon
ATTGTAAGATAAGATTACAAATACAAACACAAGTTGAGATAGTCAAATTAGATCTGAACATAGAATAACAAAGTATCTTATCAGACAGCGCCATCACACACGCACGTTATCATCTAAGGTATCTCTGCATTTATCTGAATGTAATACAGTGTGAATTTCTATTCCATCTCTAACCTAACGTGCTGTATACTCTCGCCTTGAAAGAATCTGAACTTAGCGATACTTACAGGCAAAATTATTATTGTAG
>NC_051404.1:40447632-40447770 GCF_015228065.2 Penaeus monodon
ATTTTGGCGGAAACTTTTTCTTCTTTCTCTCTCTCTTGTCGCTTACAACACAGTAGTTATTTACGACAGTTTTAAAGTTTAAGGAATCGATAGCGAACAACTAAACACTCACCTGAAAGCAATAAATTTCGACAACGA
>NC_051404.1:40447809-40447887 GCF_015228065.2 Penaeus monodon
TACAAGACAGACATCTGCTGCCACACGGTAAAATGTGTTAACTATCATTAAACTCACATAATCAGTAACGCTGACATG
>NC_051404.1:40447919-40448126 GCF_015228065.2 Penaeus monodon
AAATAAACGGAGTGCATTTATATTCTGCACTACTTAAAAATACTTACCGACACGACAAAGAACCACAAAGCTTGCAAAATTCGAAATTCTTTTCTCCTTTTTAATTTGGTTACTTTCAATCACCAAGGGGCAGCTGGACTGCATTTTCCATACATATTCAGTAGATATCTAATAAAACATGACAGCCATGACATGACTGTTGTACTA
>NC_051404.1:40448169-40448709 GCF_015228065.2 Penaeus monodon
TTAAGAATTTTCTCGGTGTTTGTTTTGGAATCACAGATCGTGGACAACCATGCATTTCGACTGCCGAAGGACTTTCCACTTTTTCCACGAAAACGAATCCTTTTCTAGCTTCTAATCAAGTTTATTTGCAACCGCAACGCACTAACCTTTAACACATATCATCCTAGCAATTCCAGCATTTAGATTAAAAGAGATATTTCGCGATAAAAATAACTGATTATTCTCACTTTCGTAACAATAATGAAGGGGGAAGTTCACTACCGCGCTCTACCGGCAACATCCAGAACTATTCGCCGACGGAAGGTAATCGAAAACTTATATAATTTGACGGATTGCCTCGAGTTTCGTCGACAATACGTAATCATATATTGTCAGTCTGATTATGATGTTATCGTACTTGACAAGAAATGGAGACAGGGAAATGAAAATATATGGAAAGAAAGCACAATGATATCGCTCATCAGATGTAGGCCTATCTGCGTGGAATAAAGATGAGGTGTTTGTTGCAACTCTGATATTATTTTTGTTGTAAAGAATCAT
>NC_051404.1:40449181-40449445 GCF_015228065.2 Penaeus monodon
GCAGTCAGTATAACTAAATTTAGAATGCAAACGATTTAATAAACGGACCGTGAATTGCCCCTACCACATAAAAAATTGCACATTTCACAGTAGTACAAAAAGTATAAAATATGAGAAAAATATCGACGAAGAAAGAGCGAGCGACCACAGACCAAAAGCATTCTTCACTCGGCCTTTTTAAGCTCACGAGAAGAAATCTTTCTGCTCCTTAATCTTGTGAGGCGTTAAGTGTTAGCTATGTCATGTCATTCTAAACCACGCCTG
>NC_051404.1:40449467-40450228 GCF_015228065.2 Penaeus monodon
TGTCACAATTTTTCTTCTCCAACAGCCACCTACTCCAACAGCCTGTGTTGTGACTCCAGGCTGGCATACAGGGTGGAGCGCATCGCGGCATTTGCGAAAGGGCAGGACACTTGTTTTGCGGTAACTAATACGCAGACAAAGAGATTTAATGCAAATCTAGTTACATTTAGGTCATGCACAGAATTTCTTACTTCTGTACATGTAATAAGGTAAGTCTTGCTGCAGTATTTGTGTATATTATTTTGAGGGC
The DNA here is from genome assembly GCF_015228065.2 of Penaeus monodon. Classification (NCBI taxonomy): domain Eukaryota; kingdom Metazoa; phylum Arthropoda; class Malacostraca; order Decapoda; family Penaeidae; genus Penaeus; species Penaeus monodon. The sequence goes on from NC_051404.1 coordinate 40,449,718, forward strand.
GTTTCTTGTTATCGTCATACTTAGCAGATTTCAACTGACCAATTCCATCCTTTACGTTGGTCTGTGACTACAACCAACTGCGTCCAATCTTAGACAGGAGAGCCAGAACTGTGAACAAGCAGCTTTGATCTCTTGGAATGGTCTGTTCTGAGTACTTCGCGGATGCCTTGCTAACAACGAGGATGCCATGTGGTGTCAGTCTTGTACATTACTGGGATGTCAGCACTCCGTGAATAGATAAGTTAATGTATCGGACTTTGAAAATAAAGAGGCAAGAAACTTATATAAAAGATGAAAAGACTCGATCATACCGACAGAGCAAACGAGTGGAGTAAAGGACCTTTTTTTGACTCCTCCATTGCTGTATATTCAGAGCAATTACATTTAGTAATGAGCCATATGGTAATATAATTAAATTACAAGAATAACACTAAACCAATCAACTTTTTGATAATTAAAACTATAAAGGTTTTTCATTCAGAATGCTTCGGAAGTGATTAGGTTATAGGAC
>NC_051404.1:40450245-40451965 GCF_015228065.2 Penaeus monodon
GGGGGGGGGGAATCATTGGGTATGCAAATATTACTGTGGCCTAGAAATGTGCCTTGAACATATGGAACACCTGCTGGACTCGTTAAGATGAAATGTGGGATGTGGGTCGCATGGTAAATTGTCGTAAGTCATGAGCAAGGGTGAAAATGCAATTAATAATTCATGAGCGCTATTTAAAAGTAGGTCCGGATCATGAGTCAGGTTACGCTGCCGTATATCACGAGGAACGAATGAATATTAATGAGTAAGAACGAGCAGTTCGTGGATACGTAAGCAAGGGTGAGTCATGGAATGAGTCCTCCCTGAGTCATAGGGGAAAGGAACGACATGAGACACGGGGAAGGTCAGAAAATATAAGGCCCATGACATTTTATCTCGCGCGCCGCCCGGGAGAGGATACGGGCGCGCCTTAGTCTGTTTACAGTCACGTAAGAACTATAAAAATGCCACAGCAGCTACAAGTGTCAAGATCCCATCAAGTTATCCTTCCACGAAGACCCTAGTGACGCCTGGCCAGTCTCCCTCGTAGCACTTTTTTTTCTTCTTTTTAAATTCCTCATCCTGCCTTTCATTGTCTTTCTCCGCTTATATAAACATGCATCTAGTTGCAAGCACATCTTTGCCGGTATTTACGTTCGGCTTTAGATATATCTTTGTGAATAAGTGCTTGCAAGTGGACATCTGCATGTGCATTCGCAACCTGAAGAGAAGGTTTTTGGCTTCCAGGAGACTTAGAAAAAAATGTTGGAGATCAATCTGAGATAATGTTTGCTTTTACAATGTCCAGCCTGTTCGAATGTTAAGTAGGACAGAACAGATACAAGGCCCCCTGATGTTTGTGCCACCTTGATGTCTATTAGATCTCACTACACTAGACGAAAAAAAAAGCTTCTCCACACATTACTGTTATGCCGTGCGTTACTTTTCGCGCCATCTAAGCTTGGAATGACTCTCCAGACATTCCTGTCGGGGCGCACGCTGGGGTAACGCCTGGCAGCCTTCCATCTTTCTCACACTCTGAAGACGTCCCCACAAGGAGTGTGCTTGGTCCACTCGCGTAATCACTTCTCTATTTAAGGATGACTTCATACTTAGGTTAAGTGACTTGGCAAGTACCTGACTGAGGTAATGTTTGTTATTACTTAGTCTTGAAGTATTTTAATCATTTTTGGGATATTTTCAAAACTCATGAATCCGTGACGCATAATTTATTAATTTCATTTACGCTAGTAAATGAAAATCAAAACAAAAGAAACATCTTTACCACCTACTTCTACCCTTATAAAAAAAAAAGCCTACGGTAACAGTCAGACCCTCCCAAGTCCCAACCCGGAGCCCCTTCTCCCCGTCAGCCCTCCTGCTCCCCCGTCAGGAGAGGCTACGTGATGGAGGATGGTCGTGAGACACTACAGCAGGTGGAAGTGGTGTCCGAGTGTATGTTACGCTGACCTGACACAACCCAGTTTATGAGGGCTGGTGTGGAGAGGCGAGGAACCCACCTGCTCACTCTCTGCTTGTTACTCTCGAGGTGCAGTAATGGACCTCCTGCTGATAGGGTGATCTGATGCATGTCTGGGGGACGGTGCTAAACATCTGAGGCTTGCTGTGAAGGCATTCGGGAAGCTCTGGGAGGATGCACTGGCCTCTTCCCTGTAACGTGTCTACCGCTTTCTGTGTAGCTTTTGGGAAAGATACTTACCTTCCCGCATCTCTCTGTCAA
>NC_051404.1:40452607-40453168 GCF_015228065.2 Penaeus monodon
TCCATCCTTCACTCCTAATAATATGTTCCTTTACCTTGAGAACATCCAGCTCTTATGAAGCAATCTTCAATAATACTTAAGATAAAAATCGCACGAGTGATGCCTCAGGATCATAACTAAATCCCCCCATAAAACATCAACTTAATAAACAGTGAAAACCAGTCGTGCTTCACTTACTACGGTGAGAAGGTGATCATCGTGTCGGTGACGTACCTGAAAATAAAGATTTTTTTTTTTTTGAGAAAGGCTTCGTTGAGATGCGAAGGAATATATTATTGATGTTTCTTTAGTAAGTGTATATATATTATGTAATTATTAGGATCAGTTATGTGAGAACTACAATGTTTATGTTTTTTAGCGAGTATATACATGTCATATAATTATTGGTATCAATTATTAGAAATATATCTTTAATGAGTATATATAAATTACATAATAATGATATAATTTACACACATAACGTATATAGTGCACCAGATTTTGTTATTATTAGCAATGTTTATATGTGGTAAACAAAATGGAATCTGGTAACTGGAATTCGAAAGGTTTGTTTGCAGCTAA
>NC_051404.1:40453192-40453285 GCF_015228065.2 Penaeus monodon
TGACAAGGGAATATGGAAGACGAAAGATGTATTATTAGTAAATCGATTTATCTACTATCATACACAGGCACATAGATACACAGCTACACGGCT
>NC_051404.1:40453355-40453616 GCF_015228065.2 Penaeus monodon
CTAACAAATCACTCAACGCTGAGATTTTATTCGGCAGTAAATCAATACGCGTATCTTTTCCGTACCAGTTTCCCCTCCCTCGTCGCCCCGCCTACTGGCATCCCTCTGGACTACTTAAGCCACGCCCACGCACTGCTTTGGTAATAATGTGCGTGTGTTCCCTTCATCCCTCATGATGTTTCTGAGAATTAATGTCTGTGGAGGAGGGGGTGGGCGGGCTGTAGCAATGGCAGTCGCGTGGGGCGGGCGGCAGTGTTGAAA
>NC_051404.1:40453659-40455137 GCF_015228065.2 Penaeus monodon
ACTCTCGGGACGTAAGAGAGACCACACGCAGACATACGGACGAAGCCAGAGACATGTAAATTGCAATAAAGGCGCAATTTCAGCTTGAATTAGAGCCATTCTAATAACAATGATCCAGAGAGCAGGTTGCCTTCGTTGCAGGTGAACCTGTACTTTCTCCTTCTCCCCCTCACTCCTACGTTATTCTAATAGGTTAGTTCTCCCCCTCGGCGCTCTCTCTTCTCCTCTATAATTTAGTGCAATCCCCCTTTATATATTCGTCTATCTCTCATCTCCTTTCAACCCTTTCTCTCGTGCTTTCTTTAACATTATATATCCCCCCTTTGCCTTTCGTTTTACTAAAAATTACCTCCCATCCACTTTCTCATTACGGGTTACTTCCTCCATTCTCCCCTGTCCTACTCCTTCGCTCAGAAACACAGGTCACTTCGCCCTTTCCCCTCTGCTTTTTTCCTTCGTTCATAGACGCAGGTCATACCCTTTCTCCCTTGTCCCTCTCCTTCGTTCATAGAGACAGGTCACTTCCTTTTTCTCTCCTGTCTATCTTCTTCATTCAAAGACACAGGTCATTTCCCCTTGTCTTTCCTGACCTTTCCCGTCATTCAAGACGCAGGTCACTTAACCTTTCTTTCCTGACCTTCTTCGTTCAATGACACAGGTCACTTCTGCCTTTCTTCCCGGTCCTTCTCCTTCTTTCAGAAACACGTCATACCCCTTTCTTCCCTGTCCTTCTCCTTCGTTCAAAGACACAGGTCACCGAACCCCTTCCCCGGCCTTCGGGATTTTACTTCGGCTGTGCGAACCAATGCTTGAATGTCCCTCGGCCCTTCCCATAAATACGCCCCCCCTTGCAATAACAATAACAACAGCGACGAGGTTCAACAAGCGCATTTGCATACTGATGATGATTGTGTGGCAGGGGCTGTGTGGTGGAGATACACTATGTGGTGAAAGGATACATGTCTGATGGAGATACTAGGAGATGGAAATGCATTATGCATAGTTTGGCTAAGAAGAAATATGGTGAAAGGTAGTGTTGATTCCATCGCTTGTTGGGCAGATTTAACAGCAATGGAATGTTTACATTTGATGAAATATATTACAAGGGAAGAAAAAAAAATGATGCCATATATTCATATAAACCAAGTAGCTATATGGAATCATAAGACAATCACTAACTGAAATTAATATAATTTGTATGTTAAAAATAATGTGAACAAGAAAAGTAGTGCTGCTAATGGTTAAATTCACAACAATATGGAGCCAGTGTTGCCATGACCAATAACCGGCGCTTGTGAGACCCGCGGGTTATGGCTGGTAACGACCGTGGTGGCAGGCAATTAAAGCTAAACTTGCGGTTAAGTCTCGTTCCAGGGGTATTTACCTCCCAAGGTGTGGCGGAGAATATCATTTGCTTAATTACTAACACGCTACAACGCTCATGGAGGGAAATGTTTATTTTCTTCTTTAAGTAGCTA
>NC_051404.1:40455157-40455339 GCF_015228065.2 Penaeus monodon
GGGGGGGGAGAGGGTCGTTTGGACAAAATTTTATTTATGGACATAAAGTTGGTTGATTCATTTGTAAAAAAAAGGATAGAGTGAGATGATTTTTTTCCTATGTGTGCATTTCTTCTCTGTTATGTAAACTCCCTTTCTTACATATTCGTTTCCTTACGTTTACTTCACCTTCAGTTATTAGT
>NC_051404.1:40455806-40455907 GCF_015228065.2 Penaeus monodon
CAAATACCAGCATCAAACGAAATAATTCAGAAAAAAATGGAATCTGTCTGATGTTTGAGAAATTGGTCAAATGCAGAGACAGAAGGTGAATACCATGAGTA
>NC_051404.1:40456867-40456935 GCF_015228065.2 Penaeus monodon
CTCTCTAAAATAATTTCACCTTGCTTTTAAGGAGACTATACGTATTTGGAGGTGAAGGAAAACAGAAA
>NC_051404.1:40457211-40457626 GCF_015228065.2 Penaeus monodon
GCGTGTGTGTGTTTGTGTGTCGACCCCCGAAAAAAAATACTACCAGTTAGTCAAAAGGAGGAACGCCGATGACTTCTTCAGCTCAGTATCTGCCGAGGCGTTAAAATCATCGAGAGCCACTTCTCGTCTGGCCTAATAACACGGGGACGTTAATTACGATTAACAAACAACGACTTTGTGATGGAAGTTATTCTGCTTTTTTCGGGATAATGCGTGTATTGTTTTGTGGGAAAATTGTATATTTTCTTTATGTCCACGAATTCTGCAAGATGGTTAGTGTTAGTATAAGCATTATTAATATGTTTAATGTATTCACATTTGAACAAGTAAGGATACGTATATACAAGCACACAGACACGTGTAAGCCAACATGTATACAAGTACTGTATACATACAGTACATTTATTAGTGAATT
>NC_051404.1:40457706-40459173 GCF_015228065.2 Penaeus monodon
GGCAAAAGCATGCAAGCACACTCAGAAAACGTATGTCTCCCTTAATAGTTATCTCTCTCTTATTTTATCCATCCTTGATTTATCCTTGACTTTTACGGCGCAATTTGAATATCTCAGAATCTTCTTTTTCCTTTTCTTTTTTTATTTTACACGCGAAGTGTTTATGCCTCCAAAATCGGTGTTGTCAAGATAAGGGGAAGTCTAATCTTATTTATATATGCCCGTCATCGATTTTTTTCCCTCATCCCACGTGGAACTTCAAAGAGAACCGCACATACGCACTTGATTGAACGGACGAATAGTCTCGCCATTTTATATCTTAAAACAAAAACGAAGCAAAATGGCAAAAAAAGAAGAAAAAACAAAACAGTATTTGGAACCCGCCATCATCACTTATGGCGCGCGAGTCAAAATTAAACCGTCTTCATTTTCTCGTTTTCTATGTGGTTAGAAATTATGTGCGCTTAGTTTCGCCGGGTTGAAAATCGTATAAACTTAGTTATGCCGGGTTGAAATTGTGTGCGCTTAGCTACGCCGGGTTGAAAATTGTGTGCGTTTAGTTACGCCGGGTTGAAATTGTGTGTTCTTAGTTACGCTGGGTTGAAATTGTGTGCGCTTATTTACGCCGGGCTGAAATTGCGTTCGCTTAGTTACGCCGGGTTGAAACTGTGTGCGCTTAGTTACGCCGGGTTGAAAATTGTGTGCGCTTAGTTACGCCGGGTTGAAAATTGTGTGCGCTTAGTTGCGCCGGGTTGAAAATTGTGTGCGCTTAGTAATGCCGGGTTGAAAATTGTGTGCGCTTAGTTACGCCGGGTTGAAAATTGTGTGCGCTTAGTTACGCCGGGTTGAAAATTGTGTGCGCTTACTTACGCCGGGTTAGAAATTTTGAGCACTTAGATTCGCCCGGTAAGCAATTTTGTGCGCTATTAATACATTACGGAATGCATTGTTCAATTATGGGTTTCTTCATATTAATAAACTTATCTCTCATAGCTTATTTCAAATAACAGCATTTCTATGACACTCAACCGACTCTTGTATTTATGGAGAAAGTTTACATCACCTAGGAGATGGTGTATTATTCATAAGGAAGACATTTGCATATATATAAACATCTCGATTATTCTCTTTCATCTTCTCTCGTCACGTTCACATTTTCTTTGTAGATATTTCACTTATTTCTTCGTACCTTTATCGAAGGAAAAATACTGAAGAAAAAAGTGACTAAGTTGGGAGACAGATTCGTGGCATGTTCACTTGTTACTGGCATTATACGTGTCATCAACCGTGTTATCTTGTACAAGACCATTGTCACAAGGACTTTGTTACATCCATTTTCTGTGAGGAGTATCTGTCAGGGAGACACTTATCTATTTTAGGTGTTGTTGACATGATTGATGCAAGGAAAATATGTACACTTTTATGACTCTGTCCTCTCTCACGCATATACCTATTTTATGTTTTTTA
>NC_051404.1:40459387-40459525 GCF_015228065.2 Penaeus monodon
GAGGGTCAGTGAGGACCGTTGTTGCCATAGGTGGAATGCCTGTAAGTCGGCGTGGGTGTTTGATATTCATTGCAATCATGAGAATAACAAGATGATTTTATATTATAATTCGAGGTGGGCGGGTGGATGTTAGCGGCG
>NC_051404.1:40459778-40460060 GCF_015228065.2 Penaeus monodon
TACCAGTACAGACAGAAAGACAGACAGAGAACAAAAAAACAACTAGTAAGCAAATAAAACTACAAATAAACAATCAAACAAGCAAAAGAAAACGGAAAGGAAGAGGACGCAAGAGACGATTTAAGAAAGGGGGAGACGAGAGCTAAAAGGCGGTTACGGGTCAGTGAAAAGGAGCGGTGCTTGACGGGGTTGTTTGCGCGACGAAACACTCAATTGCGGTCGTTAGTCGTTGTTTGCGATCGTTTTAATGGGGGTAGATGGAAGCTGTTGATGGGATATACA
>NC_051404.1:40460407-40460857 GCF_015228065.2 Penaeus monodon
AAGTCGTCTAAGGAGCTTGGAGATGACAGTGAGTCACCGTAAAATGACGTGAAGGCTGTCGGAAGGCTGGTTCTTGGGGTATTAAAAGATATACAAGGGCAAGTGAGACATGCGTGGGATGCGATGGCGCAGTTTGGGAGATGGTATAAAGTGTGATAGGTGTTTGGGAAAAAACAGAAAGGTAATAAAAATAATGGGAAATGACTAAATCTAGGACAGAACATGAAAAAATTAAAGAAAAAAAGGGGAGAAGAGAAAGAGAAGACGCAGAATATATGATACCCCAACGGAGTACGAAGGCAGGACATAGGAAGAATCAAAGAACACTGAATGAAGACAAGGGGAGGGGAAAGTGATGGTGGAGAGATGGGGGGGGGGGGTAAGGCAAAGAGAACCTCCAAGTAGGCAGCAAATATTGACATTAACTTGTCGAGCATCTCGGCTAGGACT
>NC_051404.1:40461209-40461790 GCF_015228065.2 Penaeus monodon
TCGTATCCTTCTGTAACAAAGAATCAAGAAATAGAAGACATATAAACCAAAAAAGACTTTTAAATCGACTCGTGCTGCCACCATTACATCCCGCAACCACAATTACAGCCATCATTAACGCCCAGAACATTCTCTCAGTTTCACCTCACAACCTCTACGGCCGCGAAGAAAAATGAGGTTCCATCGACTTAATCACATTCATGTATTCATGGATTCTTCTTCCTTCATCACCTACAGAAATATAGAGGGAATTCACTGTGAATGACCAGCCGTCTCCCTTCCCATCCATTGTTTATTCTTTTTCATATAGCCTGTTTTTCCTCTTTCGCCCTCTCACCCCTTAGTATATATCTTTCTTCCTTTCCTTTCAATCTTTATATTCCCTTAGGCTCACTTGCCTACTCTTTTTTTTCCTTCCTCTTCAATCAACCCACCCAGTCTGAAACACTTTTCTATCTAATCGCGCCCACACTTTACCCTCCTTGGCCCACTCACCTACACTTTCTACCCACTTTCCCTACGGCTATCCCAAAACCCCCTCTCAGAACTCTAAAAAAAACTACTTACCCATTTACCCCCTT
>NC_051404.1:40461868-40462130 GCF_015228065.2 Penaeus monodon
TCTTTTCAACGCACCCTTTCTTCCTCTCCCTCGCCTCGTCCGCCCACTCCAGACCTCGATGGCAGCCATATTTGTTGTCTAATTCAACCATTAATCACAGTGACAAGTGTAATTCCACATTCGATTAATGCAGGAATGTCGGGTCCCGGGGGCTGCGTCTTGGTCTTCCTCCCGTGGCGTCTTCGGTCACGTCTTTCGTCGAATCGTCTGTGATTGCTTTCCTTGAAAAGTGGAAGGTTCATTTGCGGTCAAGAAATCGACG
>NC_051404.1:40462164-40462271 GCF_015228065.2 Penaeus monodon
TTTTTCATTACGAAGAAGATGGAATAAGAGATACTTGTCAGGGTAATTGGTGGGGTTGGGAATGGAGAAAGACGCGAATTTGTTACGTGTCCGACATAATATGATAA
>NC_051404.1:40462312-40462896 GCF_015228065.2 Penaeus monodon
TGAATCGTCGCCCTAATAAGACAAAATAGACACATTCAATCCAAGATACAAAACGAGCATGCAGCTTCTTATCTCCGCCTTGAAGACTTCTCAGTAAGGTGCAACTTCATTAAAGAAACACCAACCAATTTTCATAATGCCACCGCCATCATTATCATACTTTTCCCCTCCCAAATTTCCTCTCGTAGCTACCACCAAAATATTCTCGCAAGATAAAGATCTTGATTCCGACTCGATAAGATATCATGGCTCTTCGTAATCAACTAAACATGATCCGATCTCTTTTTTTCCTATGCAATAACCTCCTCGTTCTCTGCGTCCCGACGCCGGATCATCTCCTCTTCACAGCTTCATCTCGCGTTCGGAGGCTTATTACAGAGCATCCCCCTGAGCAACCGGGGCGAGGGAGATGAGCCCCGCTGGGATGCTGCCCGGATTTAGATTCGTCTCGGGACACGCGCTTAATACACTCGATTTATGTTTGCGTTAAGAGCCTTTCCTCCGCCGGCGCTCTGCTGGATGACACTAATCTTGGAGGAAAATAATCTCGGGAGTTGCACAAACGAAAGGTTATTTTTTGCGAG
>NC_051404.1:40463024-40463247 GCF_015228065.2 Penaeus monodon
GGTTAACATTTCCCAGCTTTCTAGACCACATCTTTGCTGTGTCCATGCTCGATGTCTCGCAGATTCGTAATACCGGTAAAGAAGAATTGAATTACGACAGAAAAGGAGCGATGTATACTATGGCAGATAATCTAGTTCACCCCTAACCTCTACCCGCGTCGCTTGTTGTCCTCCAGCCGCCTCCTCCCAACGTCTTTCGCCGTCGTCCCTCTAACGTCTTTCG
>NC_051404.1:40463417-40464949 GCF_015228065.2 Penaeus monodon
AACGTCTCCTGTCGCTCCTTCTACCAGGTAGACCCGTGATAGGGAGAACTGATAGTCTCAGGTTAGTTCCGGGCCTTAAGTGGTCAGGACCTGTACTCTCTCCGTATCCTTTGTCAAGAACGTATTCTTTTTTCACTGAAATCTGAGAGTCCTCACATGGACCTTCTGTAGGTCATGTCTGATCAATGTCCAGATATTCAGATTAAATCATTGTTTAAGATGCTTCTGTAAACGTGTCTGGTTAATAATGACACAAGCTTTGATTAGTCTATTACTTAATTTCATGCGAATCTCTTTCGAGTAGTGTCTAGCAATACAGTGTTTCTTCGTAGAGTATTTCCTTAAACATATCTTTCATTGCCTATTTTGCTTCCCCAAATATATGTCTTTCTTTAGCTATCTTGTGCCTCAAATGACTCGTTCTAACGCTAATCCTTAAACAGTAACAAGAACAACTTAATCATGTGCACTAAGTCTCGGCTTTAAGTTTCTCCCTCATTGTGAATCTTGTCAGTTATCAATACTTATTTACCGAAAGGTTGGCTGCCTTCTCTCCGCGAGACGGGGAAGTTCTCCATTTTAACATTTTTATTTTATTATTACCTTGAGTTTTCGTTAACATCGTTAATCTTTCTTGTTCACTTTTGTTACAGTATTATCTTCAGTATTATCATGCCCTGAAACCTCAATCTTACTTACATTATATCCACGTGTTCTCATCTGGACTCAGCTTTATTCCCAAACGTGCAATTTATGAAGCAACATCTTTTTTCAGTCAATTCTTATGCATCACTACTTCTCTTAATCGCCCTCCCCCACCCACCCACCCATCCCTTTTTCCCCCGCTGAGGCTTCCTCGGATGGCTGATGAACCTACTGATAATATCCTACTGCCATTCACAAGACATAGGATACTTTTATTGGTTGGGATTTGATACTGTAGATGCCAACCAGTCAACCAGATGAATTTAGTTGCTCATGTCTGGCCCATGTTGGGTAAACAGTACATCTTTTTTATGTTTACTCTTTTTTTTTGGCTTATTTGTTCCATAGCTTGAGTTTGTTTGCACTATTTTCGTTTCCAATTTTCACTGAATACATAGAAAGATTCAATTTTTTAATAATAAAAATGTAGACATTATAAAGTGTCAGCCTTACGGATAGCAAAACATCCAGTCCTCGGAATATACCAACTGAGTAATTTATTTAGGTTTTACATGAATGATGTATATGTTGATTTGGGGGTCAATTCACAATTCGCAACTGACATTATCTAATATTTAAGGCTTATAATATTATATTTTGTTTTAAGCCTTATTAGATACACTAGTGGATAACCAAAATCTCTTCCTTGTCCCACCTCTCTCAAGCTCTTTCACTCTACTTATTTTCCACTTCCTTTCCCTCTTGTTTCTTCTTAATTCCTCTCTACCGCTCTCTTTTCTTCTCCCTCTTTCTCTCCTCCCTGTCGCTCCCTCTTCTCTCATTTCCCTCTCGTTCTTCCTAACCCTTCTCACTCCTTCTCTCTCTTG
>NC_051404.1:40465032-40465945 GCF_015228065.2 Penaeus monodon
TATTTCGTTATAATCGAGCATTTTATTCAAGTCTTTTGAAATCCTCTTTCCCGGACACGCGCATTTCATGTCGATATATGGTCATGTGTCAACACAGGAACAGTTCGTGGGAGTCCCTTTTTTATTTTTTTTTCGACAGGTTCTCATGTTTGTATCGTATTGACTTCTTCATATTTAGTGTGAAATTTGTTTCGCGTTTTTTTTAAGTTGAAGGGGGAAAGTGGGGGACAGAGGATTATTTTTATGATTTTAATGTGATGATTAATCAAATTTTATGTGGAAATACGAGACGAGACAATATTTATGTTCGTATCTTATGCCGAATGATGTAGTTTGTCATGTGGACAAACCCGAAATATGGAGAGCAAATACAGGCGTTTCGTATTTCCATTAGAGACCAAACACGCAACACCGTCACATGCCATACCTTGAGTTCGAAGAGTGTGTGTCTGTCTGTGAGTATGAGGGTAAGTAGACCTTTTATGTCCATAGGTAATGGCGCTTTTTTGTGTGACTGTATATATGCGATTCTTTTGTGAGTGTGAGCGTGCGCAGATGTAGACACAAGTATGTACAACACATATATGTCCAGTATATAGTCTATGTGTGTGCAAACGCAAGTGTACGCATGTCCAGTATGTACGTACAACATGCGTGTACGAGCGCCTGCTTCCATAAACACCCTGAGCAACCACGTTAGGGCCGCAAGATGCTTGTCGTAAAGACATTGTCATGCTGATTTCGCGAACACCGATAGCGATCCAGCTGAGCCATCTATGGGATGCGGGTCTTTGGCCAGTTTTATAGTTGAGCGGAATGGGCATGCGGGCCATCGCCTCTCGGGCCGCATGCCGGAGACGTAAACAAGGAAACGGGTGTCGGGGCGGCGGAAAAAGCGAGCCTGGGTTTCTGA
>NC_051404.1:40466016-40466101 GCF_015228065.2 Penaeus monodon
TAGGGACGTTTGTATGAACGTATGCTGTTCTTGTCTTCGGAGCCTTGGTTTGTATTGAAATTCTTGTAAGAAGTCTGCGATCATC
>NC_051404.1:40466543-40466846 GCF_015228065.2 Penaeus monodon
TGCGTCTGCGGTGCCGTACGCGATATTACTGATTCTCATCTCGCACGCAACACACGTTTCCTCATCAGAAGGCATTATACATGGAACCGGATTGTGGGCGGGATGAGACCGAGGGCGTTTGTAAAGCATGGGCGGGGTTGAAATGTGGGCGTGTCCAGCTCTGAGGAATGAATATGGGTGTGTTTGTCTACGTATGTTACACGTTAGACGGATGCATCAGGAGCAGATATTGACTTTATGAATCGTTTGCATTTTCGCAAATGCAGTGTCTTTCCTCATCTATCGATAGCTAGTTATAGATAC
>NC_051404.1:40467296-40467424 GCF_015228065.2 Penaeus monodon
GTATAATCCAATCACGAACATTCCAAGGCACTGACAGATCTCAAACAGCCTCTTTACACAGAAACACCATACTGGAAAATCTACGAATAATATCCTAGCACTTAAAACCTGTCACTTCAGTCCTCCGA
>NC_051404.1:40467598-40467690 GCF_015228065.2 Penaeus monodon
TATAAGTAATAGTGGTCGTGCGTACATAAGAGTACAAGAAGGAGCTATCAGGTTGCACTGCGTTTGTACACCTCGTGGACGCGTCTTATGAA
>NC_051404.1:40468091-40468446 GCF_015228065.2 Penaeus monodon
GGGGAAAAAAGGGGGAAAAAGGGGGGAAAAAGGGTTGAAATGGGTGGGGGGTGGGGGGTTTGGTTGAGAACGGAATAAGGGGTGTGGAGACAAAGGAGGGAGGGGGAAAAAGGAGAAGGGAGAACAGAAAGAGAAACTGGGGAGAGAAAAAGAGGATTAGAACGAAGAGAAAACACACATCGTGCAGGAGGACAAGAGAGTTTAGGAAAAGAAGGGAGAGAAAAGGTGAAAAATAAATCATAATATTGACCAATAAGCAAACCAGGGGAAAAGAAGAGATAAACCGATATATCTAAGTAACGAGATAAACTCAAAACGGTCAATCCTAACGAGATGACACTGCGCAGACACAGAC
>NC_051404.1:40468475-40468582 GCF_015228065.2 Penaeus monodon
TCAAAGGCAACAGTGTGAAAATCGCTTGAGCCCAAAAACTCCAATCAATTTGGGGTTTGCGTGTGTGCGGGGGAAACGCCTACATGTTCACCTTTGCTCTCCCTGCC
>NC_051404.1:40472227-40472412 GCF_015228065.2 Penaeus monodon
ATTTCCTAAAGACCACAATCATAAAAGCTTTTGCCTCGCCAGATTCCCCCCCCCCCCCCGGCTACCACAGATTTATGCTTTTCCTCTTTTTCTCGTGCACTGCTATATCTGGAAAATCAGTCAAATTTTACGGATTATGTATTCATGGGAGGTAAATGTGATATTCCTTGGATGGCAAACAGTTG
>NC_051404.1:40472832-40473007 GCF_015228065.2 Penaeus monodon
TGCCGACTCATCACATAAACTCTTTCTGAAGAAGACCAAATGTGAATAATTTCTCACTTGTCTCGATTTCCTTCACTTCATAATAAATCATTTTAGATACTTGATTCTATTTTTCGTTTTTTCTTTTCTTTGCCATGAACGGACTGATAATAAATGTAATAAAATTGTTATAATA
>NC_051404.1:40473050-40473157 GCF_015228065.2 Penaeus monodon
TTTAAAACCATTCTCTTATCTTTATCTCGATCCTTCTCTAACCTCCACCTCTCGCCATAAGTTCCTAAGTAACAGCAAACATTCAGCAGAAATCCAAGGGCACGCAT
>NC_051404.1:40473230-40473357 GCF_015228065.2 Penaeus monodon
AGCGACAGCGCCCTCTCGGCCTCTCTGCCACGCTACCTCGGCATCTCTCACACCTGTAATCTGCGCTGGCGACGTGACGGTGACTCCGCCCCTGTCTTCTTACGTGTGCCGCTGGGGTTGGTGGATT
>NC_051404.1:40473454-40473775 GCF_015228065.2 Penaeus monodon
TATAGCGTAGGCAGAGAAAGGAAGGTAGGGACAGGGGAAGGCAGGGTATAAGGTTGGCAGGGAAAGGAGGCTAGGGATGGGGGGCAGATTATTGGTTTGGCAGGGAATGGGGGAGGGGAGGAATGGAGGTGGCAGGGGTACAGGGTTGACAGAGAAAGTAAAGGAAGAAATGGTAAGGACAGGGGGAAAGACGTAGGATGCGGATGGAAGGAGAATGGAGAAGGGGGGAGAAAGGGGAACGCAAGGAGGAGAGGCAGAGGAAAGAAAGGAGGAGGTGGGGAGGTGGCAGGAGGGAGGAAGGCATTTGTCAGGTGATAAATC
>NC_051404.1:40473908-40474172 GCF_015228065.2 Penaeus monodon
CAAAAGTATACATGCTACACAAAGAGACCTATAGCAGACAATGCAGATAACATTCTAAGCGAACATTGCTACTTGTCTACCCACGCTCATGCATCTGACTTAATCGAAATACTGCTTCTGATTCCTCCATGGACATTTTAGGTAAGGACTGCAAATAAAGGAAACAGGAGGACGCATAGATATCGTCGAAGGAAAAGGATTTTATGCAAAGTCTCTCGCCCTTCATTCTCTCCGCTCGTCATTCCCTTCCTTCTATACATCTAT
>NC_051404.1:40474649-40474903 GCF_015228065.2 Penaeus monodon
TCAGGAGAGGCCAAAATGAACCTTTGCTGTTTTTGTTGCACTTAATTCGTAGCTCCCGAACAAGTGGGTGTACTTGGCTCGCCTTGTTTGGGTGGCTGATCAGCATTAAGCAAATAGTGTTCTCTTTCTTTCTCTTTGTCTTTATCTCTTTAGTTCTTATCTCTCTTATCGCTATTCTCTTACCTCTCTTCTTCCTTTTTTTCGTTCATTCTCTGCAATATATATTTTTCTCTTCGTCATTTTTAACAAATTAC
>NC_051404.1:40475002-40475501 GCF_015228065.2 Penaeus monodon
AATTTCCCTCCCTCCCTTTCCCTTCTCTCCTCTCCCCCTCTCTTCCTCTTTCCCTCCCTCTCTCCCTCCCTGCCTCCTCCCCTCTTCTATCTCCCCCTCCCTCTCTACCCCTCTTTCTCCCCCACGCCAGACGGCTAGGAAGTGTCGGAGAGCGGCTGTGGTCACGGCAAGAAGCCAGCAAGTTCCTCTCGTATTTATTTGACGACAGACTCGACCCTGGCGGAAAGCCTCTCAAGAAACTTCTTTTTCTCTTTTTGCGATTATTCCTTTTTTACTCTTTTTTTTTCTTACGTTTACTTTTGTTACGTCGGTTTTCGGTTTTTCTTATTGGAATCTTTATTACTCATCTGCTGCTTGAATGGCTGTTGGCATTGTTCTGTTGGCGGCAACATTTCAGGTATTATTGTTATAACAGTATCGCGATTCCGGTAATAGTCATTACCACCATTTTAGCGTTATCATTGCCGTTAATTTCTTTATAACAACCACAATTATAACA
>NC_051404.1:40475721-40475921 GCF_015228065.2 Penaeus monodon
GCTTCCAATCATCGTTTGAGGTGATTCCAGATCCCCGGTCGATGGAACTTCGGTCATAAAAAGCCTTATATGTCATCTCCTGAATGAATATCATTAATACTGATTTATTGATGGAAACGTAAGCCCGTTTAGGGTGATGTTGCTGTCAAATGCTGATTTAATGATGAGTTTATTTAAGGACCGACATTGACGGGGATTTG
>NC_051404.1:40477018-40477271 GCF_015228065.2 Penaeus monodon
ATCCCCTAAGCGCCTGGCGCCAAGCAACGTGAAGCCGATAACGAGGGTCTATTGTTGATATCAGCTCACTTAATTAAGGCGAGGTGTGACGCCCGGAAGCCTCGTGCGTGCGAAGGTAAACAGGCAGGAACTTGCATGACTAAATATTGACGGGACAACTTTTATGTTAATGTCTGTCTCTCGCTCGTTCTCTCTTCTCGTCTGACTGGATACTGCGGTGAATTTCGGATTTCGTCTATTAGCTCTTTTGAGC
>NC_051404.1:40477438-40477917 GCF_015228065.2 Penaeus monodon
ATAACAAAAATGTAATCAGAAAATGGAAAAGCAGGTCCCCCCCTCCCCATCTACCAAGGCCCAAAGCGCAATATGCACAGTGTGTCTTAATATCACCTTGAGATCACACGGCATCATCGTCTCCTCATTATTCCTGCTCACGGCATCTGCTTCACAAAGGCTGCCGCTTCCTAGGAATGTTATCGGGTCGTAACTCATTACAGGCAATGGGGAGCCATCCTCACCCCCACCCCCTCTTGCACTGAAGGTCTGCACTATAGTACTTGTAGGAAGAGCCGTAAGTCAATTCTACACTGGCAGTTTCCAGGAGAGAAATGAATGAATAGATAGATATTCCCATACCCGAAGCACTAAACTAGATTCTCAGCCAATAATCATCCATCTTCACTTCCAATAAAATTTCAACAATCGGTGCTCACACCCATCTCCTTGCCCCCCACCCCCCACCCCTTCCTCCTCTACCCCTCCCACAGTCATTT
>NC_051404.1:40477955-40478180 GCF_015228065.2 Penaeus monodon
CTTATTTCCCAGAATCTTCCAAGACGGAATAATTAACATCCTTCTTGACTAAGTGTACTATGCAATGCAGCGGCACAGCTTCAACACCCTTAGATCCTGACAACTGGGACACCCTGGACACAAGCCTCACCACCCTGCGACACCCTGATCCTTCAACAGATAAAAGATGCGATTCTTAGATTCTGTGGCGATTCCGTGGCTTGGCTCTGTGGTATGCTGGCGTTT
>NC_051404.1:40478229-40478505 GCF_015228065.2 Penaeus monodon
AACTGGGTTTTCGGTCCTGGTGGATCTAACTCCAGGTCCGAGCGTGTTTAGTTTTCTGTTCGTATTATCGGTATATTCTTCTTCTTAAAAGCTTAGCATTATATTGACCAAGTACACAAATACATATCAAGCTGGCATTTTCTCCCCCGCCGTTAAAGAATGAGGCTAATCGCAGCGTTTCCTCCGAAATCAAAAGTATTATCCCTGCGAACTAAATTGTGAATCTTCCAATTACAGACTTACTAGAGCTTCTGCTTCTAAGATGGAGGGGCGGTT
>NC_051404.1:40478583-40478785 GCF_015228065.2 Penaeus monodon
GTTGTTGGGTGGGAGGGGGACAATATCCCCCCCTAATTGGACAGGTAAACATAGCCAGGTACGCCATGTGATAATGGGCGTGTATGTAGGCAAGTACCTCGGGCTTCGAACCGAATAAAAACTGGATCTCGAGGACTCGGTTGCCTGGCGCTCCATTGCTCTTCGATTTCTTCCCATGGGTGACGATTCCTCCGTTTGGGAG
>NC_051404.1:40478846-40479163 GCF_015228065.2 Penaeus monodon
GTGAATATTAATATCCTCGACGTTCATTTGTGGCCGTCCAGTGGAGAGGTCCGATCATTGGATTAATTAAGGAGTGTGTAAATCCATCTACTTCTCCTACGGCTGAGGATCGATAAGATTAAAAGGTTTGGACAAGCGCAGTATCAGGTCGGGACTCGCACATTAATTATTAATAACCTGCAAAATACTCGTTCTGGGGAAGGTCGATGTCCCTAAGCCATCGATGCTCATTCGGCGGCTGATCCTAATACCCGGAGACAACGGCGGCTGCACAACACGGCTCGACAACGACGCGCGGACGACCTCAGGGCTCCCTT
>NC_051404.1:40479211-40479408 GCF_015228065.2 Penaeus monodon
GCCTGATGCGATATTTATTCGTCTGAATGAATGGTTGATTTTCAGCGCCGGGTCCGGGTGGGTTTGGTCATCGCGCAAGTCTTCAAGAGATGGTTGTGGACAGAAGACATGAATGATTTACTTCGCAAGTTTCTTAAGACTTATTTTGGGAAGTTTCCAGGGTTACTGAAACCGGAGAATAAAGGATTTTTGCCAGT
>NC_051404.1:40479760-40479985 GCF_015228065.2 Penaeus monodon
TATTATTATTATTTAATAAACCATTTAATGTTATTTACCTATCTGTTTTTGGGGAACCTATAAGGGACATCAGCCTCTTTATTAGAAAACTCTACGGGATATTTCATTCCTGTGGAACACCGTCACAAGTGAAAAAATAATGGAGACGGAAGCTTTACGTTCCCAAAGCCAACGAATCGGAAGCAGGTTAGCCAAGTACCGAGTGAATATAACATGAAAAGTCAG
>NC_051404.1:40480052-40480174 GCF_015228065.2 Penaeus monodon
ACTAAGTAGTGCAGAAGAACGGCGATGAACCAAAAGAAAGAACCAGAGACAGATAATGAAAGGAGGAGACATAGACGCACAGCGAAGACAATAATCCTCTGTAAGCAAAGGGAGCAAGAGAA
>NC_051404.1:40480483-40480783 GCF_015228065.2 Penaeus monodon
GCAGCTGACCATATAAGCGCTGACGCCAGGAGTGATGTGGGGCTGTGTATCGTGCTGATGGTGAGTCTGATTGTGACGTCATGCTAATTATGGCGCTGAGGCACGACAGGTGTGGGGGAGAGACAACCCACACCGCCTCGCCCCCGCCGGCCCCGACAGACATACATGGAGGGGCGCCCTTTCCATGAGACAGCCTGCGTAAAGTGTGTCTCAATAAGAGGGAACTCATGACCGTGTTTTATGGGTACGTGAAAGGTTGGTTCATGAGGTATGAATGCATGGTTGGATGTGTGGTTCTTT
>NC_051404.1:40480895-40481544 GCF_015228065.2 Penaeus monodon
CGGAAATGTGATTAGACTGAGAAGCTAGGGAAGGGAAAATATATACAAATATAGTATATAATCCTTTTATATAAACAAAGGTTAAAAAAAGACAGATAATGTATTTCGAAAAAAATAAACTACATGAAAAAGACGCGAATTTTAATTAGATTCCTACAATTCTACTCCTCATTAAATCAAATCAATTTAAAACCATTCATTTTTTTCTTCTTGTTTTTTTTGCTTGGTTAAACACTCCGTCTCATCTCATTTACCGTAATTAAACTAATTGCAGCCAGCATCTACATGGACCAAGTATGTCACCGCGACCATTCTGCTTGTAATTCTTAGATCGAGACAATGTAACAGTAATTGTGTTTTATGGGCGCCGTCATCCAATCCATCCAGCGGCCAAGTAAGGAAGGGGCTGTTTATCAAGAACATAACCCGGAAAGTAAGGCAATGTGTTTAAAAGGCACGCGGGTGGTCGGACGCTTTCAGTGCGGCAGAGGCAGCGGCGGCGTCCTCTGTCGCCGGAAAGAGAGGCTGTGAATGCGCGCCGCTCGGCTGATTGCCTGCAAGAGCCGTCGGGGCTAGAAGCTGTTTTTCTTTCCTTCTCTTTTCAGGGTGACATATGAATCAAGAGTGAAAGTGCGGTTTAAGGATCTCT
>NC_051404.1:40481740-40482159 GCF_015228065.2 Penaeus monodon
AAATACACAGACACACACACAAGAATCGTTAAGATTAAATATAATATGATTATGTTCACAAAAGTTGACATACATCCTGGAAAATAAAATTCCAACTTTACATTTGATTTTAAACTTTGCAAACTGACAAGGCCAAGTACATTATTTGTATGTTAATTCCTCTTAAATTTTCACCTTGTAGCTATCTAATCAGTACACTAGTAAAATATTTCATGCTCATACAGGCGCTGAAATTGCATCATTTCCAGCTGTGATGTTCTTTTCGATCATTAAGTTAGTATCGGAAAGATAATTCTTACAGTCACGGGGCTGAAGTTTAACTTTGTCTCAAAATTTGTATTCTCCAGTTAGTACCTAATGTGCTAGTATCTTAGGCTGTGTTTAGTTTTAATAGCCGTTTCAGCTACCAGGATACACGA
>NC_051404.1:40482405-40482585 GCF_015228065.2 Penaeus monodon
ACCCCCCCCCCCACCCGAGAACCAACAACCCCCCAAAACTAACAATGCAGGCGTCGGGAGCAGTGATATCAAACAATCGGACACTCTTATGTCTAGCTGGATGTCCATGTAGGGCGCAGGGGAAGGGGGGGGGGAGCTAAGTTCCTGATGGAGCTCAGTTCCTGATGGAGCTCAGCCCCT
>NC_051404.1:40482721-40483022 GCF_015228065.2 Penaeus monodon
AAGGGGAAAAGAGGAGAATATGGGGCAAGGGGGAGAGTTGGCTCTCCTCCTCAGCTGCCTGGCATCTATTTATGATATCTCTTATTACCTCGATGAGGAGAAGATGCTAACCTTAAGGATCTCCATCGCAAGGCCTAGATGGTTTGTTACGATCTTTGTTTGTTATTCCCGTGCTTAACAAAGGCTCCCGGAGTAATGGTGACGTAACAACGAGCGTTCGTGGATTAAGGCGGATTTAAGGGACGGATGGCCCTGGAGTTGCCGGTTTCCGCGGGGAATTTAAATGACCGGGAATCGCAGC
>NC_051404.1:40483063-40483449 GCF_015228065.2 Penaeus monodon
CTAACTGCGGAATGTATCATGATGTTATCTGGAAATGGGGACCTACGAATGTTTTTGCTAATTTATGCTGCGTAATTCCATGATTTAATTATAATAATTTACCAAGACATCTTTACCACATGGAATAATAAGCTAAAGAACTAAATGTATAACACGGTATTTCATTATCAAGAAGTTAACGTTACAGCAATACCTTTGATTGGTTGATTATGCAATACCATTACCGATGTCATGCATAACCAAAGCTGGCTTATCATTCGCCAATGAAGGGAATGCTGTCAAGAGTTTCCCTTGGTTTTCCTTATGAATTGAATTAGTCACAAAAAATACTCATAGAAAATGGATACACAAGCGGGGTGACTAGTTAGTAAAACAAATAAAAAGTT
>NC_051404.1:40483617-40484530 GCF_015228065.2 Penaeus monodon
GTATGTCTGTGTGTGCGCGAGTGTGTACTATGCACATAAACATGTGGAACCTGTGTACGTATAGCAATGACCTCTGATACCCTGTTTACACTCCTTACGATAAGACCCAAAATGCTTCGTTTCAAAATCAGCAGTAAGAGGATCGAAAAGGTCAAACAGAGGTTAAAGTATGGGTCTTTACGCCAAAAACATGACCTTGTTATCAAATGCGAACAGAAACTCGCGGACACTGATAAGGCAAAGATTTTTTTTTCCCGGCAGATCACCCGTGTCTCCGCAATGACCTTGACAAGGGCTCGAGGTTCAGGCTAAGAGACTGACCTTTCCCCGAGGAAGTTGACACCAACGTCTCATTAGCATTCAAGGTGGAAGTCACAAGAGGAGAGAGAGAGAGATAAAAGGTGAAAAAAAGAAAATAATAATAACAATACGAGATAGAGAAAGGGACAGAGCCGATAAATCAGCATTATCTCCGGAGTCAACGAGACGGGATCGAAATTAAAGAGTAAACAGCGATAAAGAGAGAACGCAAAGGCGACCCGAGGGGAAGAGAGGTCCTCGCCAGCGACGTCATAAATAGATCCAGCAGACAAACGACCTCAGCGAGAGGAACAAGAAATACGAAGAGAAGTAATAAAGAGCGAGATAATGCGACGCAGTGATAAACGGAGAATCAGGAGGGATAGGTAATTAAGATCGAACTTCGATATCAACCGGGAATAAATTAAGTATGTTATAAAGCACGGCTGATAAGCGAAAAGGTCACCTGGTTTGGGCCCGCGATCTCCCCGCTCGCAAAAGCATTGAAGACTCTTTAAAGGTCGCAAATTGCAGCGCATCTTGATAGAGCCTTCGCTACGGTGGTTCGTCTTGTAAGGGCGATATCACAGACAGGGGGACAGTGGCTTCCCCT
>NC_051404.1:40485739-40485911 GCF_015228065.2 Penaeus monodon
ACGCCTTCGACGGCTGAAGCAAAACAGACGCATTAAACCACGGGGAAGCCACACAGAGGCAACGAAGCGAACAGAAGACAAACGGTGAGGCAAGACACAGCAATGCGAGCGAGATACGACGCAGGACACGGATGAGACAAGCAAATTAGCCCGAGCAATCACACACGCACGC
>NC_051404.1:40486002-40486152 GCF_015228065.2 Penaeus monodon
GTCGAGACAAGGGGAGACAAGGCGAGGCAAGAAGGGTTTGTGATAAGCTGAGACGCGGCCAAAGATTTACGATTCCTTGGCGAAAGATGGGGAATGAATGATCACTCGAGTCTGGAAAATCGGCAGAAGTTCGATGAAATTAGGGAGTAT
>NC_051404.1:40486729-40487583 GCF_015228065.2 Penaeus monodon
GATTTTAAAAAATACACAAATACTGCAAGAATCATCATACTCATCAACGTCCTTAGCAACTCAACCTTTGCAACACACAGCATCGCAACTGGTGCCAGAAACAGGGTTCGGACGAAACACACATCGAGTCTGAGAAACCTGTCATGATAATAGTACAGTAACCGACCTCGAAACGTAAACATCGCCATGACAGAGTAGGTTCGGTCTCACTCTCGACTTCAAGGCAGCGCCAGCAGTATTGAAAAAGTATTTTTGCTTGTGTGTGCCTGTGTGTTTATGGTGTTTGGTTTATTACGAATGTATTTATAAACAATGCAACATATCTGTGATTTATTAGCGTCATATATAATGCACACGGATGTCGATGAACCTCCACGATACATAAATTGTCTTCTCAGAGGAGGAGATATGTTAATACAAGTGTCAGTTTACCTTAAGACATAAGTTACCAAACAACATTCTTAGAGAAATCTTCAGAATAAAAAAAGAAAATAATTATATCTGTCTTGTAAGAATTCCCACGGGTCTCTATCAAACAGACTCATTTAATTAATTTCCTTTTTTTGACATTTTATATGTGTATCCTATGGTTAATAGATATCACTAAGGAATTCAACACCTCACTTCCCTCG
This sequence comes from Penaeus monodon, assembly GCF_015228065.2. Taxonomy (NCBI): domain Eukaryota; kingdom Metazoa; phylum Arthropoda; class Malacostraca; order Decapoda; family Penaeidae; genus Penaeus; species Penaeus monodon. Next base: position 40,487,362 of record NC_051404.1, read on the forward strand.
TTCCAAGTTTACCCACTAAAATACTGGTATTTTGCAACTGACAGTGAAGATATAAATGGAAAATACTTGTCAATCAGACATTCAGTGATGACAGCAAAACATGGCAGTGAATAAGCAAAAGCCCTTTATGTGATATACACGAGAAGATGTTTAATGTTTTCACTTTTCATTTCTTGCAGCTCGTGAGGTGAATGTAATGCCAAAGCAAAATATCTCAAGCGA
>NC_051404.1:40489277-40489958 GCF_015228065.2 Penaeus monodon
CACTAATACCCACTGTAACTCGACACTCGAAGCCTCTCGCTTTTTGTCTTTCTTCGTCTTCTTACGTCTCTTGTCTTCACCGAATCTGACATTCCTTCCTTTATCGCGTCACCTCGAGTCATCTTTGTATCTCCTCGTTCTCGGCACTTCCTTATAGGAGCGAGAAGGAGCGTGTGCACCCCTAGGCACTCGAAAAGGGCCACCCAGGTTGTTTATCGAGGGGCAAGGCAGAGGGGAGAGGAGGATAACGACGGGGAGTGGACGAGGGCAGAGGAAGAGAATATGAGGAGAAATGGGAAATTGGCGTTGGGAATATGGATATTTGGAGGCTAGGGGAATGAGGAGTAACGAGGAGGAATGAGTTTTCGAGGAATGAAAAAGAACGGGGAGGTAGATTGGCTGGAGGAAGAGCGTATCGCTGGCAGTGTTTCGGGGGAGAAATACAGAATGGTAATAAAGAAAGAATAGAAGAAATAGGATTGAATGAAGAGAAGGCGGAAGAACATAAAGAGAAGTATACAACGTATAAACGTAGAGGAGTGGAATCAGATAACAGTTGAGATAAAAGGGAAGTAAAGAGAAAAGAGTAAAGGGAAAGAAAATAGTCAACTTAAGATAGGACACAAATAAGCTATATTTAAAATAGGCAAGAATTAGAAAGAACGCGATCGATGGCGTTGC
>NC_051404.1:40490042-40491205 GCF_015228065.2 Penaeus monodon
GCCACCTACAAAAGACGAAGCACATGATTAAGCAGAAGGAGAAGGCGAGGAACAGGCGATTAAGCAGAGCAATAAAACAGACCAGAGGGCAACCGGTCGCCGTCAGAGGCAAACGCACGAAAAGCTCTGTTGGCTTCCCAGGACCAGTGTTCTCATGTGCAAAGTCGAAGCATGTAGATAATATGCCCATTCTTCATCTACTTCCCCGCCACCCACGACCACCCACGTGGGCGTGCGTGCAGGCGGTCATTAAGGAGGGCAGGTGGGCCATAAGGCGAAGGAGCGGCCGAGGCGGCAGGACCCACCGATAGCAACCAACGTGTCAACGCAGATGGGATGATTGACCATAAGGGGCACTTGAAGGCAGGGTTCTGAAGATCGTCGACGGTGAGTCGCTTATGGAGTGACTGCCTTTTGCTACCGCTGTCGAAGGGGATTAGGGGGATGCCAGGGCAGGTGCCAGGTCGGATGTCGGGTCCTTTGGAGGTCCTGAAGGCTGTTTCTTATTGTTGGGGTTTGTTGTGTTGATGGGCAATGAGTATATTACTGCCATGTGACAAACGGGTACGCTCTATAAGAAGAAATTATCCTAAAATGGTGGGAGACTTAACTGTAACACCGCGTTACCTCTAGGGAATTATGCAGTATCAAAACATCATTTCAAATTAGACCACAATCATGGTTCGACAGGAATACATTTGACCGCCAAGTCTGGACCGCAAGATGACAAACAGAACAATGTACGACCTTTTCCAGTCAGATGCCGATGACTTGTCCGAAGCGTACCTTACCTATCGGAGAATACGTAAGAGGGCAAGGGCCATATGTCAAAGAGATAATGGAGAATATGACTGTCTGTGCATGCATGTAAACGTGGTGATGAAAAAAGAACTTGTTACATGGCTAAGATACTTTCTAAATTCGAGAGGGAAGGACTGGATTCACCTGCCATTTGGGGGATTATATTTGGATGCAATATAGACATGCTTTATGACATTGCTTTCTTCAGCGAGTTCTTTGATCGACGTTTTTATTAGCCTATTCATGGTTAAGAACATGTGCATGTAGGCAATGTTAATCTTGAACGCATAGTATTTTCGGATCATTCGATTTCTAGAGCTTCTCCGCTCAAATGAAGAAAGAAAAAATAAGGCATTCAAAGA
>NC_051404.1:40491244-40492241 GCF_015228065.2 Penaeus monodon
TTAATAGCTGACACTGATCTGCTTGCATATATGTACCTCTTATCGAGCCGACGCGGAGGAGAGCCTCTACATATATGCAAATGAGAACAAATTATTAACCACGAAAAGATGATGCACAACACCGCTCGTCGAACTTCGGGTGATGTTCACAGTCCCTGGAACGACCCACGTGGATAATGCAGGACTCACAAGCCTCCTTCTTCCACGAACCAGTAACGCCTTGAGATCCTTGCAGACGCCTTACCCACGAGTCCCAGGAGAATCCCTTGGTTGTTGTCGGCCCGAGACGTGGAGGCCGCCTTTCAGCGCCGGCCCCGAGGCACGCGCACATCTCGAAGGCGCGAGATAAAGGTGCCGTTGATCCTTAGCGGGAGTCTTGTGTCCGAGGGTGTGTTGGGCGGACCCCTCCTCCGACGCCCAGGACTTGACCAGTCCTGCAGGGCGTTGCTGGCTGGGGCCCCTCGTCTACCCCTACCCCTGGCGGTCTCCAAGGTCCTCCTCCCTCAGCCTCATCAACCCATTTCTCTCATTCTCCCTCTTTCTGCCCTTTCTCATCGTCTCCCATCTCCCCCAAAGAGATGTTTATAGTCATTTCCTGTCTTTCTCCTCTCTTCCTTTCATACCCAGGCGTTCTTAATCCCCAACCAGTCGGCAAAAGGAACAAGAGAAGAGCAATTCATAAAACGATCTATTTCTCCAGAAAAAAAAAGAAATCCTTCACTTACACAGCTTCCATCGTAAATTAATGTCACACACTCCACCAAATGGACGCAATAAATCAGACCTCCACGTATTTCTAAGATCGAAAGAGAATAGGAAAAGGAAAAATGTACCCCCTCGCAGATCACTAATCACTATCGGCGTTCTGTGGGCCACGCCTTTGTATCCGACGTCAACTTGCAAGACTTAGAGAGAAGACTTGTTAGTCCTATGAGCATGCCAGTCACTCCAACGACTCCGCCCCGCCTCCGTTTTGGCATCTTGTAGAACTGCCTCT
>NC_051404.1:40492398-40492533 GCF_015228065.2 Penaeus monodon
AGTGGTCGGTTGGCTCTCTTCCCGCTTCTCTTCTATTTATAAGAGACTTTCTATCTGCCTCTTCTTTTCTCTCTGTTCATTATACACTTTGTATATATTTTCTAACTGCCTCTCCAACGTTTTATCCGCTTTGTT
>NC_051404.1:40492591-40492839 GCF_015228065.2 Penaeus monodon
ATAACATTTTACAGTATAACGAAACTTTTTTTTTTCATTTTAAAATCTTTCTGTGTTTGTCTTCCTCTGTCTTTCCAAACTGTTTACAATTCTCTTCTCGTCTGCCTCGTCGATTTTCACTTTATCGTACAACGCATCTGTACAATCACTTTACCAATTCCATTTACGTAATCCTTTTTCAGTGAGAGAACTGTAGGGAAAAAAAGAACACTAAACCACTTGAAAATCTCACTAAGTTTCCAATTGCA
>NC_051404.1:40492882-40493832 GCF_015228065.2 Penaeus monodon
TTACACGGATGAACAAATTAACGAATAAAAGAGTATTGTTTTCCTCTTCGTTAACATCACGTTAATTCTTCTAATCCCCGGGTCTTTTGTGGCTGCCTTCGACACTGATCCCGGACTTGGGGGGTACGTGGGAATAGGATGAAGGGATAGGAGAAGGGGTAGGGTGAAAGGATAGAATGAAGGAGTTGGGTGAAGGGATGGGAGAAGGGATAGGGGGGGGTGAAAGGATAGGATAAAGGGGTAGGGTGAAAGGATAGGATGAAGGAATAAGAGAAGAGGTTGGGTGAAGGGTAGGATGAAGGGTAGGATGAAGGGGTAGGCTGAAGGGATAGGAGACGGGGTAGAGTGAAGGGATATGATGAAGAGGTAGGGTGAAAGAATAGGATGAAGGGATAGGATTAGGAGTGTAGTGAAGGGATTGGTATTAGGGATTGGGTAACGGGATAGAACGAGTGGGATGGATAAAAGGATGGGGTGAAGGAATAGGATGAAAGGATAGCGTGAAGGGATAGAATGAGGGAATAAGATGAAGGGTTATGATAAAGGAATATGATTAGGAATAGGATGAAGGAATAGGTAGAAGGGATAGGATGAGAGAGTAAGGATGAAGGGACGGATGAGAGGTTGCGATAAATAAATATGATGAAGGTGTAGGATGAAAGGATATGACGAAAGGATAGGATGAAGGGAAAGGTTGAGGAAACAGGACTGAGGGATGTGATGAGAGGATAGGATGAGAGGTTAGGATAAATGGATATAATAAGAGTATAGAATTGAAGGATAGCGGCGAGGGGATAGCGTGAAAAAAATGTGACGTAAGGATAGGATTAGACCATGAGAGGAATGGGTTAGGATGCGGAGGTAGAACGAAGATAGTGGAGGATGGAATAGGATAAAGAGATATAAGAAGAAGATAGGGTATGATGGGGGAAGGATGAGAGGATTGGATA
>NC_051404.1:40494530-40494673 GCF_015228065.2 Penaeus monodon
TGCGGGGGCTGGATGGGTTTCAAGGGACTAGTTGTGAGGCGACACCCACCGAGGCACAAACAGTGGACATGGACTGTATATTATTCCTCGGTTAGTAACACCCGATTGACTTGTTACTATTTGATAACATTGTTATTATTATC
>NC_051404.1:40494995-40495228 GCF_015228065.2 Penaeus monodon
CTGCCCTAGGGTACAAACCTCTATCCTTTCTACAGACGTGCAAGCGCCGGTGTGCGGCCATCTCTCATTCCTAAATACTCATTAGGATTTGTCTAGAGCATTAACACCGCTGCAAAACACTAACGCACAAAGAACTTTATACACCAGCCAATGCTCGTTTGTATTTACCCGAAAGTTTGTGGCTGTCCGGCGGCATCACGGCAGATCTGTCTCGTCAAGTGAACAAACTCGGG
>NC_051404.1:40495420-40495731 GCF_015228065.2 Penaeus monodon
GTGTGGAAATTCGCTCTAACCACAATGAGGACGTCACAACTTACTGTGGGCTATTAAATCCGATACCGACGCTAGTAGCAGTGTCAACACTCGACTCCAAAATAGTTGTGGGAAACTAAGCTCCCCCGGCCAGGAGTTACGTGATACTTACCTTCCGTCTTTTATTTACTGATTTGTATTTTTATATAGTTTCATAGATGCATCATGCATGTACGTACTTTTTAATCTATTTCCATATACCCAAACAAATATCTGAATTCTTATCAAATCATTCAATTATCTATTTACCTACCTACCTTAGTATCTACCCT
>NC_051404.1:40495907-40496119 GCF_015228065.2 Penaeus monodon
TTTTCGCTGATCATCCTGTGCCATGCAGTTATGTGTGATCCGGGATTTTTTTTTATTAAAGAGATAAATCTAAATTATACTTATTTGCATTAAAAACAAAATAAAGCAAGAAACTGATACATAATAATACTGACATGTACAGTAAATCAATACTAATGCCAGCGACACTAATGAAACAGTAATGATAATAAACAGTCACACATGACACGCAA
>NC_051404.1:40496197-40496665 GCF_015228065.2 Penaeus monodon
GCTGTAGTGCCACATACAAAGCAGTAATACGATATCAAAGCAAAATTAAGAGCTTAATCGAGAGGTCAACAAACGTATCACTGGCCGTACCCTACAGTGGAAACGTGAGCAGCGCAGATTCTACAAACATGATTTACAAACACGTCAAGTGATAATATTTCTGGTAAATAAATTCCCAGGTTTGCATTTCTCAACAGCAGCACGCGAAAAACGAAGAATAAAATAACTGGTTTATTATAAATGATATGTTACAGATACCTAATAAGTGTTAAGTGACTTCAACAAATCACTGTTCTTGGTTCCGCCCTCAGCAAAAAGAGAATCTGACAGCGTTTCCTACTTAGGGAAATGAGCGCATTAACCCGTGCATGCAGAGTGATTGCTAACGTAACTGTGATTAGGAGTAAGAACTGATTTCTTCCTTTGGTTCAGAAAAGGTGTCTGGACAAAAGGAATCTAATGTTATCT
>NC_051404.1:40497017-40497283 GCF_015228065.2 Penaeus monodon
TTACAACACAACCCTTGAAGAAGAACAACAGGTTGGATCACAAAATAATAAAAAAAAGTAATAGCGGGAATTTCAATCAAATTGACATAACTGATTAACTGGTTTGAGATGACCAAGAGAATGAAGAAGAAATTATAATAAAATAAACATGATTTAACATTATTTTTTAAATTACCAGGAATGAAGGGTAAACTAATCGAACGCTTTAAATATTAAACAAAAAAAAGCCACAAAGCAAAGAATGCAAGGAAAAACAGTAGAGCAAA
>NC_051404.1:40497514-40498404 GCF_015228065.2 Penaeus monodon
ATTAATGGAAATTCGAAAGTAAACATTACTCTCTCTCTCGATCAAGCAATATCCCTCTTCACTATCTCTTTTTCCCCGTCTCTTTTATCATCTTATAGACCATTTATCCATCATCATGAACTGTTTTAAAAACCATATATTTTTTTTCTTTCTTAAATCCACGAAGGAATTGCCTTATTAAAACGAATCCTGACACTGGTCGTGTAATCAGCGTAAGCGCTCGAGCGAAACGTCTTCGAATTTCGCCAAAAAATGACTTCCCGAATTTTCTTGGGGGGGGTGGGGCGGGGGTAAGAAGGGGGGGGGGGTAAGAGCGGAGGGGGTAAGAGAGGGGGGTATGTGGCAAGAGGGGAGGAAGGAGGGGGGTAAGGGAGGGGGTATGTGGCAAGAGGGGAGGAAAGGAGGGGGGGTTTAAGGGAGGGGGTATGTGGCAAGAGGGGGGGGAAGGAGGGGGGGGAAGGGAGGGGCTATATGGCAGGGGAAAGGGGAAGAAGGGAGAGGAGAGGGTATGCGGCAGGGGGAGGGGGGATAGGCATTGGGGAGATGGTATGTGGAGGAGGATGTGAGGAAAGTGGGAGGGGGGTGGGTGGGAAGAGGGAAAGGATGGGGGTAAGGGGAGGGGGTATGTAGCAGGGTAAGGGGGAGAGGGAAGGGAGTGTGTGTAATTAATGTCTTCAAAATTATAGAAATTGTTTTTCATTTATCAACAATGAACTGGTCCTCTCCTTTAAGAACGCCAGGGGTGAGGACAGTGTCAAAGAGTTATAGCCGTTAAGTCGACGTTCTTATAGGCTATGCGTGTAACAATAAACCTTAACTAAGAGTTTGCACTTGACGGTCCTAACCATCGCTTTCTAATTTATGAAGCAAAGGCACACAAACGCATGCAA
>NC_051404.1:40498691-40498778 GCF_015228065.2 Penaeus monodon
GAGAGGGAGGAAGGAAGAGAGAGGGGAAATAAAGATCGATAGCAGATAGATAGTATACCGCACATGCCATGCACATACACAAACAAA
>NC_051404.1:40499251-40499707 GCF_015228065.2 Penaeus monodon
CTGATGAACATCGTTTTTAAAAATTTTTGGGGGGGGGGCAAAAAAAAAAAAAAAATTTCAAATTTTTTGTTAAAAAAACTTTTTTTCCTATTTACGATCGGCCGGGGGTCGCCACCGGCCGACCTAAGTGCCAAATTATAGAACATAATACCTAACAAGCTAGACGCCATTTCCTTACGCCGAGAAAAAATGACCCTTACGGCACCTTCCCCGAGAGCACAAAGTCACTTCCGCCGCGCGCCTTGACCCGAGACTCGCCGCGATGCGAGATTCGTGAAGAACGCTTGTAAACACGGAGGATAACGTAACGCAAGATAATTATTGAGTTGTTTGATTAGCGACCGTACGTGGCCAGACGCGGCACTTATCATGCTGAGATTACTATCTTCGCCTTGCTTACATGCGCTCGTCTTCTTCGTAATTCTCAAAATCATGTGCTGAGCTCAGGTTCTCCTA
>NC_051404.1:40499934-40500010 GCF_015228065.2 Penaeus monodon
CTACGATTGTTCAAAAATATGGCAACAGATATCTATTTTCGACCTTAACGACTTTTGGCAATTCTATTTATAAGGA
>NC_051404.1:40500945-40501575 GCF_015228065.2 Penaeus monodon
AGAGAGGAAAACACAAGAAAAAAAAATATAGAGAATACACAATCTAATTAGGTTACCAACACATGATAACGCACGATAGTGAACACCTATCAACAGACTACAATTTACAGCACACTTTTATCCGGTCTTGCAAGTACGAATCATGTGTTCAAAATAACCTTTATTCCTTCTACGCCTAAGGACTAAAATAATATGATCACCTCAGTCACTGATTAACTCGCTCGGATAAGTGGCTAAAATGCTCTTATTCATATCTGAGATAATAAATAAATCAGGAAAGATTAATAAGCAAGCAGGTTACTAGGATGATAAGAAGATTTATTAAAGTATTATTTTGTTTATAGTTATTGACTGTTCAGAGTTAGCGGGTTTTATTTCTGCCATTTTTTTTGTTATCGGTATCGAAGTTACTATTACAGTTATCGCTGACTTTGACATCATAATAATTATAACCTAACCTGCTGATAATAACAAACCCTGGGTACAATATTCACATTAAAGGCCGTATCTCTGAACAAAATAATCTAATTATCCTGTTACTCTAATGACAAGCTGACAATGATGTGCAATTTGCTGATAAGAAACAAGGAAGCTGTGCCATCACTTGCGATATATATGCACACATGTATG
>NC_051404.1:40502040-40502255 GCF_015228065.2 Penaeus monodon
CAGTAAAACGGAGACGAGCAGCCCACACTTCGCCAGGGACCCACCGGCATTGCCTTCCCCGGGTCCGCCAGCCAACCGGGGCGCAGGCTCCTCCTCGCCAAGGGCACCATGAATACGTCTACAGAAGGAAGTCGTCTGAAGCAGCTCTTAAATGACAGAAAAGACGTCCTCTCTAGTATAAAGAAAGTACTGAGGAACATTCGTGTCTTCAGAGC
>NC_051404.1:40502374-40502483 GCF_015228065.2 Penaeus monodon
TGAAGGAATATTATTGCTTTCACCAGTAATATTACTAATCGTGCTTTTATACTTCAGTCTATCATATTTGGCGCCACATTAATTAGAAGAATAACAAGAATTCATACTC
>NC_051404.1:40502864-40504007 GCF_015228065.2 Penaeus monodon
CACCACTGTTATCATTACGTCTACCATCATTATTAATGTTGTTATCGTTTTCAATATCTATAATATTACTGTAGTGTTATAACCAATACCACCCAATATTATCATTATCTCTTATGAACTAGCAAACTTAATCCTGCATTCTCTTAATTTCCGATGAAAATGAATGAGTTGATAGTATATGATTAACCTCCTGAAATAAGAGGGGAGGGCGAGGGGAAAGCTTAAACCCTCGGGCATAATCATAAAGGTGATGCCATCAGCGAGAGTTAGCTTATTTTCTCTTCAACGGAGAACACTGTTATAACATGCTGCCGTTAACACTAACATCACTGTTACATGTGAAGCGATTTGTTGTAGCGAGGTTTTTGAAGATCACGGTATGGATGGTTTTCGAAATTTTGGTAACGCCGGTCCACATACCCAGGTCATAATGTTAACGTATTGGCATCGGTAGTCCAACTGATGGGTTATAATATCTTGATTATTATAGTAAAACGAGAAACATTAGTATTGCTGAGCAAAGTGAAGGATTACAGAATGGTGCTGATTAGTGTCTAGGGACATAGCATCATAACAGAAGAGGTCTATCGAATCCGGTGTACTTGAAGAAAAAAGAAAAAGAAAAAAAGGTCACTGAACCTAAGCAATTGCAAAGCATGATGGACGAGGCTCTCCGTCTCCCCTGTCAACACGGCGTCCTCCCCCGTCCCGCGGCCGAAAGGGAACTTGCTCTCGATCATTAATTGCAGTAATGGGGGCAATTAACAGCGCCTCTGGTCGATCCGTCCGCTTGCTAATCGAGTCTATTTTCTCCTTCGGATTCCTGCAACGTTGCGCATTGCATTAGCCAGCCGCGAAGGGTTCGGGCCTTCTTCTATGCAAATGGGTGTCCTCTGTACCTTTTCCTTTTTTCTTCTTCCTTTGCAACCTCGCGGTGCAACGGGGTAGGGGGAGGGGGTTATATAAGGAAACAAGAGCTAAGGACTAATCACAGTTAGACCGGAGGCCGTTATCAGTGGTTATCAGATAACCGCAGTGTTTCTTAATCGGTAATGATACGGGAGCTTTCGCATTCATCACAAAATTGCAACCTTTGGGAATATTTATTGACGCTGGGTGGTCTAAGAAAGGGCCTCCCCTCGC
>NC_051404.1:40504348-40504528 GCF_015228065.2 Penaeus monodon
AGCACTCTACCTATTCTTTCTCCCTTTTCTCTGTCTTTTCTCTGTTCCATCTTTCGGCGCCCTTTCCTCTCCTCCCTTCTTTCTCTTCTTAATATCTACTCCCTAATTCTTAAGATTATTCTCCCCCAGCTCTCATTTTCCATTATTTATCTTCTTAATTTGCACTCCTAGTTGGACCTT
>NC_051404.1:40504734-40505055 GCF_015228065.2 Penaeus monodon
CGGATAGTGCAATAACAAAGTACAATCTAGCCCCATTTTCCAATTGGATTTCATCATTACCTCGACCTCGACCTTCAAGGAGTAAAGTTCACCTCCGTGCCGAACCCGAAGGAACGACTCGGCCCGGAGATCCAAGCGGTTCGGCGTCTCGGATGTCAATAAAGTCGACAATGCCCTGCTTCCCAAAGCCGATTCTGGACCGTAGCGACGCCCTCTGTTACGATTCACTTTGTCATTCGAATAATTAGCGGGCTTCGGCGATGAAGATACGTTAAAGAACAAACTAATTCCACCTCGCGAGCGGCCGACAGGAAGGCCATT
>NC_051404.1:40505119-40506150 GCF_015228065.2 Penaeus monodon
CGAGCGGGAATCGAATCCTGTCATAGTCGCAGCTGCACTGAATATTGCCGACACTAAATCAATGTTGATCCCGAGCAACGGGGATCCGAGCCTGTGCTCTGGGAAACATTTTTCGCTCGATCGTAATACATCATGCGAATGGCTCTGCCCTGAAGAGCTAATTGTATTTTCCGGGGATCGGCGAATAGAAAAAAAAAACAATAACAAGTACAAAAACACGCAGTGTACCAGTGAGAACAACGAATTTGATTTTAGAAATAAAACTGACGTAACATTTTAAAGCATTTAGGCATTAGATGATTAGAGAGTAGATAGCCCAAATAAATGCATACAATAGTCTACTATTAACTGAATACGATGGCCATTACAAAAATATATAGGTCAATAAAAGGACAATAATAAAGAATGTATCTACACATAAAAATGAATGGCAAAACTTTTACATGAACGAACAAATAATCAACATTATCATCATTCCCGAAAACCTATCCCTGGTCAGAATAGTCCATGAGACATAACGAAGATAAAGACACGCAAAGTGGCACTCAGCAATCACCTGGCACCGTGCCATGACTAAGAGCCGTGGGTGATTGTTGGGAAAGACCCTTCTCCCCCCCCCCCAAAAAAAAAAGAGAGAGAGAGAAAAAAAAAAGATGCATCATTTTCCAATTTACGTCCAAAAGTTCTGTTTACGATTCCCATTATCACCAAGAGCAGCAAATCTGTTTAAATCAGCACTTATAAAGACATGGGGAAAGGGAAGACATTTTTTTTCCATTCTCTCTATTTTTTTTATATATATTTTTTTTATGGTAGGTCGTTCTGGCGGCGAGGATTATGACCTTTTGATGCTGGTCGTGACCTTTTCTGGAAGCCTTTGGGATAAGGCGTCAGATAAGAGATGCGCATATATAGGAGTCGGCAAGGGGGGGGGGGAACCAGGAGGGGCACAGATATTCACTACTTCGTTTCGTCAATAATTCGTGTCTTTCTTATGGTTCTTTTCACGCTTTTATCGCAACCGTCATCTG
>NC_051404.1:40506428-40506786 GCF_015228065.2 Penaeus monodon
GGCGAAACTAAAATCAATACCCGAACGCATAAACAAACAAAACCTCACTCCCTCACCAAACGAACCAGCGAGACAAGCAAAACCGGATGAACAAAACCGAGGAGATCGAACATATGTTCTTCAACTCTAGAACATCCATCTTTCGGCGCGGGAGCCTGGGGCCTCAACGCTGATTATGGTCTGATGCCGGAGTAATGGTCTCGAGACGCCGGCCGTGTCCCGTGTCCCGCGAGATGAGAGAGGCGAAACCCGAGGAATGAGCGCTTTAGCTAACACTTTGTTCAGCAGTTCTAATTTTTTCCCCCCTTTCTGCGCTGTCGTTTAAGGTGGCTGTTCATTCATCATTTTTGCACGATTA
>NC_051404.1:40507194-40507527 GCF_015228065.2 Penaeus monodon
AACAACGTCCCATCTAGAATGTATCCAAATTCCCACACGCCCTGGGAGAACAAACGGCCTCCTTCGCAAAACAATTGACGATCGCATTCAAAGAAAACGGATTCAAGAAATGATTGCCTACCCTTTCATCCGGGATTCTGTGCAAGGACTCTCGGCCAGATCACGTACCTGCAAAGATAAATCATGAGAATTTATTACTGGTAACGAAATGGATTTATAACGACTTGAGTCTTTGCGTAATTGCGTGTTTTTACTAGATATCAAGGAATAAGATAAATAAGAGTTGGTTTATAAAAAAAGAAAAAAAAAGAGTATCATTTATGGAATGCACCT
>NC_051404.1:40508014-40508217 GCF_015228065.2 Penaeus monodon
GGTTATTAAATCCATTGACTATTCGGGGAATGATAAACACAGCTGACGCGCGTGTTAATGGTCGACATTAGCACGAGGAGCATGTGTTGTGAATGATAGCACAGGGAGTTGGTGATAGCACAGGTAGTCGTCACATGCGTTCCAAGGGGAGGACTTGACTCGGCGGGGTTGGGGATTGCGCGATTTTTTTTTCTTTCATTTTT
>NC_051404.1:40508669-40508756 GCF_015228065.2 Penaeus monodon
TATTAATGTTACTGTTAGTTTTAAGGATTGTTAATATAGCAATTAGAGAATATAGTTACTATATACTCTAACTGCTGCAATTCATTC
>NC_051404.1:40508858-40509118 GCF_015228065.2 Penaeus monodon
GAATTTGCAACGAAAGAGAATCATATTCTCACCAGAAAGAATATGAAAAAAAAAAGATTGAACATTAACGCTCCATACTTTAAGTACTAAAATTCGTCCTTAAATTTGAAACAAAAAACCCATAATATTTCTTCAACCCTTGAAAGCAGTCTAAAGCGACGCCCTTAACATCGCAAGCATTTTATCATGAAATCGCAGACGAGCCATCCATTTTCAGCCTCGTAAAACCATCGCACAAGAACATGCAAAATATCACCATC
>NC_051404.1:40509820-40509978 GCF_015228065.2 Penaeus monodon
CTACGAAAGAATGAGAAAAAGGGGAGAGGAAAAGGCCTAATGCGAGCGATGCATCGGAATCGATTTAATAGCGAACGTCTTGAAAAAACACTTTAAGTTCGGAGAGGAGGGGCTATGTTGGCTATGGGGATCGAGGAACCTTTTATAGGTAAATATGG
>NC_051404.1:40510007-40510606 GCF_015228065.2 Penaeus monodon
TAAAAATATAGGGGGCAGGTAGTTAAGTGGGTTTACATAAAAAAAATCTTTCTCGTCTGAGTGTTTTTTTTTCTTAGAATATGCTTTCTCTTTCTTATAATCCTGCTATTATCTGTTCCAGTTTTACTTTTTTTTCAAAAATTTCCTCATCCTCTCACTCTTTCTTTATACAGCGATACGATATGAGAAAACAAAAACAAAACATATATACGTAGAACACATCTCCCTCCCCCCCACCAACACTAACTCCGCAATCTCGATTTTATCCTCCATAAAATGATGCTCGTCCAATGCAATTCCTTTGATTTTATTATGCTCATAAAATAAAACCCCTTTATATCGTCCCAGACAGGTCTTTTGAGATGTTCTTCAGTTACCAGAAGACGCTCTCTCACTGCTACCTATTTCACGCAAGTGGGGAGACCCGTCATGCTACCTGACTACAGTGAAATATTTACAAGCTAATAACCATTCTTAACGACCCAATCTACACGTTCATTAAAACAGGTCTGTTCTTACTCGCTCCCGAAATTATGTCCGTTTAGAGCAACATTGATATGCTGTTAAGTTCATATGTAATCGATGCGTTGCACATTATA
>NC_051404.1:40510697-40510910 GCF_015228065.2 Penaeus monodon
TTAAATTGAGAAGAGTAATTGTGCAACACTTATATGCTACGTTTCATGGTACTTCGAAACGCAATTAAGCCAATTAAAAATCACTTGTAAATTATGAGGATTTTTTTGTTTGGTGTTTAATATCTCTATTGTTATGCTATGAAATATAATATATTGATCTGACCTATGGATTATTGTGGTACTTATTGTCTAATTCCAAAGACATGGATGTAC
>NC_051404.1:40510982-40511598 GCF_015228065.2 Penaeus monodon
TGAATGATAAAGTCAAAAACCTTTCCTCAGAACACAAAAAAAGACCGAGAAACGTAACACGCAGTATCCCGTAACCCTTGAAAATTCAAAAATCTTCTTCACCCTTTCGTAGACCAACAAGAACTGACGTCTTCGAATATTCCCGCGCACCATTCCATCGATCATATCCTATTTATTTTTACAAGGATATTTTTTTCATATCACAAAGAAGAAACGAAGTGAAAAAAAAATCTCAAATGGCAAGAAAATGAAAAAAAATACATAAAATTAGTACAATAAAGAAAAGGAAAAAAAAGACAAATAAAAACAGAAAAGAAACGAAAAAAAAAAAAAATCGACAACCGACATGTTACGAAAACTTGTCAGTCCTATATCGTGACGTCACAGGATTGGAAAACAAGCAAGGGAACTATATCCTAAGATGAATATTTGGATTAGGAACACCTGTGAGTGATGAGATGAGTAATCCTGCAAGATCTGCACAAATTTCTTGCCCGAAAATGAGTCACAGTCCGAGGTATTAACACTGATTCATAGTGAAAGCAATTGCATAAGAGTGTCCCGTAGAGAGGATAATTTTGGCAAAGTCTGTGTTATCAATGACGGATGTCTAAGG
>NC_051404.1:40512261-40512550 GCF_015228065.2 Penaeus monodon
ATGAAAAACGAACGTAAGAAGCATTATAAACCGGCAAAGGAAGCAGTCCATTAACACAAACATAAAAAAAAATCTCCAATTATCCACCTCAGCGACAACGATGTTCTTTAGAGAGAGAGAAAAAAAAATGTCTGAAGCCCAAATGTGCGAAAATCGGCAAGAATTGTGTGCACAGGATTTAAGCAAACGGGGCTTCACCTCCACTGTCAACATCATGTCAGAAAATTCGTTTACACAAACACCACCGCCATTAATGACCGAGAAATACCCTGCGGCGCTTAAAGGTAGG
>NC_051404.1:40512584-40513079 GCF_015228065.2 Penaeus monodon
TTCCCTTCTTAAAAAAAAGATACCTCAACTTTTTCCTGTTAAAGTATCCTCTTATCATCTAAATATGAAGGGAAGCGTAAAGACAATAAACGGGGAGGAGATAGCTGTCGAGATCCGTCAAGGTTTTGCCACCCACTTCACGGCCGGGTCGCGTTACGGGCGTGTGTGTCAGCGGGTGTTCTGAGGCAGCAAATTTCGGCCATCAGCGCCCATCGCTCTCGTCGGGGCGGCCATGTTTTTTTTTCTTCCCATGATGCACTGCGGCTAATGAACGCTTAGTCCATCGGGGAGAAATAGGAGCCGGTGGTTACAGGAAAATACAAAAGAATCGGGGGGGGGGAAATGAACAATGCTGTTTAGTGGATTTTGAATATTAACTTTGTTTCAAAGAAGAAGAAAAAAATAAAAAAGGTAAATACATGCAATTCTATTTAGTAGTATCTACTTCATCCTCAAAAGTAATGAAAGAAGCCATCAGCAGTCAAAAGAGCACGA
>NC_051404.1:40513295-40514053 GCF_015228065.2 Penaeus monodon
AACCAAGTCGAAAGGTGAGGAAGGTGAGACGCGTGGCGAAACAGTGTCTGAAGTTGTTTATCGCTGACTTAAGTACTGACAAGCGATGGATCCGGCTGGAGTTTCGTGAGGGCGTCCGTCGGCAGATTCATTCATAACCAAAGGATCAAAAAAGAAATTTCACTTGACGCGTAAAGTGGTGGATTAAGAACTCTTTGATCAAGGAATTTTAATAATGAATCGCCAGTACAGTGTTAAAATAAATACAAAAAACAAAACAAAAATGGAGTGATGACTGAAAGTATGGAAAATCCTGGTAGTCGATTTGGAAAGGACGAACACGCACAGACGCACGCACAAAAATCATAATTAAAATTAACGATACAAATTACACACCGGCGAACCGCCCCTCAAACGGGCATAAACAAACAAATGACTGCAAAACAACACACGCAAACGTGAAACAAGAGACTCCCTCCCCATCGGCCGCCAGCGACGCGCCTCCCGCTCATTGGCCAGCCTCGCGACAACCGTTAAAAATTACGGTTAAACGTTTTGCGCCTCAGTTATTTCGATTCAAAACGGATCGCCGGTCCTTTTGGAAATAGGCCGGTAAATCCCCCTCAATGACACTCTGTTAATCCGATACGCGAATGAAAATTAGAATGCTGTGCCGATAAAATATGGCGATTTTGTTTATCGCAGGCGATAATGGCGTCCATCATAGGATGTTATGAGGATATGATGAGAGTTATCAATTCATCGGCGGCCAAGGCACT
>NC_051404.1:40514304-40514493 GCF_015228065.2 Penaeus monodon
CAGCACCAACAACACAACCCAAACGACCCGTTCAGCAACGACCGCGGCGGGAAATGAGTCGTTTTCCGCCTCGCCGTCAGCCAAAGAGTCGGCGACTTCGAACTGACCGGGGCATTGACGAGCGTCCAACCAGGCTGCTAATTCGATTGGATGCTGCGGGCGAGCGGGAGATTGGAGGTCCGGGTGAGA
>NC_051404.1:40514769-40514898 GCF_015228065.2 Penaeus monodon
CCTCACCTGCACGAGTGTTCCATTTATAGTTCCCGCTGATCTTGAAATATTTCAAGGAGAGAAATACTTGAGCAACTTTTGGGTGAGGACTATTTTAAGCACATGATGAAACTTTGGAGACATGTCACC
>NC_051404.1:40514969-40515698 GCF_015228065.2 Penaeus monodon
CTAATAATTGTATTAACTACAGTGATTGGCTGCACGTCTGATGAAGAGTAAGTAAGTTAATCAGAATTAAGTGGTAATAAACTTAAAGCATATGTGAAAATCTGTTGGTATGTGCACTTTCCTTTAAAAAATACCTACATATCTTAATATCCAAACACATTTTTATAGCAATTACTATCAGGAATAGTATTTTATAACTTGAAGGACATCATCAAATTCTTCAAACAGGTCCGAAAACTAACTTATTCAGTAGTTAAGCAAACTGGCATCGATTGTCTCTGTTTCCATAAAAAAAGGGTAACTTCTTATATATCCTGACCATTGCATCTCACAGTAAAAACATGAATTACTTTTCAAATAAAAAAAAAAAAAATTATGTGCACGCATCCTGTATGTATGTACATAAGAGTGAATGTGCGAATAAACTTGCAGATGTACAGTGTACCTGTATATATTCACACATGTCTCTATGAACATGCTTACATGTGTACATAAGTATACGTTTGTGAACGTGTGCAACACATTTTCAAATGGCGACTGTTACATTATCCTTTGACGTAATGAAGCTCATTGTTAAGTTTTTGGCTACAAATTAATATCATTTTACCCATAAGGGATTTTGACAGTATTATTGTACTTGGCAGAGTGTAACAGTATTCAGGAGGATTACATGTCAGAATTCATTTTGACTGTGACAAAAGATTGACGTCATCTTTTGGAAAACACGTG
>NC_051404.1:40515732-40515854 GCF_015228065.2 Penaeus monodon
TGTCATCGTGATGTTTAAAAGTACACGGGGAAAATAAACACCGGTCAACAGAAATGGAAATTAAGAGCAACGAAATAAAGAATTATGTAATCAAATTTACATTTGATCTCTCTCTTCCACTA
>NC_051404.1:40515970-40516303 GCF_015228065.2 Penaeus monodon
TTGTATATACAATCCAACTGAAGGGATTAGAGAAACTAATATGACAAATTCCGTCCATAACTCACATCCATCACACGCCCAGTCGTCAGCATCAAAACAGCTGTACGCTATCAGCTGGAAGAAGGCGCCGCCTAGGCTTAAGGATATAAATTACGGACTTATAGGATCTGATCCGATACGACGTGAAGGTCCTCCGCCCCCCTCCCACGACGCCCCCCGCCCCCCACCTCCTCTTTGGCTTGGATGACGTGAAGGAAGAGCGTCTGGTGAGACGCCGTTCTCAAGAACGTAAACATGTTCAGGGATATATTTAAGGTGCATGAAGAAAGCGTT
>NC_051404.1:40516850-40517072 GCF_015228065.2 Penaeus monodon
CACGTAGAAAACAGGAGAAGTCTCCCTGCGATTAATCGGCGTGATTTATTAACTGATTTAATCCGATCATTCCATGTACTGGACGCGTCATACGAGGCGAGAGGAGTGCCGTCTGATCAGGTGATTAGGGTGATCTTAATTGGTTAGGAGGGAAAATATGCTGAAAAAAGGGGGACGCCTTGCGGGGATCTCTTGTTTTACCTATTAGGATGTGGGACAGTG
>NC_051404.1:40517606-40517958 GCF_015228065.2 Penaeus monodon
CAAATGTACATAACCACTTTTCTCGCTCTCTCGATGGCTCTCTCCATTCCCTGTGTGTTCGCCCGAAGCTAAATGCACCTGCAAGGGAAGGCCCGGCGTTAGGGGAGTTTGTGAAAGGGCAGGGAAGGAAGGGCGGGAGGGGGGCAAGGGGAAAGGGGGCCATAACTCAAAGGGGTAAGGGCAGAGCCTGGCTAATCTAGAGTGGAAGTGGCCCTGAGATACGCCTGCAAGATCTCCAGAAGGGGGCGGTTCTGCAGCAGGAACCAACGGGGTTGTGTGTGTGTATAGGGGAGAGGGAGAGGGGGTTCATAATGGACAGTCGGGGCTGTTGATTACTATACACAGACATATG
>NC_051404.1:40518123-40518320 GCF_015228065.2 Penaeus monodon
AAAGAAACAAAAATGATTAAGGGGAAGAATCCGGCCTCAAGGAGTGCCAAACCCCTCGAGGCCTTATCTGATCTCGGTGACAAAACGTCTCAATTTCACGGCAAGCGATAAGCGGAGAAAACCCTAATGCCAAGCAATTCTTCACTCGGACCTGCAAAAAAAAACTTTCATTTTCACAACAATGGAAACAAGGATTA
>NC_051404.1:40518501-40518593 GCF_015228065.2 Penaeus monodon
CCTCTGTCGCTTTCCGCTGTGATTTGTTTGCATGGAGTCGATCCTGCTAAATATTAAGCGGATTTCTGGCCGTCCATTTGATAGCATTTTAT
>NC_051404.1:40518901-40518976 GCF_015228065.2 Penaeus monodon
TCCTTCTCTTTTTTCCCTCATGAAACGTCATTCATCAGTGGAATACCAAACCTTGATACCCCCCCCCCCTCCTTG
>NC_051404.1:40519032-40519120 GCF_015228065.2 Penaeus monodon
GGGTCAGGCACATGTCACTAGCACCCAGAATGATCCTTTTAACCCATTAGAGTGTTTAAGGTTGGGCATAAAGGGGTTGCTTAGGTGT
>NC_051404.1:40519224-40519301 GCF_015228065.2 Penaeus monodon
AAAGCGTAGCGGCAGCAATAAGTGTACCCATAAAATTTACATCCCTAGTGTCGGTTACTCTACAGTTCCCAGTCGGG
>NC_051404.1:40519675-40519966 GCF_015228065.2 Penaeus monodon
GAATTCCAAACGAAGAATAAAAAGACCAAGAACAACACTGGCATAAAAACCAGATACGTAATCTAAATAAACCAAAAAACATAAAAGCTTAAGTCCAAATTCCCAAAGGACAAGCAAAGCAAAGAGAGGTATATCTGTTAAGCGATGATGTGACGGCCTTGCTCTGGTGGGTTATCACTTTAATAAGCTTATTGTCTCGTCCAAATGCAGTAAGGGCGCTTGTGCGTTTATAGTGATAGAGGGGAGAGAGAGGAGGCTATAGCAGGGGAGAGGAAAAGGCGGTGAGTGAAA
>NC_051404.1:40520821-40521006 GCF_015228065.2 Penaeus monodon
GACGAAAATCGACAGCACAGGAGGAAGTTTCATAGCCTACAAATGCAGCGTTTTATAAACGATTAATTCCCACAGTTAACGGGGTCTTGTTGTCGTCTAAATTATTCAACAGTCTTTTTATACAAGACATTCAACCAAACACACACACAAGGAAGTAGATTTATGTGTCTATATATATTACCGAT
>NC_051404.1:40521056-40522110 GCF_015228065.2 Penaeus monodon
GTAGCTGATCCATTGTAACTTTACAGTCAAAATGTAAGATCAACATAGAAAATATGTGTAAAAGAAAGAAAGAAAAATTACAGAGAAAAGCATAGCTTACATGTGTGTTTTTTATTTCATTTTCTTGCTTTTTATATTTATTTTCAGTGAGGTAAGTGCTCTCGTGTCTAGAGTATATCGTTGATATAAACATTTTTTTATTTTACCTCTTTGTTAGAAGTCAATATTTTAAAATTCTTCGGCTGTTTTTGAAGAATATGCGTTTTTTTTCCATTTATTAATTTATCGATGTATTTGTTGTACTTCCTTTTCATTATTTTTTTATTTACTAATTTTCTATGTTGTATTTATGTTTATCTTTATACACATTTCTCACGTGGTGTGCTCATTCTTTTTCGTCTGTTGAATAAATGAAATGCTATGGACAAGAATTATACATGAATAAACATTCATTAATATAAATTTCACACACGATTAATCATTTTACTCAGAATTACCCTAAGTACCCAAGAATGGAAACCCGATAAAAAGACTATGTAAAAATAGAGAAAATGAAAAAAAAATGAATACAGACTTATATATTATAAAAAAAACAATACATAGAACTGGTAACGGAAATGAACGGGGTTGCCTATTCACTTCAGCCACTCAGTCACCTTTGACATTTCAATTGTTTATCCTTTAATTACATCATACTAGAACTTCATCACATCTCATCAGTGCTTTAATATCTTCTTTAAAGCACGTCATCACTTCTATCAAATCAACGTAAATATGTGCCCACTTTTTTATCTTCTTTCAGTTAATTCAGTAAAATTCATTGCACAAAACTCATTGCAGACAAGATACTTTGTAAACGCAGGAATTAAGCAGGGGGTATATATGTCCTTTCAAAACATTAGTAAATATGAGTATACTGATTTCCCATGATATGGAACATAGTCCTAAGATAGAAACAATTTTGCTCGCACCGACCACAGGGAATCGGCGAAAGAGTAATAATAACTTGACAATGTTATGGTAACTTGACGCTGAATAACTGCATAGGACTATG
>NC_051404.1:40522267-40523197 GCF_015228065.2 Penaeus monodon
CTATGAAACTACACTGATCGTAGAATCACACTGCACAAACACAAAGCACTGATCACTCGACGCCATTCGCTTTCTCCTTCGGGAAAGTAATGCTGAAATTTCCGTCGTGCTCGAACTCGAAGACGGCGCCGCGGAGGAACTTGAGTCCCAGGTAGGCCTCGTCGCCGTCGTCCACGCACAGCATCCCGTAAGTCTCGCGCCCGCAGGATGACACCAAGATGTCGTCGAAATCCTCCCACAAGAAGAAGTCTTCCGGCATCTCCAGCGGCATGTCCTCAGCGTGCTTCCTGGTGCAGGTCACGAAGCTGTCCTTACTCGTGTCCAGAAGAACATCAACTTCCTTGCCGGCGATGATGGCGGGCCGCTGTGGGGCGGTGGACATCACGTCCTCGTCGCAAGGACCTCGGATCTTCAGTGTGGGGTACTGGGGGTCCAGGTCGAGTCGGCAGCAGTTGAACTGGAGGAAGTCGCAGCCCAGGATATTCCAGCGCGCCTTCTCGACGTCAACGTCTAGGTAGCAGCATGAGTCTTCGATGTCGACGCCGAGGGTGCCTAGGATGGTATCGTCCTCAGGGTCCGGGACGACCTTGTCCATGACTCCCCATTTCTTGACTTGGTTCTCGGTGACGACGGACGAGGAATACGACGTGTTGATGACGAACATCGTGGGCTGTCCGTAGAGCACGAAGTCCACCGCCAGGAACTGGAAGCCGCCCTCTTTCGTGTGGTAGTAGATGGGGATGTTGTCGCGCACGGGCATTGCCACGTCCTTTTCGAGGAACCGGAACCGAAAAGAAACCCGACTGAAACGAGGAAGTAACGAAAGATAACTCTGGATTCTCGATGCGTAGCTCTGTGCGTGTTTGTAAATGTGTCTGTTGTGAAAAAAATATATCAGAACAAATCACTGAGTTCTTGAATGCACGCACT
>NC_051404.1:40523391-40523852 GCF_015228065.2 Penaeus monodon
CACCGAATAAATTGATCTTCAAGCGTCAATTGTCACAGCACCAAGGCGTTCAACTCACCTCAGTCGGAAGGAAGTTGCAAAGTCCCAGCGTGCAACCGGAGATGCACCTGCAGCGGCGACCGGCGTTCCTCTGCCGGAGCCCCAGGCGCTCGCACGCTCGGCGCTGGCGTTGCTGATCTCAGCGTCCTTCGGGGCAGTTTGCAGTCACCTCAGCTTCAGAGAAATTTTTACGCGAAATTTAAGAAGGATGTGCTAAATATCCGATAAATCCGCATGCGACGCCAGGTATGGACTTAGGCACGAAAGCAGTGTTAGGGCACAAATTTTATTAAATGAAATTGGTGAGAGTAAATAAAAAATACCAGAAAACATGGCAACTTTCTCTGCTTGATTGGATACAGCAATGTATGGTTGCATAACACTGTGCCAATAATCAGAAATAGGAAATATCTACAAAGGGC
>NC_051404.1:40524160-40524557 GCF_015228065.2 Penaeus monodon
GAAAATCCGGGCAGCACATCCAAATAACCGATAATCTAGCAAGATTTTCATTTCATAATCTATTGCGCCACGCCAGGGGCGGACAGCAACACGGCTTTCGCTACATTTCGCCGACTCAGCGCCCGTGAAGCTGATGTCAGAAAGTAAACACGGCTCTCAATTGCATCAACATATCACGATAAGCGACATCATATCACCGCGCTGTAACCGTCAACTTGTCAACATGCAACTGCAAATGATTACCCAGACCGACGTGCAGCGTGGGATACTGCTTAAGGGCCAAGGTTGGAATACCTTCCTCAGAGCAGAAGCCATGCTTGGATCGGGACATAGTGCATGCTTTATAAATCGTGGTGAATCTACATATATATTCCCTTTCTTTAGTTTACGTTTGGTT
>NC_051404.1:40524929-40525065 GCF_015228065.2 Penaeus monodon
TATATTTATTGCGTCAACAAAAGACCAGCCATGTGTTTATCATAAACAAATAAATGTAATTGCTCCCCGCCGCTGAGAGAATTAAAGAAAAAAAAACATACCTACTGCCGATGCGTCATGCATATTACGTTTGGTT
>NC_051404.1:40525272-40525600 GCF_015228065.2 Penaeus monodon
TTATGTAATCTACAAACACAAGCAGTAATACAATTTCCCTAAGCCAACATACCTCCTCGACCAAGCACACTTAACCAAACTGAATCAACACAACAGGTATTCGGACTTTCTAGACAGCCTTTTCCGATCCTGACCGTCAACCCCGGCAGATCTCGCTGTCTGTTTTCCCCCCAAAAAATCTGTTCTCTGCGACGCCCTTTGTTTACCTTTCAGTCGACAGCGGTCTTCACAAGCCGTCGCCAGTTCGTCCTATGTCGGGAATGCCGAAAAGACTTTAGCGGAACCTCAGGGTCTCATTTTGGGATAACGATATTTTCCTTTTTCTCGT
>NC_051404.1:40525938-40526201 GCF_015228065.2 Penaeus monodon
AAGAAGGGGGGGTGGATCCGTGGCGATAGCAAAACCATTTTCCCGACGAGGACACGAACCAACGGTAAAGAATGTTTGTTTCTTGAGTTTTACGAGAAGGCATTTTCCCTTTCTCCTTCACAGCGACAAGATGGCGTTTGTTGCATCAAGCGATAAGTTAGCGCTGTAGCGTTTTACTGCCCTGCTGGCCTGTGTCACCGTGATTGAGGGGCGCCGCGTGTTATTTCCACTGTGCAGTTGAAATCTGACAGTGTGTGTGATGG
>NC_051404.1:40526545-40526660 GCF_015228065.2 Penaeus monodon
CCAGGGAGGAAAAAAGTCAATTCCTCCCAGCATCCTCAAAGACCGCTCCGGCGCCCAAAACTCCCTCATTACTAGTCGGAGTGAGCGCGCAATAAACACGCAACACTCGTCATGT
>NC_051404.1:40526707-40526933 GCF_015228065.2 Penaeus monodon
AGGGAGATGAAGACATGGCGACGCCGAGCGGCAAAGACAAATCATCCAGCTCGGTTAATCTCGCCATGATCCCGACTAGCCAATTTGCCATTTCGAGCCGGGCGAGGCCTATAATCGGAGGGGCCCAATTATAGAAAAAAGAGGAAGAAAAACGGGCAATAAATTTAGCGTGTGCGGGAGTTAGGGCGAAGGAGGGAAGAAGAGGGATGGAGAGGTGGAAAAGACA
>NC_051404.1:40527046-40527375 GCF_015228065.2 Penaeus monodon
CGGCGGCACGTAATAGTACGTCTCCGGCGAAGGCTTACGGGGCCTCTTGATTAGCTTCTTGACGGGGCTTTTAAGGTGTCAAATTAGTCATCGGACTTATTTTATAGCCTCGAGAGGGCGGGATGAAGGCGTGAGGAGGCGAAGGGAGAGATGGAGAAGGGTGCGCGGTGTGAGATCGAGGTGACGGAGGTGAAGGGGTGAGTGGGGTGATGGGGAGGGGTGAAGGGGTAAGGGATGAGGGGGGGGGCGTGAGGAAGGGGCTGATGGGTGAGGCGGGGTGAGGAGGGGTGAGGGAGTAACAAGTGTTGAAAAGTGATGGACCATTGGGT
>NC_051404.1:40527450-40528639 GCF_015228065.2 Penaeus monodon
GTCTGTAGAGCATCACGCATACAGATCAGACCAAGGGAGGGAAGGGAGGACAGCGTAAGAAGGGAGGGTAGAATGCACCGCGCGGGACCACTCACCCTTCCGCCTCCATAACCTCTCCCTTTTCCCTTAAACCAAGTTCTATCCAAAGAACCCCCACCCTTTTGTCATTCCTCACCCTATACTTCATTTCCCTCACCCTTCCTGCCTTACTTTCCCTCTTTCACCCTTCACTTCACAATGACCTCCAAACACGCTATAGAGAATGCAGCAACTCTGCATGATTTTTTTTTGCAATGCTGGTACTCGTGTTATGCAACCAAAAGTGGAGGGCACGTTGGCTGATACGACACGGTGTCATACAAGCGGCTTAAGTTACTACAGTCATGTAAGGGTGAATGGTGTCATAGAGGGATGGGATGTAAGTAGGGTGTCACACTAGATGGATGGTGTCATGTGATGGATTAAGATATAAGGGGGAAGATAGTGTCATGTAGGTTCTTAGAGTGACAGGACACGACAAATGGTGTAGTAATTCTGAAAATGTCACAACTAGAGATAAACAAGGTATTCTCACACAATAAAGTTTTACGTTTCATAATCAGTAATGAATGTGAAAACTGAGTCTTTGCAAGGAAAGATGAACTCACCATAACTTCATAAGATATATGGGCAATTTTGGTTATAATCGCTTATCTTTATTGTACCGTGGCCGTTTTCTAATGTTTGAAAAATAAAACTCCCTCTATATATAAGACCAAAAAGGGAAAACATTACAGGATTAAAATTAACGAAATCCAATGAATAATAATTAAAGCAAATAAAACTAAATAAAAAAACAACAAGAAGAAGTTAAATCCTGCATTAGACACTAAAAAATACCATTAGAAAATCAGATATCAGGAACATTAAAAAAAGATTCCATAATCTACATTCTCGCTTTTTCCTTTACATTAGTCCCCCCTAAAATTCCACGGTATATTTCCCATTCTTTCACCATTGGAATTTCTGATAACGAAAATCTACCTCGTACATATGGATTACGAAGCACTTGGACTGCACAAGACGCCGGTATTTTCTTTGTCTGAGAGCGCTGTTTTTGCTTCTGTGTTAACAAAGGCTAATCTTGGTAAAGGGCATAGCTGTGTAATAGAGGTGTTTCAGAATAACTAGAGAAAAAGCAATATTGTTG
>NC_051404.1:40529714-40529905 GCF_015228065.2 Penaeus monodon
CACCCCCTCCTCCCCTTGTCTGTCCTTCCTTCCCCTTCTGACCTGTCATCTCCCCCCCTCCCCCCCGACGGCGGCACCTCCATCACAGGCCCGTCACTCACACGTTGTTTAATGTGTGTGTCTGTGTACAACAAGCTTCAGTCAGTCTTCATTGTTCGCGTTATCCTCTCTGTGTGGACGGTAGCACAACA
>NC_051404.1:40529955-40530032 GCF_015228065.2 Penaeus monodon
ACCTTTTAGTTACTCTGTTTAGCTATGTGACTGTCGGTCTTCTCGTCAGATACATAAGGGGTCAGATATATGAAACC
>NC_051404.1:40530247-40530626 GCF_015228065.2 Penaeus monodon
CCAAGCACACACATACACATCCTCCCATATCATTCTCCTCTACTCACTCCTCTTCGCCCGAAGTCTCCGCGCCTGCACGCCGACCCATCGCAGCATCATATCCCGAACACAATATCCTCCCGCTCTTGCCATCTTTGTGCGGCGGCGTCCGCGGCGCGCCTCCGCCTCCACATACCGCACAGTTTGAGGTCACTTTGATGCCACATTCCCGCTAGATTCCCGCAATAACGCAACATGAGACCTTATGTAAGTCGCTACGCTGCAGTACCTCTGTCTTCTGTTTTTAAACTTCGATTATATATTCATTTTTCTATCGATGTATTATTGTCAACACCGAATGATAAAAAGCTCTATATGTTGATATCCGTTAAATTCCCCC
>NC_051404.1:40531079-40531838 GCF_015228065.2 Penaeus monodon
ATTCAGTAGATTGCTAATGTAACCTATAACTCGACAAGACACCGGACGCGTTCCCTTCCCGGCAGTATTACCTAAGCACCTTTATCTGATATCGCAAGGACCGTTACGAAGACCGAGATGAAATGAAATAGATTGCTAATGGCCTACGAGCCTATTATAACCAGTTTAACGAAGGTAACTACATACCGTGGAGATGCGTATAGTTATAAATCAATTCTGAAAATTAAGGCCTTGTAATCATGTGTGAAGAAATCTACAAGGTGTTAAGTGACAAGCAATGCCTAAAGGGTATATGATAGCGAAAATGATTGATAAAGAAGAGTAAATGCCAAATTTTAATAAAAGTATAATGTAAATATTCGAGACAGTGGATGCAAAAAAAACGACCCAGGAGAATAAAACTTAACTCTTTTAAATGGCACAATGAAGCAATGTAAACACCAGATGATAAAACGACGTGGCTTGGAAAAGTGAAGGAAGGAGGTTACTAGAAAATAGGAAGAAAATAAAACGAAGGATAAAATTTAAAATTCTAATGTCAATTCTGACACATACTTCGAACATAAATTCAAAACAGTGAAGCAGAAAATGAGAAATAACAGATGAAAAATAAACGCTTTTAAACTATATAATGAAGCAATGAAAAAAGGGTTAGAAATGAAAGTAAAAAAAAAGAACACAAAACAAAGGATCGATGAAAATACTAAATACACACACACACAAGAAAAAGAAGAGAAATAAATAAACAATGTATAACTA
>NC_051404.1:40531934-40532142 GCF_015228065.2 Penaeus monodon
CATAAAAAACTTTTTTTCAACAACGTAATGAAATCATTTAAAACACCAAACAACGAAACGACGGGACCTGGCGATGTAAAGTAAGAACAAGGTACTCTGTTTCTTCAGGAGTGTGAACAACAGGGTTTAACGAGCTTAAATGACGGTGGCTAAAGCGAGTAACAGGTTCGAAGTGATATACTTATGTAACGTCAAGACAAATATATGT
>NC_051404.1:40532684-40532833 GCF_015228065.2 Penaeus monodon
CGTAAAAGGAATAACAGACTTGGTGGGAATAACACGCGGCAGCCGACCATCACTCTCAACATGCTGTTAAATTGGCCATTTCCTTGCCGACTGCAACAAGAACTTGACATAAACGCACACTACAAGACGCTGGCGGTTAAACGGGCGGC
>NC_051404.1:40533433-40533712 GCF_015228065.2 Penaeus monodon
TAAATTTAGATATAAACAGATAGACAAATTTATAAATAGATAAAAATACATAGCGGTTAGAACACAAAAATGAAATTAGAAGAAGAAAAAATCAACAAGAAATGTCATTGATAATTAGCGCGAAAATCCACGTAAGAGCAATAAGCGAGCGATAAAAACCTGGCGGGGCGTGAGCGTGGCACCAGAGTGCCAGCTTCGAGGCGTCTGGCACCTGAGCGACCGCTTTTTGCGCTAAGAGACTGACTTGAGAAGGAAAGTGTGTAAATGAGAGAATAGAAA
>NC_051404.1:40533998-40534187 GCF_015228065.2 Penaeus monodon
TAGACTGAACCACAGTGCTAATCAAGCCAAACAGGTTTCCTTTGCTATGCAAATTCATTCAAACTGCATCTTTTGCTTTTAGTCTTCAAAATTTTCTTGACGTCGGATTAAACTTTTTTTATGCTAACGTTGAAGAGGAAAATATAACGAAAAAAAAATCCGTAACACCTCTAACCACCCCCCCCCCCC
>NC_051404.1:40534240-40534333 GCF_015228065.2 Penaeus monodon
CTTAACAGGTCAGGCGCCAAATCGCTCAGGTCATATATTCAGCAACAACAACCCAGATATAATTTGTATTCTTCTAAGGAACTCCAGGTCCAT
>NC_051404.1:40534361-40534592 GCF_015228065.2 Penaeus monodon
TCTCCTCCAGTTTCTCATTTATGCGTCAAGGAAGTGGATTTATGGCTCGGGAGAATTATAGGTATACTGTACTACGGACCCGCGGCTCTGGCAACACTGTTCTTTCATTCGCTGGAACGTGTTTTCCTCTTCCCGGTCGTTTCACTTTTACTCACCAGCATTAAATTCAGTGGAAGTGATATCGGAATGATGTTCGATCGCAGACTTAGAGTGACAAATACAGTGCAGCCA
>NC_051404.1:40534629-40534717 GCF_015228065.2 Penaeus monodon
ACAGCGTCGAGAGGGCCGTCGAACTCGCGGGGGATGTCAACGCGACGGCGCCTCCCGGGTCTTGGGTCTTGGAGCGGAAGGCGTGGCC
>NC_051404.1:40534999-40535494 GCF_015228065.2 Penaeus monodon
CATGTCAAGGCAGAGGAGGAGAGAACAAGGTGGTAAGGAAGAGGAGAGGAAGCATGTCAAGGCAGAGGAGGCGGGGGACAAGGTATCAAGGAGGTATGACAGAAGCACAATGATCCCGAGACACCCCGCTATCACCAGCTACATCGCCACTCGTTTGACTGAAACACTTTTACCTTGTCAACGGTCTTTAGTTTCTTCAGCCTATTCTCTCCTTACTCATTTCCATTTCTCTCCCTATTTCTTTCCATCTCTTTCGCTTCAGATCAAAAGCGGTGAAATTAGAGCATCCCCACTCCTCCCCACCCCCATGCATCGAAGGGGGTGGGGGGCGCTGAGGATACCGGTCGCTCTCCTGATCCGACGGAGATCAGCGGCGGAACTAAGGCGATCGCGGGATCATCTCAAGTCGCCCGGGAGGAATTTCCTGCTGATAATGTGAGAACTGGCACCCGGCCGGCCATGCTGCCATCTTGTTTGGTCGAAATGAATGCAATT
>NC_051404.1:40535601-40536170 GCF_015228065.2 Penaeus monodon
TGCAAACTTAAACCTCAAAGAAAGGCATCCTTGGTCCCCCATCTGAACGCCTTTTCGAAAGACGCGTGAAATCCACAGCGGAAAGCCAATCTTCCACCTGCCGTATCGTCGCACAGATGGTAGTTTTTCCCAGCTGAAACACGGTGAAGAGAGGAGGAACAGCCGCTTTCCTTTGGCGCTGAAGCGTGAATCCTGCCATAATCATCCTTTTTGATTAGGTCAAAGACAGGTGTCGTCTCCCCCTCCCTGGTCGTCATCGCTTTCGAAAGAAGGGAGGGGGGGAGGAGAACGAAAAAAATACTCCGAGGCCTTACAAACGGTCGAAATTTTCACGTTATTGGATAGGAGAATCTCCCTTCCGAGCGAGCGAACGTGGCGTACCTTCCTCTTTCTCCGTAATGACGCCGTGATTGCAAGTTGCATTTGTCTCGGTCGTGATTAATGAAGATGCATCTCATTTCCCCGAATTCGCTTGCCATTTGGGGGAAATTACCCGCCATACATCCAGGCAATCCCCCATGGCATTCTAGTTGGGTTTTCGCAAGGCAGTACTCAGAATTGGAACTCGT
>NC_051404.1:40536197-40536406 GCF_015228065.2 Penaeus monodon
TGCAAAACCCTTTTTTCCTCTCGTGCTAAAGTCTAGGATCCTAATATTAAAGGCATAATCGCTAATAACATGCTGTCACCATGCATCTTCCTCGCGCATAATCTTGTTCAAACGAGAAAGTTTTCCAGTCGGGAACGCGAGCTGGTTTTAAAATGCGGAGAGCGGGTCGTGTAAAAGAGAATCTGGTTAATGCAAATGGTATCACTGCA
>NC_051404.1:40536477-40536795 GCF_015228065.2 Penaeus monodon
CATGGCATAACAAAGACATTAAGTATACTGTATACCTCATGATAACACGAGGTTGAGCTTCGTCTAAGCGTCTCGGGACAGCATGCTATAATCATGTCCACCGGGCCAACATCTACAAAGATCACCTGACAAGAAATATATCATCATACATACCCCCCCCCTTTTTTTCGAGGTGTTTTTTTCGCGGACTGTATCTTCTCATCTCCCTCGCCGACATGGGTTCGCAATGCAGACAGAGCGCTACTTTTTGACATCTCATTAAGCGTCTTTCGAGATCTCATTTGCGTCTTCAAGATCGTCAGTGCCTTCTTCCGCTGG
>NC_051404.1:40536844-40537765 GCF_015228065.2 Penaeus monodon
CTGGTAATAGAATCCTTTTTTTACGTTTATTATTTTTTTCTATTTTTGTTCCACTTTCATTCTTACGTTCGTTCTTTTACTGAAAACATAAGCCATACCTCCATTTCCATTCTGAGTTTCATTCTTCTACTGGCACGCCAAAATACATCAGATTATTCCATAAGCTCATACGCACATTCAGAATCATTAGTTTACTTCTGTTACCCAATGCCCTTAGAGTATTTCAAACAACAATAACAACATCCTCCCATAAAAAAAGATCCGGCAAAACAGCTTTCAAGATCGACCCAACCTCGACAGCATCACAGACTCGCTCTCTGTGATGGCATCTTAACAGCCCCGGCGATGCTGTTCCCATAACATTAAGCTCCCTCGCTGTCAAACCACAATGACCGTTAATGGTTCCATCGGCGTCTCCCTCCAACGGGCGGAGGAACACGTCTGGACTCGATGCGCCTTAAAAACTAGTTCCGAGTTAATTATTCGAACACGTTTTCCGAACCAAAACAATTACGGAGACACACTTAGCGACTCTGCATAGAGATGGAACTCCCTTGGCAAGAGTAATAGGCATAATTTTTCAGTCTTGTTCATGTCATAAAGAAACGTGTATGAAAAAGCGCGACGCCAAATAGACATCTTAAGATATTTCGGCTTAATGAACGCTAAAATATATATTCTCCTAATACATCCACTTACAGCCTTTGGAGAGAATGGTCTTCTCTTGTCGCAAAACTCTTTCTGTTTCTTGCCTGGAGACGTGAGTGCCCCCAGCGCACCGTGTTTTATTATACGAGAACCAAATTCTGTATAATCTACTCCATATATCACTGTGTTGCACTATTGGCATCCAAGTCATAAAAAGTAGACATATCTTTAGAACAAAGTCATACCAAAAAGAAAACGTGGTTTTATCCTCAC
>NC_051404.1:40537796-40538116 GCF_015228065.2 Penaeus monodon
CGGACTTGAAGACTGAACATATGCGCGCCATTCGGTCAGTCTACTTATCTACTTATCTACTTACTTGCCCATTTCACGGAAAGATTAGCCAGTGGGATTTACAAGGCGACAAATGTTATTTGCAAAAGCGATCCTGAATTAATAATATTAAGGGAAATTACAATAAAAATAATTCTAAAGGTTATACCATTAACGAAATCATGATAACAACGATAAGAATAGGAAATATTTCTTTAATGTTATTGAAAAAGATACACATAACATGAAAAGAGTAAGTGTCATGAAATAGATGCATGTAATTCCAGACACTCACTCAGTCA
>NC_051404.1:40538151-40538350 GCF_015228065.2 Penaeus monodon
CTCCGTTTCGAGAGAAATCTATATTATTCTCAGACCAGGCGAGTATCAGAACTATGATCTATTGTCGCGACTGAACAATGGGTGGAACGAATTCTCAAGCGAGAGACCCCATTAGCACATAACTAACGTTCTTAAGACAGCATTAATGTAAAAGAAAAAAATTGGAAGAAGGAGTGAGGGAGAGAACGTGGGACAGAAG
>NC_051404.1:40538449-40538640 GCF_015228065.2 Penaeus monodon
TCTGAGAAGGGATCATGATTATATTAATATTAGTAACATAAATTCTCGTACCTTCTCAGGTGGGGTCATCACTTGGTCAGAGTGACTCCATGGTGCAGTTTGATCGATAATTATTTCATTTTAACTCATAGTCGTCCACTAGTAGTATTGTCTGCATAATCATATTATGTTTTTATCCATATATGTATTGT
>NC_051404.1:40539055-40539494 GCF_015228065.2 Penaeus monodon
AATCATGTGGTATCAGCTTAATAATGCAACGTCACACTCTATATGAGACACTTAATGGCACTTCGACTGCCACATAACTATAAAATGTGGACTTCGAGTGTTGCAAATATCATGTGCATTTTCCACCACATGCACGATAACATAAACACCAAAACTTTCGTTTGCTTTCACGTTCGCAAAAAAAAAGAGGAAAAAATAAACAGCGTTTGAGTTTATCGTTTTTGATGGCAGGATTAAGTGTCATGTGCGACATAAAAGTATAAAATGAGATTTCTGATTCAATCTCATAACGGAGTTTTTGTGTCTAAATTCGAGGCATCGGGATTGGAAAGAAAATCATGATATTGCTGAAAAATCTGAAGAATAAACGTATGAATTTAGTGCAGTATGAAATTATTTCTAAAATCTTTGCCATATGATTGCACACAAGGCACTCATT
>NC_051404.1:40539552-40539931 GCF_015228065.2 Penaeus monodon
TAAAGAAAATACATCCGCAACATACAAATATTCTATCATTTTTTTAAGAGAAAACCTGAATCACAGAAAAAAAAGAAATAGCAATAATAAACTAATAAATAATAAGACCAAACAAAGCATAAAACTCTTCACTTGATATAAGTTCGACTCGTATGGATATATAACAAATTGCAAATGTCTAAAAGATTAATTGACGTTATCAATTATGTTTTTTTTTCATCCACTTGAACCTGGCATCGACAAATGATTCATTGGAATTTCTCGTTTACTTCCCGAACAGAAAAAAGGTAACAGCGTGAGAAGTGATGGCGGATCGAGATACAAAAGATAATGTGCTTCTTGTTGCTCACTTTATCTACGATTCAATTGACTACCTCGA
>NC_051404.1:40540017-40540171 GCF_015228065.2 Penaeus monodon
TCTGATATTCGTCCAGGCGGCCTGAGAATGGCTGCGTTGGCTGTATAAACACTCCGGCGGGCGTAACATTGCGCGTCCGAGATTGCCCTTGTAGTCGGGCAGAGCGGCCTTTGTGGCGCGGAGGAAAGCGCTGCTTATCGGGCCTGGATCGTCC
>NC_051404.1:40540773-40541044 GCF_015228065.2 Penaeus monodon
CTCGCCGTCGAGCAAGTCTGCCTCCTCGTTAGCCCCTTAACCTCCGAAGCCAAGAAGCGGCCTCAGCAGTCCCACCCCTTCGCGACGGCCATATTAGCAGTGGCCTCCTGACCTTCCTCGCTTCACACCTCCGTCCCTTTGTCCGTGAGAGTCAAAGGTGTGCTTCTCTGAGGGATTCCGCGGGGCCACAGGTGTGCCGCGAGGCCTTGCTAGCCGTGCCTCGCTGGCCTTCGTCTGCTGCTGCAGGTTTGGGACTGGGAAGCGTTTGGAA
>NC_051404.1:40541103-40543250 GCF_015228065.2 Penaeus monodon
GCGTTTGGAAATAGATAAAAAAGCGTTTGGAAATAGATAAAGCGTTTGGAAATATTTGGAAATGTATATTTATTTTTAGTTTAGTTGCTTTTTATTAATCTAATCAAAATAAATATAAATACTCTCCACATAAAATTATTTCATATGCAAATTTGAAATCAACCGCACACATATACTTAACAGCTTAAAATAGTTTCCGAAGACGAAAAGCATAAGCGAATCATAGAATCAGCCTTGACTACAAACCTTATATTCCTGCGCCAGACACGGAGCCAGCGAGTGCCAGGGCCAAGAAGCATATATGGAAGGAGTCTGGAAGATTCCCGAGGGCCACTCTTGTGAAATCTTGAATGCTATCGAGAACCTTTTTGAGAAGTTTACTGCCTATCAACCAGATAATCATCGAATTCTAAATGTATATAGAGGATGCTGGTGTCAGGCTTCATTAACTATATTGCCAGTCACAGAACATTACTAAAACAATATTATCATCCTGTGAAATAAACAACCCTAAATTGTTTATTAAACAGTTAAAAGAGCAGTCAGCCCCACATCACTTACAATCTATCATACCCACTTGACCGATACAGACATACCATTAGTAAAAGAGAGATCTTCGAAAATGAATTAAACGGGTATAATTTCACAATCAATAAGCCGACGATTACCACTTTATATCAGCGCAGTTTGCAGGTCCTATAACGGTGCGGGTCTCTTCCACACCCGATAACCAACGAAGCGAAGAATTGCTTTCCAACAGCCCGCCCAGACAACACGACCGGGCACTTCCCTCATCCGTCTTGCACCCTTCACCCTTTACAAACTATTCTTCTCTCACCCTTAAGCTTTTCTCCTTTCAACCTCAAACTGCTTTTTTTTTCTTTCACTTTCAAAATCTGTTTCGTTGCAACTATGGCTCTTTCATCCGCAAACTTTTCTGCTTTCGCCCCTATGAAATGCAATTGTTCTTTCACCCTATTAAAACTATTGTTTCAACTTTCAAAATCTGTTTTTCTCGCACCCTTTATATAAACTTTTTCTTCACCCTTAAACGTTCCTTTTTTCTCTGAAGCTATTTTCTTTTACTCCTACAAAATAATTCCTCTATTTCTTCTTTCACCTCAAAAAATCCCTTTAACTCTTATTTTTTTCTTTCATTCAAATAAAAAAAAATTCACATGCAACTATTATCTTTTCTTTCACCCATAACCAATTCCTCTTCCGTCCTATATTGCATATTACTATACTTTTCTTCATCCTAAAAGTTTAGCAGACTATCATTAACTAATCTCTAATTCTTATATTCTTCAAATATTTTTCATTCGCTTTTAAAAGGTTGTAATTTTGCGCTTGAATCATCTTCTTCATCCTTGGAAGATTCTTATTCCAGTCTTAACATTTTTTTTTCGTGTTTAACTTACTGCTTCTTCCATCCTTGAACTAATTCTTTTTGCGGCCTTTAACTAATCTCCTTCTGTCCCGTAAATATCTCAGATTTCACTTTTAAATGTTCCTTCTTTCACTTTATAAAGCCATTTTCTTTCATTCTCAGACCATTCTCATTTTACTCTAAGTCTCCTTACGTTTTATTTTCTCTTTTAGGTTCATTCTATTCTTTAATTCTCTCTCTCTCACTATAGTCCTTCCACTCTTTATTCTTTTCGCCTTTCTCTCACTGTACTCTTTCCACTCTTTATTCTTTTTCGCCTTTCTCTCCGTTTCCTTATTTTCACTTGTTATCCTTTCTCTCACTTTACTCTCACAGTTTATTCTCCTTTCTTTCCATTTCTTCATTTTCTTTTTTCCCTTTCTCTCACTTTACTCCAATTACTCTTTATTCTTATCTGCCCCTTTCTTCATTCCACTCCGTTTATTCTCCTTCCTCCCTCATCACTGTCGTCACTCCTCCTCCCTTTTATCGAATCATCCTTTCTTCCCATCCGCCTTCCTTTATCGACGTTCTTTTCATCATACTTATTCGTCCTTTGAATTTCCTTTATGCAGCTTTTACCTCCGCTTCACTTGACCAATAACTGCCTGACCTTCCGTGACCCCAGACGTCCATTGACCTGACCCCGGTACTACCTCTTACGCTGCGCCCCTGTCTGTTCCCCCGGCACGCTAACCACACCTCTTGGCGTGGTTTG
>NC_051404.1:40544075-40544278 GCF_015228065.2 Penaeus monodon
TGGCCGAGAAAAAATGTCTAAGGTCGGGCTGATGATACAAACTTTCGAAATAGTTGAACGAAGAATCAATTTGGAATTGTCGAGGAAGAGAGAGAGAGAGTAGTTGATGCAGTTTAGAATGATTGGCTATTCATGGCCGCAATTACGCTGGAAAAATGATGTAAATCGAATCTACCAAAGAGAATTCTGATCTTTAAAAAGGA
>NC_051404.1:40544519-40544723 GCF_015228065.2 Penaeus monodon
GCAGCGGCTGTACTCTGAAGAGAAGAAGACTTGACAGCGGACTACCGTGGAAAATCAAACTGGAAATTTGTGATTAAATGAATCTAACCAAGAAGGCGATGCCAGAATGTGGAGTAAATGTACTTTTAAGTGTAGTTCGAATATGTTGGAGTGTGATTTGGGTTTAGTTAATCTACACTCTATGTATACTGAGTCTGAGGAGAC
>NC_051404.1:40544826-40545003 GCF_015228065.2 Penaeus monodon
TTGTTTTTAATAGACAGTTTTCAAAGAGTCAGGCGGAAGGTGTGTATTTAGGCCGAGCGGTAATTCCAATCCGGCATCCGGAGCTGAATTCCAACAAGCTACCGTCTATTAATCACAGCGCTGGATATGCGACAGTCGTGCGAAATGATAACACTCACACACGCACGCGCGCGCGCG
>NC_051404.1:40545279-40546100 GCF_015228065.2 Penaeus monodon
ACAGAACCTGCCTTAAATCACTCGTGTTTGCAACGAGCCCAAAGCAACAGCGACAGCCCCGACGGACGCGCGCCCCTTGCAAGTGTTGGCCCAGTCATGCACAAATCCATGACATAATTATCCAGCACGGCAAACAAACACGTCTCGCCGCGATTATCCATCAAGAATCCGTCAGTGCGGTTGAGAATCAATTATTCGGTCAACCAACGAGCTCATCTATTTTTCAACCGAAGGGAGACAAAAACAACCTTCGAATCACCTGCATGCTAGGGATCTCTGTGCAACTGCATATTTATTCACGAATAAATACAACGCCCCATCGCTGGAAGGACGACGCTACTGCATGCTAATATATCATGCAACATTTTTTTTTTTATAAGGAGAGGGAGGGTGAAGCAACGATGCGTTAAAATGCCTTTCTCTCTTTCTCTCGTCCTGCTTCGCTTGCATCAATCCGCCCACTTCATTCTTCATTGCATCTTTGTTCATTCTGGTTTATCTTAACCGATTTATCTGTCTATTTATTCATTCGTCTACTGAAGGGTTATTGAAACTTTTACAGCCATTTTCATTTCTTCATCGATTATCTTTTCTAATTTTGATTCATACTTTTTATTTCTATGACACTGTAATTATCCAAAAACAAATAAACTTGTATATCTATATCTTAAACTGTTATCGAGGCGCTCATTCTCATATTTCTTTCTGCGAGAAATAATATCACTTTTTTTTACAATTTTGTTTACATTAATCGCGTTTTAGATTTATTGCAATTCCCGTTTTATAGTCTGCCGTTGATTTCCTAGAGCATTTTGCACGCT
>NC_051404.1:40546126-40546495 GCF_015228065.2 Penaeus monodon
CATATTCGTTCCATCAATCCTCATTTTTAAAATATCGTTTCCATTTTATCTCAGATTTACATATTTATGCCTCTTCATACTTTTATATTTCGTAATCGGAACGTACATTTTTGCTTTTACAAAACCCCGCCTCCACATCTCCCATAGCGTGTTCTGTCTGACTATTTTCCAATATGTCATTTGCATATTTCGTATTTCCGAGTTATTTTTCAAAGGTTTTCAGTTTTACGCTTAAGAAAATTCTCTTCCCTGAGCGAGGTTGAGGAGAGGTCCCGTTCGATGCATATCCCGTGGACACAATTTTCCCTCGTCCTTTATTCTGTTGTTTTATGTGGAAGAACAGAAAGAGCAGTGAATGTAGTGACGCTA
>NC_051404.1:40546809-40548128 GCF_015228065.2 Penaeus monodon
ACGCGAAACAATGCAGATCATCCTCGCTACGTAAAATATGAAGTAGGTCTGCTTTTTTATCCTTGCCTTTTTTCTTACAGTGATATTCTTCATCCCAGACAGATGCGAACAGTGAGGACATGTTGATTATCCTTCTTGGGACGCTAAGAGGCACCAAGGACTCCGAGCTTAACATGCTAATAACAGACTTTCAATATACCCCAAAGAGAAGGCAAATATAACTTCAGGGATGAGCCCGCGGGAGGGGAGAGGGAGAGGGGGAGGGGAAGAGGGAGGTGGGGGAGGGGAAGAGGGAGGTGGGGGAAAGGGATGAGGGGAGGGATAATGGGTGATGAAGAGGGGGATGAAAAACGGCGGGAGTTCAAAGGGGAGGGGGGTAGGGAGGGAAGGGAATGGAGGGGGCGGGAGTTGAACGGCCTAAAATTCTATTATAAGCTCCAGTTTCTCTCCTTCTTAGAACTTAGTCAGCTGTCAGAGTCTCTTCCCGGTAATTGAGTTTCCTCACCTCGCCTTACACTTCATTCCACACGGAATAAGCGCCTCCTTTGTGTGTAAAGCAAGCATCGCTTTTGCTGAAAATGACTATATTTTTTAAATGAATTTTTTTTCTCTCATTTGTTATCTCTAAAGGCGAACACTGTAAATGTACATTCAACAATAGAAAAATGCTTTTCGAAGCGGCTGTAAGTAAACTTTGATTTACATATATTAAAAAAAAAAACTTTCTATAGATTCCCCTTATGGGGGTTAATATCGAAAATCTAACTTTTTCTAAGTACTCTTCATACACTTAATGTCCAGTACCCACTCACATCACACCATGCCCAGAATTCAACCTGATGGGTATACGAGTCAACAGTAACTCCCGGTCCTACCAAACTTGCTTTTTTTTAAAACTGGATCCACGTTTTCAGCGATTTCTGCAACGCTGGAGTTGTCAGCACTGTTTTTATGCCCCCTTATCTCGATTGCTCGGTGCATTGCGATGTCAACCCTGATAGGTTTCTTTGTCTGGACTTGATTAATACCGTTTTTTTTATGGGCGAGGGTAATTGGTGCGCTGTCGCCGCTCTCGTTCCTCTGGCGTTTCGATGATGTTGCAATTAACTCAAGCAATGCAATCGACCAATATTTTTTTTTACCACCTCTTTCTCTCCCTTCTTTTTTACTGGAGGCATTTCGTAAACAGTTTCTGTGCCGTAAATTATACGGGGAAGTAATATAATTCAATAGTAGCTTAGCTCTTTATTACTCTTTCTTCCTATTATACTTTTCTTTGTTTCTATTAAGTTTCTGTTTGTCTGTTTGCCTTTTAGTTA
>NC_051404.1:40548330-40548748 GCF_015228065.2 Penaeus monodon
ATCTTTAAGAAAACGAGTCCCTTGCATATTTCAATTCCCTACCCAATAATCAGCCTATCACTCCGAATGAGCGTGTTTTCATATCGCATTCCTGAGTTGATGATCCCAAATTAATTTAATGCGAGAGAAAATAACGCGCGGGTGAAAGCAAGTCATAATAAATTCGCCACTGTTTATACACTCGAAAAATGTTTTGGCTCCGTATCTCTTGCACCTTACGGTATTTTCCACCGTAAGCGAAAAGGTTTCTTCTTGATTAAAATTACTCACCCATTTTTTTTCCCCTCGGCTTAATCTATGAGGGTTTTTATCTCTATTAGATTTATTATGCATTCCATTTTTGCTTTATTATTATTTCTATTCCTCACCGACCTTTTTTTTTTCTTTTAATTTCATGGGCGAAGACTTTAGCTCCGTA
>NC_051404.1:40548777-40549003 GCF_015228065.2 Penaeus monodon
GACCCGTGAGACAGCGAGTGACACCCCAGAGATATATGTCTTCTGTCGCGATATTTTCTTGCCTCCTGTTTCCTGAACATGAGGTATGAGGCGGAGTACATTCATAAATAAGATGTAATAGTCTTATTTACGCTGATTTACCGACCGCCCTCTCGAGCTTCTGAGATGAATCATGGCTGTCTTGTGTTTATATATGTTTTTTTACCTCGTGCATTCTATTTTGACG
>NC_051404.1:40549077-40549435 GCF_015228065.2 Penaeus monodon
GGGGGGAAGAGAATTTTCAAAACAGTCTTGATGGTCATTAAGAGCGAGTTTACGTGTTTACGTGAATATGCGTGCAGCCAGGATAAAAATACATTTAGGGCAAAATATGGTTCGGGGTTATGAGGATAGCAGCAAGAGTCTGTATTTGAAGATTATTGCAAAAATGAGGCAAAATGGGTGACTGTAACACATTCTACTTTTTATCTTTTATCTTTATTCAAACTTACATTTTTATTTAATTTCATTCATCTATAAATTTTTGATCGAGTTGGTGATAACCAATGATAGGGTGACAAGTTGGTGATGTCAGTTCATTTAAATACAAAATACGGTAATTAGCCAGTCACCATTATCTCAA
>NC_051404.1:40549500-40549903 GCF_015228065.2 Penaeus monodon
AAAAATAAATAAATAAAAATTGTACAGTAAGAAAATAACAGAGAATACCTGCAAACCACCTCAACTTCCAAACACAAATCTACCAAAACTAACTCGAACCACCAGGTGGAGTCGCAATAATAACACCAAACAACCTACGCACCAAAGAAACCCGCCCACTAAAATACACATCACCTTCAGAGGCGTCGCTTTTGGGTGGTACTCAGTTAGTATCGAATTCCGGAGATGAAAGTGTGCGCGGAGCTTACTCTTTATGTTCTGTCGTTGCATTTCCGTGTTCTCGAAGTGGAACTTTCAACTGGGCTTAAGCAAGGAGGATAGCAGGGAAAGGGAGAAGGTTAACGGTTAAGAACTAAAAGGGAGAGAAGGATGGAAAAGGTGGTATATATGTATGCATATGTAA
>NC_051404.1:40550079-40550531 GCF_015228065.2 Penaeus monodon
ACATACATAGTGCTATTTATAAACCAGCTGTCCTTTCTTTTCCGCAACCTATATCGCCAACAATCCTTCAGCGAGATGAGGAGGCAATATCCGCTCACCCCGCCCTCCGCCCCAGCCCCGGAGATCGCCCAAACGGTGAGGATTTGCGCGAATGATGCAAATTTATGACTCCACCCAATCACCTCAACGACCGCATGGCTTCTGCTTCATGAATAGTGGGGTGACGGGGATCATCTTTCCGGTGTTTTTATTTTCGTTTTCATTTCTCGGTTTTCTTGCTTTGGAGATGAAATTTAAAAAAATGTAAGCTTAGATTGCCGAAGGAGAATAATTTTACAGCATGTAATCCCTTTCTTATTCATGACTACAAATAGATTTGCACCTATGATATTGAAGAAAAAAATCCTATTAAACACAATTAAACATCAAGACAGAAATCACACATGCACATA
>NC_051404.1:40550569-40551162 GCF_015228065.2 Penaeus monodon
CGAATCCCCCCCCCCTCCCCACCAGAGGTCGCTCACAGCCAAACACTCAAGACAACAGAAGGAACTCCTAAGTGCATTTTCCATTCGCGTCGAAGCCTATCGTAAAATGTGCCGCAATAAACAACTCAATCCCACCAGCCTCCGAGTCGGGCGAGGGCAGCGGTGCCACATCGGGAGAGGTATGGCGCCGCGACGTCCATAAAGTAAAGGGGTGGGAATCAAACAGCAAATGGGTGTTGTTTGAAACGTGACAACATCGCTTTGTCTCCTTGAGGGTAAGGATGAGGGGAAGAGGGCGTGGGAAGGGGGAGGAGTAATGAAGAAAGGAAGAGGGAGGAAAAGAGGAGGTAGGAATAAATTAATTACTAAGAGTAAAGGAGTAGGAAGGAGGAAAGGCGTCAGATGAGGTATGAGGGGAGGAGATGAGGGAAAAAGAGAAGACAAATGGGAAAAAGGCGGATAGATTTAAAAAGTAGGTAAAAAAATGGAAAGAGCAGGGAATATGATGGATAGCATCAAATTCGACCGAAAAAAATAAAACAGAAATCAGTGTGAATACAAAGAGAAAGATAGAGATAGACTGATAGATATAA
>NC_051404.1:40552014-40552498 GCF_015228065.2 Penaeus monodon
CTGTAATATGTAGCTGATTTCCAAAGAGTTACGAGCCTGAACATCACATAAAAGCATAGTGTGAAATTAAAACATTACTAGTGAAAATGTATAGCGTTGAGTTGGAATGGGCGGAAGGAGGCAGAAAGACAGTCAGCGAGCGAGCGAGCGAGCGAGAGAGAGAGAGAGATAACGATGACAAGAAAGAAAATAGATGAAGAAAGAGAGAAAGTTATCGAATAAGGCTGTGGAAAGATGTTTGTAAATTTACCCAAAAATACCGATAAATCGACATTTTCTCTCCAATACCTGCGTCAAAATATTGTTTGGATGAGGAAGCTCAAGGATCGTTTGATCGCGTTGCAAATGGTTGAAGTTATCGGAATAAAAGAGAAGTAAGAGGAAGGAGAGGAAAGATAAAGGTAGAGAAATAAACAGAAGAGTGACGTTTGAAAAGAGTGACATTGATGAAATGAAACAACATTACGTAAAAATCAAGACATGT
>NC_051404.1:40552648-40552971 GCF_015228065.2 Penaeus monodon
CACGGCCTCCCTACTCCTCTCTCCTCTCAAAGCGTCCCTTACAAGGACAAGCGGCCGCGCGTCGCATCAACAGTTTCTTCCCCACGATAGCTTATCTCCATCGAAATCCAATAACAGTCAAATATAGATAGCGAGGCGGTTCTTAGCTTCTTCGCGGATGTTGTCGGGAATAAATGTCTTGGGTTAAACTTTTTCTAATCGTCTGTGCGCATATTATCATGTGTATATAGTATATTCATTTGCTAAATTGTTTGCTTGATGGCTCGTGTTACTCGTGTTAAATATTTGAGGTGATAACCTTTACGCTTATATAAACATATCTA
>NC_051404.1:40554570-40556459 GCF_015228065.2 Penaeus monodon
CAAAGATCCTATAGTACAAAAATACAAAACGAGCTTTAACTCATAGGGAATACTGTACCCCTTTGGCTGACTGACTGAGATTTCGCGGAGTCAAAGAAGCAAAAATACAAATATACGAATAACCCTTTTTATATTTTCCTTCTGTGGTTCGCGATTGTTCCTTTTCAACTGCCTCATTCATTGTTCTGATGGCTCTAAATTCTCGCTTTACAGGATAATAACACCGAGGACATTCTGGCGTTCAATGGGAATTTAAGTACATGTCCCTCTGCCTGGGTGGGGAGGAGTCGCAATCCTGTCTGTCGTTCCAATTGATTTTGAGACATTGAGGTAGTCTGAGTTTCGTAATTGTACAGTAAATATAATTCATCATGATATGTATGTTTAAGTGTAATACTTAATTCACTATATAACTCCATTAATGTACAGAATTATAATAAAATGACTCTTAACTTAAAAAGTGTTTTGGATATGTAACATAAACAGGGTCTGTAATTAGTCAAGGTAGAGCCCCTCAAAATCGGTAATTATGACAAAGACATGCACACATGTCGAAGATTGTGTACGAACTGAGACACATTATATAAAAGGACAAGACTAAACAAAAAGATGACCACAGAGATAACCAAGAAACGAACCCCAAATCTGAACAGAAGAAAAATAATCCCGGTGAACCAGCACGGCCGCGCAGCCAGCAGACCTCAAAGGACTCCCGGCTGCCGCATTTCAACGCCGGGACATGGCTCGCTCTCCTCCTTTGTTCCCCCGATAAATACGTCAGCAAAGTCCTTACCTCGTGTATCTTCTTTCGCGTCGCTTGTTTTCTCACTTCCCCGCAGTGTCTCAAGATTTTCTGGGGAATTGGTGATGTATATAAGCAGTGGAGGAGCAAACTCTTCAGGGTCTCGCACGGGATCGGGCGAGTGTGTATACACTGAGGTAAACATGCTTAAACAGCAATTTTTCAAATACACGATGGAATGAGGGACGGATTACTAACGGTGGCCTTGACTAAATTTGTCTCTTTCTTCGTCTGTTTTCAATAGATCAATGTCGATAATAAGAGCAATGATGTCACTGACAATGGTAGATGCTATGAAAGTATTATTGACAATATCCACGATAAAATATTTGATGTTTCGTTTTCATCTTATCCATCCAACAGTCACAGGGATGTGACAGAACCAAGCCTAAATCTTGTGCATCGCATCTTCATATCAATTAATAGAATTTTCCTCCTCCTTTAATAATATATGATCGCGACAGAAGAATATTACCAACCCTAACTTTAAATTCTTTGCAGGATGCCTCCTTCCCCGTCACACGCACATCTTCCCTCCTTCTTGATAAGCCAGCGTAGACACCCCTTGCCAAGCTCTTATATTGCGCAAGTAAAGAGAAAATTATTTAACCTCGGATTTGCATCTCAAAATACTCTTGCGCGACAAAGGCAATGCCTGTTTGAATGCACGACGATGCCTTGAAGTGCCTCGACTTGCAACGGAAAGGCTCGCAAGAGATGAAGGAATCTGTTAGTTACATTGACAAGTGAACAGCTGTTACGTGTTACAAGAACAGGTTAGACCGGCAAGCTTAAGCATCTTTGAATAGACTCGTATTCCAAGGAGCTGACGCTGTCGCTTTGCAATCTACTTGAGTTAATTTGTCGCGAATTCAGATCTCTGACGCGTGAGGATATATTCCGTTTTCTTTTAAGATTGCTATCATAGAAAATGTTATTTGATTATGAGTTGCCTGGTTTTCCATTTTTGGAGAGGTAGGGGGGGGGCTTACCCTCTTAGAATAATTTATTTACAAATTAGTTTTAACGCTTGCTCTACAGTCTGGTGAATACACGTAGCACACACGCGCGCATGCGCATGCGCACG
>NC_051404.1:40556660-40556944 GCF_015228065.2 Penaeus monodon
TGCTCCATAAGGTGTATCATAGAATATACCTAATACAGAAAAAAAATTACTTTTAGGATATGCCCTTCGCGTGCCCCTTCAGGAGAGCTTCCCCGTCGGGAAAGTCCTCCGATCCGGTTTCCTCGGTCGTCCGTCTTCCACTGTCTCAAGACCGAGTGCGCCCGTGAGCTGCCTTGCCTGCGTCGCTCGCAAGACACGGGGGCGTGGGCAGGGAACCTCAGGCCGCACTTGTTCTCATTTATTCGTGCAAATTTACATTTTTGTTGGTGTGAGGAAGATTGCAA
>NC_051404.1:40557050-40557402 GCF_015228065.2 Penaeus monodon
CAAGCAGCAAAACTAGCATTACACTTACTGCTATTTCTGTTAATGGGATCAGCGTTACAACTAGCATGAAGACCTATAGCCTCAGCCGCCGCGATTATTTACACCCAAAACTAATTGTTAAAAATTTAAGCAACTCAAAAAAAGGTCCGGAGAAAAAAGGTTCCTCCCCGTTTCATTCTGCATTCGATTAAATTATTTCCTGGGCAGAAGAATTACGCAGTATCGCCTATCAATCACAGTAACTTTTCTGGTCTCGCCTTACCAGCGAGCAAGAAAAATATTTGTGTACAGTAATATCTCTTATCTCTGACTTACGAGGAGAGTATAAAGCCCTCGGGTATTCTACTGTATT
>NC_051404.1:40558134-40558345 GCF_015228065.2 Penaeus monodon
AAAAACGTTATATCAAATATGAAATAAAAACCCAACTCCAGAGAAGAAAAACGTATATAAGAAAATTAAAGTAATCGTAAAAAAGGGCCTAGACTAAGACAAAAGAAAGTAAAGTGAAAGAGAAACCAGAAGGAAACAAGGTTAAACATCGGCTAAAAAAAGTACCTTGGTTGAAGGGAAAGGAGGTATGTGAAAAATTTTTTGATGGGTG
>NC_051404.1:40558383-40558641 GCF_015228065.2 Penaeus monodon
CAACAACAATGAAACATGTGAACCAGTCCGAAAGGAGTGCAGGTGATGAAAAGAATAAATTTTCCGGTAAAGCTAGGTGTAAGTGGTTGCTATGAAACAGATATGCCAAAAAATGTGAAATGGAATAGATGAAAGGATAGAAGAAGTTAAGATATGAAATTTAGGTTTATAAAACATAAACACAAATGTGTGTAATAGGGTTTATGGGTATATTGGATTGTTATGTGTAAAATTTATATATTTAAACTATTTTAATTA
>NC_051404.1:40558822-40558917 GCF_015228065.2 Penaeus monodon
AGACATAAAATTAAATAAAATATAAAAAAATATATAATATAAATATTGGGTTTGTAGTGTGTGGGTGTTGGTGGTGTGTATGTGGTGTGTGGTGG
>NC_051404.1:40559975-40560112 GCF_015228065.2 Penaeus monodon
TCTGAGCGGACCTTGGCCATGTTTTCGCACAGGATGCCGCTCAACAGCTGGTTCACAACAACAAGTATCATCTCCCTTAATTGACCTTTTGAGACAGTACTCGGGCGCAGCGCTGGTTCTCGGACGTGCGGCTGCTT
>NC_051404.1:40560344-40560620 GCF_015228065.2 Penaeus monodon
CTCAGTCATTTTATACCAGTAACAACAGTAACAGCAACAAGAGCAAAAAACATTCCGCCCGCAGCAGCCGGCGTCCCAGAGTCGATCAGTCCCCGCGGCGCCCATCCGCTCTCTACCCCGCCCGGGGTTGATCGGGCGCTGGATTCGGGCGTGCGGTCGGGGCTCAGGTGCCGCAGCCAGGGCGTCGGCGTCGGGTCGGGTCATGAGGAAGGTGTCGGATTCATGAAAAAAAGGGGATATGTGTGCGTTTGCCAGTCGGTCTGTCTCTAGTCATCA
>NC_051404.1:40561491-40561723 GCF_015228065.2 Penaeus monodon
TTTCTCCTCAGTTCCCCTGCGCCCATATTCACTCTCCAAGGCAACCCTCCCTCATCTCACTCATCTCTCCTCTCTCCCCCACTTCGCTTCCCCATCATCTCCCCTTCTTGAGACACATTGGCGAGAGGGCGCGAGCATCTCTCCTCTGCGGGCGACAGATGAGGAGATTAGGGGAGGCTGCGGCGATAAAAGGCCCATGATTTACGTTACTTGTGACACTACCCCCCCCCCC
>NC_051404.1:40561939-40562187 GCF_015228065.2 Penaeus monodon
ATGATATTTCACAACCTCCATCCTTTATAAATCTGTTCACATACCACATCATATCCTGTCGTATAGGTGATCATTCCTAGGCGTATTAGCTCATTTTCCCATTTTGTTTCTTTCGTTTCTGAAGACTGAACATACCATGTCGAAAATTAAATAATTCCCATAATATATATCCTCTCGTCAAGTACTGGAAATAATTTAGTGGTGATCCGTGAGCATAAGAAGTATTTTCAGTTATCAAAATCAATATA
>NC_051404.1:40562607-40563029 GCF_015228065.2 Penaeus monodon
CCTTACCACCACCACCGTAACGCAAGCGAACCGGAACACCTTTCCGACCAGCCCCAACACCTCCGCCAGATCTCCGACGCTTCGACCGAGCGAACGAAACCGAGAGCCCCATTTCCCAAAAAGAATCGCCCTTCATTAATCCCAGACGACACGCCAGAGATTCTAAACTGCCAGAAATTCCAGCGCAATGAACATACTCCCTTTGAAGTATATCATTAGATTT
This sequence comes from Penaeus monodon, assembly GCF_015228065.2. NCBI lineage: Eukaryota > Metazoa > Arthropoda > Malacostraca > Decapoda > Penaeidae > Penaeus > Penaeus monodon. Next base: position 40,562,831 of record NC_051404.1, read on the forward strand.
ATCCTTGTAAGGAGACGGCCACTAACCCCAAACGAAATAATTGCATCGGTTACAAAGGGCTTAATCAAGGAAGCCACTAAATAGCCGAATCCAGATGTTTATTGCGTTAATAGCATGAATTGTAGGATGAATCGTTAGTGTGATGAATGACTTAAATGCAGAAGACAGGTTTAATTTGTCCGATTTCTAGGGAGGACTT
>NC_051404.1:40563076-40563424 GCF_015228065.2 Penaeus monodon
TGCACTTTGACTACATTAAATGATAAATGCTATAAATGTCAACCAAATGACCTCATAAAGAAAACGTAAGCTGCAGGGAACACTCATCTAAAAAGGAGGACATTATAAAATGATCACTTTTCTATTTTTTTTCACACACTTTTCCAGGAGAAAGTCGAAGCAAATCTTATATAATTTTAAAATCAGTACATATAATCAACACCGGTAAAATAAAGCTGACATACAGCGAACGCGTTTAATTAACTCGTGTATAATAAATTCACGCAGAGTGAGCCCATGCATAACGAGCGACAAATCTTAGAGACTTTGAAAACTCCAAAGAGAATCTTTTAACCATCCTTCGTCATC
>NC_051404.1:40563474-40563894 GCF_015228065.2 Penaeus monodon
GTCCCTCTTTCCTTTAGGCTATCGAGACCAAGAGGGCGAAGAGGCTGCGAGACGGAAGAGGACGTGACACTGTGAAATACATCTAACTGTCACTAACAAATGACAAACAATTACTAACAACTACCCGGAGGCAGCTTGGCAAGGCTTTGTTGACGATCTCTAACAAGGCTGCAAACGGCTCACTTTTCTTCGTAATAGATTAATGATTCCATTTTCTTATCTCTATTTTTTAATGGTTGGTTTACTTTTTTTCATCTTTGTTTGTCCTTTATTACTACTGTTACTATTATTCTTGGCTCCTGTTCCTGTTCTCATGCAATTATTTACATATCTGCATGTATATCTATTTCCTCGTCTTTTTATGTAACCAATACCCTGTTTATTTATTATTGTGTATCTATCTATCTGCCAGACTCCCCA
>NC_051404.1:40564135-40564373 GCF_015228065.2 Penaeus monodon
CATACTGTACACACCCCATGCTCTGTCTCTCTCTTGCCTTCCCTCTCTCAGTGACAGTTCTCCTCGACAGGCTCTCTTTCTCGCCACCTTTCTCGCTTCTCCTATGAAAGTCCGAACGAAGCTTAAGTCCTTTAAAAATTAGTATCTTTAGCAACGTAAATAGACACATTTCCTGAACGGAGAATAAAAATATTATATATTCCGAGCTACGCAATAAATAGAGGTGGCTGAGGCACGG
>NC_051404.1:40564937-40565109 GCF_015228065.2 Penaeus monodon
AGAGAACAGGAGAGGAGAGCAAAGCAAAAAGGAGACAAAAGCAAATGGGAGAAGAAAGGGTATTCAAAAGAACAGAGAGATGAAAAAAAGAGGTGCCAAGAACAAAATAGAGGAAAAGATTAGAAAGAGAAATGAGAATAAAGAAATATATCAGAAGGGAAACAAGACGAGA
>NC_051404.1:40565483-40565687 GCF_015228065.2 Penaeus monodon
AAAAAAAAGTAAATATCAGATTTGCGGCGCTAGTATGACAGGCGCTAGTGGGGAATCTTACCCTAGTATGTTGAACCAGTATGACAGATGGACAAATCGGGATTTTTTGAAGTTTTGAGCAATGAAGACGGGACGGGATAATGATATGCCGGGTTGATGAATTGTGCTCATAGTTTCGGCATCAGACAAACAAACACACGAAGT
>NC_051404.1:40565776-40565967 GCF_015228065.2 Penaeus monodon
CTCTTACAGAAAATTATAATACCTAACCACAAGCGAGGACTTAACAATAAACAAACGATATAAAACGCAGTAATCGACCATAAAAGATATAATAAGTGGCTAATGGACATAATTAGCAGCTTGAGAAAACAGCCAATGGAGAGGCCGCTAAAAAGGTCCTGCTACTGACGGTGTCCAGTTATCGGGGTCGT
>NC_051404.1:40566694-40566927 GCF_015228065.2 Penaeus monodon
ACCGAGGGATCTGAGTATGCAAATGACCAGGATAGTCTGTGCCCTTAACAAATACTTAGCAATCCACGGAGTCCCTTAAAAAAACCCTAAACCCATAGATAAATGACCCTTCGGAATGCCAGCAGGACAGAACCTCATCCCTTAAGGGCTAGCGCTGGCTGTAGATAAAAGCCCTAATGATATCTTAACAAATAGGGGGAAAAAAGAAAAGAAAGTAATTACGGGGCATTTAG
>NC_051404.1:40566998-40567222 GCF_015228065.2 Penaeus monodon
TTCTCCCTCCCTCTCTCTCCTCCTCCTCACTTCTCCCCCATCCTCTCCTCCACTTGCTGCTCCCTTACTCCTCCCTCTTTCTTTTCTCCTTCCGACTCACTATCTCTCTTTCTCCTTTTCCCTTTCTCCTTCTAAGATTTCCTTACTACTTATTCTCCTTCCCTCCTCCTTAATCGCCTTCCAATCGCTCCCTCCTCCCTATTCTCTCTCTCTCTCTATCTCCC
>NC_051404.1:40567271-40567581 GCF_015228065.2 Penaeus monodon
TCCCTCGCTTTCTCTTTCCAATCCCATCCTACTCCGTAATCTCTTTCCTTCTAATCCCTCCATTCTCCCAATCTCCCTCCCTCTTTTTTCTAATCCCTTATTACTCCCTAATCTCCCTTTCTTTCTCCTTCCAATCCCTCCGTACTCCCCAATCTCTCTCCCCCTGTTTCTCCTTCAATTCCTTCCCTACTCCCTAATCTCCCTCTCTTTTTCCTTTCAGTCCTTGCCTATTCCCAAATCTTTCCTTCTAATCCCTCCATTCCCCCAATCTCCCTCTCTTTTTCCTTCCAATCCCTCCCTACTCCCTTAT
>NC_051404.1:40567614-40569232 GCF_015228065.2 Penaeus monodon
CCAACCACGGTATCAAGATAAACGCCCCAATTCCCTGACGCATAAACAAGAGGCAGTATGGTCGACGATCTCATTGGTACTTCACGATAAAATGACACTTAACTACGTCGGCACCTTGAAGATAAGCGATGATGTGTGACTGACAGATTAGTTTCATCAGAGCTTATGATTATGATAATGATAATGTCCACTGGGATATCTTGAATGTTTTTTTTTCTCTCTCTTTTTTTCAAATATCAACAGTGATAATAATCGACGATTTACAGGGCTGTGCAGGATATAGATTGAAATTCTATTTAACTGGGTTGATATTGCAACAATAGCACGTGTATAGCAAGACGTGTTTGTGTACGCGTGTATTCCCATGTAACGAAAACAAATTGTATCACGAAGAAAACACATTTGTTATTTTTTTAGGGGTAAGCAAAGAAAGCCTGTTTACTATATATGTGTTACTTGATTCTAATCATACAAACATTCCTGTTGAAATACTTGTGTTATAATGCTTTTCTACTCAACCTCTAGAAAAAAAAGCTATACTAGTATTTACTTGTCCTTGAACTGACGATTATTTGCTTTGATAGTGATAAGAATAATGGCATTATTGAATCAGAATCTGTCATTATCTTTTTGATGGAATTATCACCATAACTTGAACGTCACAGGCGCTGTATTTAAGGGTTTATGACTCCACAAACTGTCAGTAATCAATTAAACTTGACAATTTATAGTCTTAAAAAAATAACGATCTACAAAATAAGCACTGTGCGAAGCCGATAAAAAGATATTTTTTTCTTATTTACAAGAATATCCCCTTTAGCCATCGCATAGGATTAACAAAACGACATCTCTCCTATCTCTGCCTCTCTCCTCTCGCCATCTCAGCACTTCATCAACAAGTGCCTCCAGACAAGCAACAGGTCACCCGCACAGAACTCACCCATTCAGCCACCGCGGAACCCAGCGAGAACCAGCGTTTAATGAGAACCACCTTTTAAAACCCACTCGAGAGAACCTACCGGAGTGGAGCAGAACCAACCCACTACGATAGCTTTACCTTAAACAGCTCCAAAGATTAGGTGAAGAGAGGTAAAGGGAGATTTTGAAGTGATTAGGGGCGCTGGTTCTCCTCTAATCTTTGATATTAGAGTAAGGCTGCGCTTTCGTGAAGTGGGAGAAAAAGGGGGGTTAGGGATCTGCACCCTATCCTTCGAGAAGAGAGCAGAATTCCCTCCCTCTTTCCCCACCCTGACCCTCCCTCCTCCCCACCCACCTCCAGCAAGCGCAATCTCACTCTATAGGCTAAAAATAGAGAACCCTCCCCCCCCTCCCACACTCTAGACACACCCCACAATCCAAAAAAAAAAACACACGAATTCCTACTTCCCCCCCCCCCCCTTTTCTCCCACCCACCCTTCTCCCCTGGCTCGTACGTAAGCCCAAGGTTCTTTCTCTCCGGCTGACAGGTTCATGCGCTCATAACAGCGCCTCGGACACGCTGCATGAACTTTTAAGATAGCTTCTTATGGCGCCACGAATGCGGGTTATGCGCTTATCGATTGCTATCCTCTTTTCGACTCGAACAATCATCTTCTGCTTGTTTGGTGATCGGCTGATG
>NC_051404.1:40569437-40569734 GCF_015228065.2 Penaeus monodon
TTCTCCCCGCCTTCCCTTTCCCATCTTTTCTCTCCATCTGTCTGTCTTTGCATGCATTTATTTCACTTTGCATGTTTTCCCCATCTCTCTTGCGCCTTTGATCAACTCCCATTAATTTAGCTGAAGCAAAACCGAAAAAAATGCGGACTGCACGATAAATCACAAGGCGTGAAGGGAGAAAAATAAAAGGTGAAGTTAAACAATTATTTATCTTTTTTTTCTTCTTATTTTTAGACAAACAGATGTCTCTCACAGTTTGATCTTGAGTAAAGAGAATGTTGAGTAAGATTGGAAAAT
>NC_051404.1:40569823-40570192 GCF_015228065.2 Penaeus monodon
ACCAAATCTTTTTTTTACATTCCCCTAATTACGTTTTTAAATAGAAAAATGCCTTCTTCGTTTCCTTGCCGTAATAATGCAATCAATAATAAATGCAATCATCACGCGGCCATTGCAAGATAAATAAGAGATGCAACTCGAACCAATCGCCGGATATTGATCGGGATTGCGGGACATAAATCCATCAACCGGAGGAGAGGAGCGACGTCTTTTGTTTCTATTTATTTTCGCTTTCGTTTTTAGAAAAAAAGAAAGAAAATATGTGGTGTTTAGTGATGTTATTTTTTAGTATCTCTGTTGGTGGTGATGGTGATGATAATGATAAGAACATAAGATAATAAAAAAATGAAAACAAAGAAATAAACACAA
>NC_051404.1:40570267-40570604 GCF_015228065.2 Penaeus monodon
TTAAGGAGTCTCTGAGTCGGTCCAAGACGGTGTTATAAATTTCAGTATTCCCAAGTCATGTCTCCTTCTGACTTAGAGACGAGAAAGGACCAAGATGAATTAAGGATTTACAATGCAGATAAATTATAGATCATATATTTTGGCTTTGTCTCCTTTTTGACACTGATGGATTGACTCTCTGCGTCCGCTCTGGTGAACCACTAAAAATATCCTTAGCACATTTTATATATCCTGTGGGCCCCATGCGAGTCTCGTCTGGCGCGCCGTGCGTGCTGCTCTTTGTGCTCGGGTTCTAGTACGGTTTGGTTTTGCTGGTCGTGGTAGATGCATGTTTCTG
>NC_051404.1:40570977-40571082 GCF_015228065.2 Penaeus monodon
CTTTCTTTTTTCTATATTTCACTCTCTCTTCCCATCCTTCCACCCAGCCTCTCCTTTCTCACAAACTATAAAATTAGCTTTAGTATTTTTTTACTTGCCTCATGA
>NC_051404.1:40571404-40571651 GCF_015228065.2 Penaeus monodon
CACAACGTAGAGACTAGCCTTCGGTTCCCTTCCTCCTGCGGGCAAAGATGTCACAGCCTCCCTCTCTCACCGCCGTCCTGACCGTGGTCACCCTCTCGCCACCATCACCACACACCTTTCTTTCTCTCATAACATGATCTTTATACCGCAATACATTTCCTCACTGGTCACTATACCTCCGCTCCCTACAGGAACTTCTGCTTCACCATAATCGGTCTTATCCCTTACGCTCCCTACCATCCGTAAG
>NC_051404.1:40572236-40572399 GCF_015228065.2 Penaeus monodon
AAGGCAGGCAACCCCCGAGTTCGCTTTGTTTGGCTCTCGACATAATGGATGAGTGGCGACCCATTGCAGGCATTCGCGTTGTGGCGTGTGTTTGTCAAGAACTGTTAATGGTGTTTCGTCTTCTTTCCCATGACAGATAATGGAACGTGACAGATGGTTGCAA
>NC_051404.1:40572703-40572882 GCF_015228065.2 Penaeus monodon
GCGAAGGGAAACACGTTATGGAAGGAAGAAACGAGGAAATGCCACAGATTTCGGGAAAAGGCAAAGAGCAAAGAACGGGAGAAGCGAACGAAGAAGGAAATAGAGGAATGTCACGACTCCGGAGAGATGACGAAATGATGGAGGCGAAGGAAGGGGAAGAGTGACCCGGGTCGATTAGA
>NC_051404.1:40572917-40572989 GCF_015228065.2 Penaeus monodon
ATCACATCAAGGGCGATTCTGTGTATGGACGTGACTGTGGTAGGTTTAGTGACACGGGGTGGGGGTGGGGTG
>NC_051404.1:40573427-40573954 GCF_015228065.2 Penaeus monodon
TCACGAAATACCTTCTCGTCAGCGCACCTGACATCTTAAGACTACCGGTATGAGAATGACGTCATCATCTCTTTTAAAATGGTGACGTCACACTCAAGGAGACCAAGGTTCGCACACATTACAAATCACTTAAGAGTTAAGTGATGTGCCTTTTGATAATATCTAACTTGTCTTAGAAGATCACGTCCATCAGTTTTAGGATTGCTATTACCATTATCACTATCATCTTTATTAAGATGACAGTTCTAAAATTTCGCATCCGCGTTTGACACTTTGTATGATGGATTAAAACGAGTTTCAATGGGATTCGCTTTCGTCATTATCATTCTACACATCTATGTCCATTATATCGTTTTAATGGGATTCCAAGTATCATTATTTTTTCTTAGTTTGTTAAAAGGGAGATAAAATAATGGTTTTATTATATGGTTATTTGATTATATGATTATTTGATTATTACGATGCATAACATCCTACTATTAGATTTGATAAATAATGTTCTCCCTCTTCTGTTTCTTTCCTCACCT
>NC_051404.1:40574040-40574145 GCF_015228065.2 Penaeus monodon
TATATGGTTATTTGATTATATGATTATTTGATTATTACGATGCATAACATCCTACTATTAGATTTGATAAATAATGTTCTCCCTCTTCTGTTTCTTTCCTCACCT
>NC_051404.1:40574231-40574748 GCF_015228065.2 Penaeus monodon
TTCATCATTAATCTTAATTCCTCGTTCATGTTCCAAAGCCGATTACAAAATGAATAACTGATGAAAAACCACGTGTCTGTTCTGTAACTTTTACCCGCGTCTGTACTCGTCCCGATAATGACATGGTTGCCTTCATTAAGAGATGACTCAAACGCCATTAGGAAAACGATGCGCTCCGGTCTTCTCCGTTCTTTCGAGACGGCTCCAAGAAATTCTTTTTTTTCTCCACCGGATCTTGAAATTGCGTCATCTCCCCCTCCCTCCATCCACCTACCTACCCACTCACCTTTTCCATCTCACTGTATCCCGCGCGCTGTGTGTGTGTGTGTTTTTCTTCCCTCTCCTTCCCCCACTCGAGAAGTCATGTTTGGCGGCGCCTTATCTTGGCGGTGTTTGCGTTGCACCTTCCGTTATCGCCGCCGTGATTAACTCCTTCAAATTACTCTCCTCGCCGACGCTCGTTACGACCTGCGCTATCTCGCCGCTTCTGAAGTTTCGCCCCTCCGGCTGCGGTCTC
>NC_051404.1:40576031-40576864 GCF_015228065.2 Penaeus monodon
ATATACGTCCCCATTTTCACGAAACAATCCCACGCAGACGCACCTGCGCCCACCTGCACTACATCCCCCCCCCTCTCCCTCCCCCAAGAAGCCGCCCGCAGACGCATTCATCCAAGAGGCGACGTAATAGAAGTGGGTTTGCCTTCGCCTTTTGCCCAGCGTGAGCAAACAGGTACAAGCGGTTATCGTGGGGATCAAAGGCCCATGATGTGAAGCCGTGAGGGGAAGGGTGGAGGGGGGGGACGGGTTAAAGGGGGTAGGGGAATGGGGTTGAGAGATGAGGTGGGGGAAGAGGAGGGGTAGGGTGGAGAATGGGGTGGGAGGGACATGGGTGGGAGAGGGAGGGGGAGTAGAAGGATGGAGATGGGGAGAAGGGGAAGGTGGATGGAGGATGGGGGGAGGGAGGGGTGTTAGGGGGGGGGAGGAGGACAAGGCGAGGATCCTTCTTCAGCAGACAAGGAGACGCTCGTAACTTGCGACTCAACAATGGAGGTGTGTGAAGATTTTTTTTTTCGAATTTTTTTGCTCTCTCTCTCTCTCATTTCTTCTTTTTTGTTTTACTCTAAAGCCTTCATAAAAAAACTGCCTGTCTGTCTGTGTCTCTTGGGATACTATGTGCTTTTTATTTCTCTCATTTCCTTTTATTTATTTTTTTTTTTCGTTTTCCCTTTTTCTTCATTCCGTTTATTTGCTTTATTGCCATTTATCCTTTTTTTTCGTTTCATTATTTTTTTTCTCTCTCTGTAATCTGTTCTCTTGATTTTCTTTTCTTCGTGGAAATATTTACCACCTTATTCAATTCATTCGTTTAATTTGATGGGTCACTTGCCTGT
>NC_051404.1:40577305-40577732 GCF_015228065.2 Penaeus monodon
TTTCTCCCCTTCCGAGAAACATGAAAATGAACACACTCATCCTTAGTCGACACGCACTCCCCTCCCTCGCCCCCCCCATTCATCCCCCTTCCCCCCTCCATTCACCCCTACGTCCCCTCTCCTCCCCTCCCCCCTCCCCCTCCATTCACCCCTACGTCCCCTCTCCTCCCCCCTCCATTCACCCCTACGTCCCCTCTCCTCCCCCCTCCATTCACCCCTACGTCTCCTCTCCTCCCCCCTCCATTCACCCCTACGTCCCCTCTCCTCCCCCTTCCCCCTTGGACCGCGACCCCCGCGTAAAGGCGCATAATTCGCTGGGTTACACAAAACAGTGTCACTCTTGATTACTGTACAGCGCTCTCGTGTCTTTGATGGGTCGACTTCTTTGTGTGCGTGCTTACTTGTTTGCTGCTTGCTTTGTCGTGAT
>NC_051404.1:40578218-40578439 GCF_015228065.2 Penaeus monodon
GTAAGAGGAAGCAGGTGAATAAGCCAGCCTCATTATCAGGCACCAGACCATCAAGAGGGAAAGCAAGACAGAGTTCCGTCGTCTTCTCAATAGCATGGCATCTCCTAGCTGAACCAATTTCACTCACAGACAGGATTTGCAACTCCAGTATGTTGCATTCCGTGTCGACAATAAAAACACTGGCGTAAATGCTTCCTTTTCGCAGTCCATTTTCCCACCAA
>NC_051404.1:40578639-40578770 GCF_015228065.2 Penaeus monodon
ATTCGCACACGCACTGTGAAATTTCGAAAATAAACTCTGATGTCTGGCTTACCTTATGATGCTTGGATGATTCTCTCGGTGCTCTCTGAAAAAAGAAATGATGTCGTGAGTATATTTATTTCTCTATTTCA
>NC_051404.1:40579247-40579723 GCF_015228065.2 Penaeus monodon
CCCATTGAGACCTGAGATAAAACTGCTGAAGGGAATTACACCAAAACACTATCCTATGATCTTTATGTGTAATATAAGTAATATAAGATAATCAATAATTAATTTCATGTCTTAGGGGTCCCTTGGGGCTCTGGCAACTGTGGTGACATCTGGGACCCCTGGAGTTGAAACTTTTCATTTATGTTTGTTTACACAGTTGCTGTAAATGACAGTCATCAGGGTGACTGGGATATATATATTAAGCATTCATCTTCATTGCAGTAAAAGTTATTCTATCAGAATTATATATATTTTTTTTCTTTTAACTCAAGCAAAGATATGGACAAGTACACTCACATAAGCCTTACAAACAAAATGCACAAAACAACATCAGCAAACTATTCGACATTCAAACGAAAAACTAAGAAACAAACATAAACACTACCACGAAAACAACAACCTTATAACTCGATACACACGCAATGAAGAATTCGTCG
>NC_051404.1:40579815-40580046 GCF_015228065.2 Penaeus monodon
CACAACTGTCTTGGAGATATTAACATGTTATCTTGACAGCACATTTGTAACACCCCCCACGATAATTCATTCGGCTCGTGCAAATGTGTAGTTAAAAGTCTAGATTCTGGTTAAAAAAGAGGAGAAAAAAATATAATTGTGCCATGCAACTTAACTGAACCTATGAATAAACATATTGCACATTAAACCTTCAACGGGACGAGAGTGACGGGGGGAGGGGGGGGGTAAAGT
>NC_051404.1:40580209-40580298 GCF_015228065.2 Penaeus monodon
TACGCACCGAAAGAGAGGATAAAAATATAACTGGGCCATGCAACTTAGCTGAACCTATGAATAAACATATTGCACATTAAACCTTCAAC
>NC_051404.1:40580669-40580907 GCF_015228065.2 Penaeus monodon
ATGGACCACGGGAAATCATGCCAACCCAACGGATCTAGAGGGAAGATAAACACCCACTGCAGAGGTTAAATCGCTTAATCCTAGGATCCAGCAATCCTTCGTTAACTCAAGGATCAGTCACACCGTATCTGACCATCTGTACACCCGTCATGACAGCCTGTAATCATCCCCGTCACGATGGCCGCGGCTGCCACGCCCGGCTCGCTTTGCTTAAGCAGGCGAGATTGCCACCCAGCGC
>NC_051404.1:40581845-40582101 GCF_015228065.2 Penaeus monodon
GAACCGCACGGCCATTTTCGAGGAATGCATCACCTGTTTATTTACGCGGTGAATATACCTGGAGTAAATAATTTCAGCTGAGGACACGGTTTCTGGAAGGAATCGCATTTTCAGAGTTATTTTTCTGTTCCCCCCCCCCCCTTTATACATGACCTCCGCCCCTTCCCCATTGCTCAAGACTCCGAGATCTTCCGTTTTCTGTGAATTTTATGATTTGTTCATTCGGTTTTCTTTTCAGGATTTTTAAAAATTTACC
>NC_051404.1:40582145-40582880 GCF_015228065.2 Penaeus monodon
CCGAATGTGTGATATTCATTCCTCCATATTTTCTTGTTTCCTAAAATTTACCATCCAACCCTGTATTTACTGATTTACGTAATTACTTGACTGAAATAAAGAGAACTAGCGCTGGAATCTCACTAACCTGAAATACCGCGTTTCTTTTGTCTTCCGAATCCTTCATTATCGGCCATTCTTGTGCAGCAAAGACAAGACGTTTTCCAAGTCAGTTCGCTGAGTGACTTCACCACCTTGTGGGTGCACTTACAAACCCATTTTAGCTTTTAAGGATACCACTAATCTCTCTTCGAATATTAACTCCTGGCAAAAAATCCACTTCTCGTAAAATATGACACTGTCCAAAGCTACTAATCCAATCTTCAAATCATGATAAAAAAGGAGAAAAAAGCTAAAATGCGACGCGCCTTCAACGCAGAGCTGCAGGCACGATGCTCGATAAAGCTGTTAGAGCTTTGACAAAACATTAACCGTAATCACTGACAGCATCGTTCGAATCCGTGCGCCAGACGAAGCTGAACCTTTGAATGAACCCTCTTGGCCACAATTAGAATCCCATCAAGACTAAACAGATCACCAGGGCACCCTATTTAGTGTGCAAAGAGTGAAGACAGACAGTAGCATGTAATGAAACCTCTGAGAAGAACCTCACTCTCAGCTTTATCCTTAATTAGAACGTGGCCGAAGATGAAGCTATCAGGTGCCTTTATGAATCATCAGCGAAGCCTCGCAGTC
>NC_051404.1:40583261-40583392 GCF_015228065.2 Penaeus monodon
ATCCGAGCTCAACGCAGAACCTTGCGAACTGTCACGCCAAAAACTGAGCGTTTTTTTTTTCAGGCCGATGTAACAACTACTACAATCAAGAACAGATCTTTCACCAGAGCCGATATGAACCTCATTTCTTG
>NC_051404.1:40583470-40583661 GCF_015228065.2 Penaeus monodon
TACACAGTGTCCATCCCTGCTAGATTAACCCCGCAGGCGTTACTCATTAAACATACAGTTTGCTCTGAACTTCATGTTACGAATTCTTGGAGCAATTTTGAAGCGGAAAAAATAATTGACGTCATCAACGCACAATTAATCCATATGATATTAAATATGCAAACTGAGCAAATTCAATGAATCAGAATGGA
>NC_051404.1:40583925-40583991 GCF_015228065.2 Penaeus monodon
CTTACCCTGCCCCAACAGAAATCCGTATCTCTAATATACAACCCCAACAGTATGTAGCAACGACTG
>NC_051404.1:40584050-40584500 GCF_015228065.2 Penaeus monodon
TCCATACAATCATCATACCTAAGTTTCAACACAGACAAAACAACAAACCCCCTACCAGCTGATTAACATTATACGAGCAAATTGCCTTGTTTACTCCTCCGAACCACCTTCGCCTCTCTGTCTCTCATCAGTGTAACAGCTCCTCCTGCAGGAAGTCCTTCAGAGTGGTCTTCCCCCGTCGTTATTGTCCCGGTAAAGGTCCAGCGGGAAAGTAAATTGCTTAGTGATTTGGCTCCTCGCTGTTGCAGCTGCTCTGGGTCTCGCGTGCTGCAGCTGTGCCAGTACTACGTGGATTTTACAGTCGAAACGGGTTGAGTGTGATGACTGTGGGGATGAAGGCTTGTGTAGGTGTGATGACTGTTTAAGTGTGACGTGAATAGATAACAGTACTATATGTGTGGTTGCCATATAATATACGACTACGTAAGAGATACTCAAATTATTTCTGGC
>NC_051404.1:40584941-40585253 GCF_015228065.2 Penaeus monodon
TCAAAGAAACTAAATCTTTGATTGCCACAAGAGATCCATGATTACGTAGCAAATATGCCAAAACGAAAGCAAATCTAAACGCAATCACAACAAGTGTGATGACTTGAGTATCTGTCAGCGTAATGAGCGCGTCCACACGACATAACACGAGTGTGGTGAGCAGAGTAGCGTGTGACTCACCACCACACCGCAGAAGGAGTTGGAGGTTCCGATTACAGTTTCAGGTTTGGAATTTAATACTTCACACGATCAAACTTGCTTTGGCTAAGCATTCGCGATATCGATATTCTCAAGGTGGCTGTACTGCGGATT
>NC_051404.1:40585455-40586440 GCF_015228065.2 Penaeus monodon
CAGTTTATTATGCAATATATTCTCAACAGTGAAAGCTACAGCGATCTTGAAGATAAAGAAGAAAAAAATAGAAAGACGAAAACAAAGCAGACGAAGGGGTCAAGGAAAAGGACAAAGAAAATAGAAATAATGGATAAGATGAGACAAGGAAGAAAAAAAATAAAAGTAGTTGTAGAAAACGAAGAAAAATACTAAAATATACACAAAAAAGAAAAAACAGCAAAGGCGAAGACGAAGAAGAAAGAAGGAAAATATTAATATTAACGGGCACGCGCGTAGCAAAGAGAGAGAAAAAAAAAAATACGAAGACGGGGAAGAAAGAAGAAAAAGATTAAAATATAAGGGCACACCCGCAAAAACGAAAAAAGAAGAGAAGAAAAAGATTAAAATATACGGACATACGCACAGAATAGAAAAAAGAAACACGAGGACAGATAAGAAAGAAAAGAAAAGAAAAAGAAAAAAGACGAAGAAGAAAAAGATTAAATAAACGGGCACACGCACAGAAAAGAAAAGATAAGAAAAAGAAACACGAACACGAAGAAGAAAAAGAAAAAGATTAAAATAAACGGGCACACGCGCAGAAAAGAAAAGAAAACGAAACACGAAGAAGTAATGAGACGAAAAAGATTAAAATATACGGGCACACGCGCAGAAGAGAAAAACAGCACATTCATTAGGGCTTGATAATACAAAGCCTAACAATCAACAGCTGTTCTCTCTGCCCACCACAGAGCCGGACAAGTGACCGCATGAGTGCATACGAGACCCGATTCTAACAATAGTTGCATTACGACAAACCGCCTTCTGGCCGGCATTAAACCATCCACTTAAAATATTTACATTAGAAACAGTTCCTTTCGCAGGGGTCACTCAAGCATATCGCAACGGGCCGAGAAAAAAAACCAGTTTCGCCGATCGCCTTATGCGCCTTGTGGGAAATCTGCGGGCAGCGAAGAGGATCGAGTATGTACGTTTGGCCCTT
>NC_051404.1:40586963-40587080 GCF_015228065.2 Penaeus monodon
TTTTTTTATCGTGGTATTCAAGTAAGACTGCGGTTTGTAATTTGACGTCCGGTGGGTAATGTTATCTTGAGGTGGGTGTATATTGTCGACTCAGGTGTGTATCCTGAGGGTATGTCC
>NC_051404.1:40587128-40587199 GCF_015228065.2 Penaeus monodon
AGCTTGAAGAGGGTACGTTGGGTGATAACTGAGTTCTTTTCAGATTAATCAGATTTTGGTAATTGATGACA
>NC_051404.1:40587338-40587909 GCF_015228065.2 Penaeus monodon
AGTGTACTTTCATTTAATGGGAGTCCATTCTGCCCTAAAAGTATCAGTAGACAAAAACAGGTAATGGCCTTCAGAACAAGCTATGCAGAGCACTTTTGTTATTGTAGTATACCCTAATATTTACAATGGGCTGTGCTCTGTTGTCTTCCGAAAGAGGCAGTGTGTAAGAAATGATTTATACATTATAAAATTTATGATGCATATTAATATTACTGTAAATCAATTTCTCCGTATATGAAATTAATATTTAAAGAAAATATTATTTTCGAGAGAGATTAATGAATATACTTATATAAAAATAATAACGACAATACTAATGTTCAACCCCAGGAAACTAAACGGAAAGGTGGAAACTAAACAGTGAACGTAAACAAACGAAAAGACAAGCAAAAAGCATCGGCTGCGTTCGACGTGGGTGTCGAGGGCGTGCGCAGGAAGGCCGCTTCAGGGGTCGTGAGGGCTCGCGCTTCAAGGGCTGGCTGACGGGGGATGTCCAAGTGTTTTATGCCTTTCAGCGTCGTTATCCTCGAAACGCCTCGAAATCGACGCGTTCTCCAACTATGAATTTATC
>NC_051404.1:40587983-40588378 GCF_015228065.2 Penaeus monodon
GTATTTCCGCGGCCTCTTTCAAACGCTTGTCACAGTAACTTTGGTTCATCAGTTACTAATGCTAATAGACCAGGCGTCTCCGCAGGTAATTACCAATTCCTTGCACTCGTGTTGGGTAGCTGATCCTTCTTGTGCTCGACCAGGTGCGCCCTTTGCCAGCGGCTAATTACTACCTGTATCTCGGCAGGTAAACATCTCTCGGCCGTGTTGTAGCAGAAGACCAACTACTGTCCTACAACGGTTGACGACGTGTCCTTTCCGCTATTGCTATGCTGTAACAAGTGATCAGTTGCGCATTGGAGGGTGACCAGGCACTTCCTGTGTTAACAAAGGTGACCCGTTGCTTGTTTGTTTATTTGCTAACGGACCAAATGAACACTTCTGTGTGAAGATCC
>NC_051404.1:40589015-40589257 GCF_015228065.2 Penaeus monodon
CCTATAACGCATTAAAAGAACTGGAAATTCCTCAAAACATATTTATCGTTATGTAACTGTGTCTTCAAATGTACAAAATACACTGCTCAGATTGTCCGTGAAGCCACAAATCTCAATGAAAGAAATTTTTTCCTAGTAGAAATGCATACGGCAACAGTAAGAAAGAAAATATATGGTAAATATGTTACGCCTGAAGAGACCGGTAAACAGAGAGATCACATGAGCCTTGAAATCGCGAATTC
>NC_051404.1:40589288-40589885 GCF_015228065.2 Penaeus monodon
CGGACAAGATTGGCGCACCGACGTATCAGCCAGCCCCAAAAGGCAGAAACGAGACAAAATTCTCAATCACAAGGCCATTCTGCCTGTCAAACTTATCAATGCAAATCCAAAATAGTAAATGGAAGAGGTCGCCTTCTCACCTACACATCCTTCATACCAAATACAAACATGGCAAACAGGTAAATAAAAGAAAGAGAGAGAAAAAGGAAAATGTTACACTACGCAACACCCAATAAAAGACTTGCGCGCAGGACCCAGGCTGACGCAAGAGTTAAATGTTAAGGCAGGAAATCCTTTTAATGAAGGAGGGTGAGACACCGGGTCAAGGCGGCGAGGACATGCCTCTTGAGGAGATGGGGAGGAGGAGGGGGGGGGTCCTTCGCGAGAGTCCTTCACGGCCAATCAAACACTGCTTGCAAAATGGGGGTTGGGGGTGGGGGGGAAACAAAGGATGCAGGAGGAGGTTCTCGATTTCAAGGAGATTAAAAGATGTTCAAAGGGGGGAAACCCGTTTTGTATCCTCAAAATGGCTGAAGTTATAAGAAATCAAACCGAGTGAAACACATACATACATACATAGCACAGGTGTGTATATAT
>NC_051404.1:40589933-40590320 GCF_015228065.2 Penaeus monodon
GAATGGAGACAAAATATATTGGAATGAGAAGTGGAGCACATGATAGGATAACGGTGAAAGTTGTTGCGCACTTATAAAAACAGGGAGCTGGAGAAATAAAACGCACGATAACCATCTGTATTTTTTCCCCCCCAAGATCTTTGAACGGCTTCCAAGAACTATGAATTCATCCAACGACATGAATTTACAAAAGATAAGCACAATAGGGTAAAAAAAAGATAATACACATAAATATCTTTGACAGTAAACCAAACAACACAGATATTACGACTGTGGTCACCACCTGATAATGGACCAACCAACAAATACACAGAGCTTAAAAAAACGGTCAGTGTTGTCGTTACGGACTGCCACATCTTAAAGCCCTTTGTGGTGCTCGACGCTACA
>NC_051404.1:40590498-40590738 GCF_015228065.2 Penaeus monodon
CTACCTAAGCCTTGGGGCCATTTCGCAGCATCGCCAAACATCTGAGAAATTCATAACAAAAGCGCCCCGGGCTTTAGTCAACCCATCTGTGCTATCCGCTCGCGCTGTCTTTGTGATAACTCCGGTCTTATCAAGAAGTAATGGCGTTTTCTAAGCACTGTGAATCAAAAGATCGTTTATGTAAGCATGCGAGTGGCCGGAGATCGAACGTGTGATAATAAACTAGATGTGTGCTGAGAG
>NC_051404.1:40590820-40590966 GCF_015228065.2 Penaeus monodon
GAAGTAGAGAGGAGGCATACAGTAACGTGTACGAGGCAATCAAAATATTTGCAACGATGCCTAGAACCATAAAAAAAGCCGACATTTCTCGCCATGGAAACAAAAAGTAAATGAGTCATCACCTTAAATATCTTATCTATAATACG
>NC_051404.1:40591272-40591484 GCF_015228065.2 Penaeus monodon
ACCCACCACAACCAAGATTCGAAGCCTCTCGTTCCCGTCGGCTCCGGGGCCTCGTTTCCGATCCGAAGCTTCTGTTTTATGTGTTGCTGTCTCGCTTTACGATGCGGCTTACTAGCTCTCGCATGCTCGGAATGCTTACTGGAGCATTAAAGAACAAGTGAAAGTGTTGACAGTGTTAGTTGTAATTGTATAAGCAATCAAATAAGCAGAGA
>NC_051404.1:40592343-40592669 GCF_015228065.2 Penaeus monodon
CTCCATTCACACAGCCTCCCATACGCACGAGAGGACGTCCCCCAAACCCCGCGTCCCATCCTGCAAGAGCAATAGCAGGAGCATCATCGCCAATGCAGGCTAGTAGCAGGATTTAGCAGCCGCCCCTCTAACTAGCAGGATTCCTTGTAGGGCGGCCGAGGAACCACCACGCCCACACTTACGCCCTTATCGCGCAAAGTTTGTTAGGGTTTACTGCGCGACGGAGTCTAACTTACTGAGTGCTGGAACTTGGCTCCTTGATAATGCCACCTCAGGGTCCCCGGAGGAGATTATTTCGCTGAGCTAATCGCAGGTGGATTTCGAGA
>NC_051404.1:40593063-40593389 GCF_015228065.2 Penaeus monodon
TACATAGACAAACACACACAGACATATGCATCATAATGCTAGATATTCATAGACACAACCTTTAACAGCGCCGCGCATTAATTTCAAAAACAAACAGCAATCCACAGTTTCCTTGTACGAAAACAATTAACTGTCTATTAACTTCCATTACAAACCTCAAGCGCTGTTTTATAACTAATGAATCGTAGATAATGGCTGATTTTTGTGACTAATGAGCGTATGCATTTTAGTTGAATTAATGATTGCAAATGTTATACAAGTTCTCTGCATATGATCTGCATGCATAATTAACAATGTCAAGAAATGCAATAACATAGGCATGGGCA
>NC_051404.1:40593691-40593828 GCF_015228065.2 Penaeus monodon
CCAACATATGCACACACAAAGCAGAACCCGCTGAGGTTGCATCTTCAACCCCCGCCATCATTATTTACTCTGCCCTCACCTCACGAGAAACCCCGAAAATGGAAAAGTGTTGTTAATATCAAATACTTACACCTTTT
>NC_051404.1:40593862-40593985 GCF_015228065.2 Penaeus monodon
TTTCCCCAAACGTCTCATCTAAATGCATAATACAAATGGCGTTGAAATTATTCCATTGACTCTCAAATTTCCTGCGAGTCCTGAATATGGCAGGGATACATCATGACTCTATAAACATTACCC
>NC_051404.1:40594017-40594175 GCF_015228065.2 Penaeus monodon
ACTCCCCGTGAACGGTTGTATCAACTGCGCTTTGGATATAAAACTCAGTTGCGAAATTTTCTCTCTGTTTGTCGCTTGGCGGTCCATCGCTTCAATTGCAGCAAGGATTAAGGGATTATTTGCGTGTCTGGCGGTTTCTCACTTGTGGATTACGAGGA
>NC_051404.1:40594267-40594353 GCF_015228065.2 Penaeus monodon
CCTCCTTGCTTGTCTTGTGTTCGCCACCCGAGCTTGTTACGTCTGCCTGTTGTCAAGCAAAGGCGCCTCCTGCTGGTACTGTATGT
>NC_051404.1:40594547-40594906 GCF_015228065.2 Penaeus monodon
AAGTGAATATAATAAAATAAGGGAGGAAAGGAGAGGCGGAGGGTAGTGAAGATGTAATAAAGGCGAGGGAGAAGAAATGTGAAGAAAATTGGAGGAATGATAAAGAAAAGGAAGGGGAAGAAAGAAGAGAAATGAGGGTGTCTTTTAGAAGAGGGAATGAAGAGATGAAGAAAAATGGATAAATAAAGGTGAAGGAAAGGTGGAGAGAAATAAAGGAAAAGAGTGGGTAGTTGAAGCAAGCGACTTGTGCTTGAATGGAAAACGGAAACAAGTACCTATGGGAAAGACAGAAAGGCAAGAGTGAGAGGAAAGATAAAGATCCGAAAGCGAATGAACAGATAAAGAAACCAAAGCGATTG
>NC_051404.1:40595040-40595656 GCF_015228065.2 Penaeus monodon
CCGCGGGAGAGACGGAGCTTCGAACGCGATAGACAGCGATAGACAGACGAAAGCGGCAGGCGAGTGCGCGCCGGCGGGAGAGAGAGGGCACGGCAGGGGCAGGCGTGGGCAGCGCCAAGTGTTACAAGGCCAGCAGGGGCGTCGGTCGGAGCGCTAGTCCTTCTTTGATAAGATCGCTGCGCCTCCGCCAAGCTCGACCACCGCCGCGTCAGCACGACCACGCTGCGTCAGGAGGGAGGAAGTGGACGTATAGAGGAAGAGGTGAAGGGCGAGAGGAGAAAGAAAGGCCGAGGGGAGGAGAGAGAAGAGAGAGAGAGAAAGGAAGGACGATGGGAGGAGAGGAGAAATGGGTGAGAGGAAGAGAGGGAAGACGAGAGAGAGGAAGGGCGAGGGGAGGAGAGGGTAGAGGAAAGGGGAGGAGGGAGGAAGGAGGAAGGAGAGAGGAGGGTAAGGATGGAAAGAATCTGGGTGGGAGGTAGAGAGAAGAAGTAGAAAGGGGAGAGAGAAGAGAGAAAATGAAGAAAAAGTGAGAAAAGTAGGCAGATAATGAAGAGAATAGCAAATTAAGAAACAGACAGCGGGTTAATGTGATGTGGCAAGCGTAAAACGGGGGACA
>NC_051404.1:40595817-40596017 GCF_015228065.2 Penaeus monodon
CTCACCATAAATAAGAACAACAGAAGACGATAAGAAGGAAGAACAGATGGGAGGAGATGACAGAGGAGGGGAGAGGGAGGGAGACAAAGGGTGTTGCTTAGTATGTAATCTGGATTCTCATAATCAACCTAACGAGCGTCTGGGATGATTAGCAAGACGCTAATGATTACTTGTTTCGGGTTGACGTCAGAATCTCAAAA
>NC_051404.1:40596267-40596333 GCF_015228065.2 Penaeus monodon
AACTAAGACAGAACAGACAACCGAATATATATATCTCCCCAGTAAAAGCAACAAGCCATATGAATT
>NC_051404.1:40596373-40596506 GCF_015228065.2 Penaeus monodon
CGTAAAGCTAATAACACAACAATGAATCATTCCAACGCAAGCAAAGATGCAAGCACATATAGAAACGTAAACCAAGGAACTAATTTCTCTTAACGAACTGTACGTGTAAAGGTGAGTGACAGGTGAGACACAA
>NC_051404.1:40596533-40596927 GCF_015228065.2 Penaeus monodon
TCAAAGGTCGTAGGACTGCTGCAATAAATCATCTGAAAACATAATTATGAACACAGCAGATGCATCTTAAATATTCTCAAACGAAATATTAGATGTACATGAATAGGCACTCGCATTTAGCATTTGATTTGCAATATATATGAATATGTGTCGGTGGGATTGTGTACGGATATATGTTTACAGGAGTTCAGACGAAATTTATGATTTATCATTTGTTGTTTAAAGAAAGATAAGAAGGGTTTTGAAAAAAGGATGAAAAAAAAATCAGCGTTTATGAATGCACAGTTGCACTGAGTCGATGTAAAAGATATAGATATAAGAGGGTACAGTGGAAGGGAAGATACTGGCGGGTAGATAAAATTCATACGTGTTAGAAAAAAAAACGATTAAGTAA
>NC_051404.1:40597113-40597306 GCF_015228065.2 Penaeus monodon
TTTTTTTTTTTTCATTAAAAATGCCCAAATTAGTAGAGAGACCTTGAGCCTGTGGGCGGACGGGCGACTTCACTCCCCTGCAACCCCGCCCACGCCCACAAAAATAAGAGACCGCTGACTGCTACACATAGTGGCCGGGGGTTAGGTATGAGGTGGACGAAGAATTTTTATGAGGAGTGGGTGAAGGAAGAGG
>NC_051404.1:40597660-40597780 GCF_015228065.2 Penaeus monodon
GAAAATTCGGGAGAGGAAATCTGGTTCCGACTTTGTCCGCTCGTCCTGCTGATAAATTAGTTTGCTTTTATGTCCCTTTTTCGTCTTTTTTTCGTAACTCTCTATTGTGCTTTTGGCATT
>NC_051404.1:40598270-40598611 GCF_015228065.2 Penaeus monodon
AGGTGGTTGGTATAATGCTAACACTGTTACACTAACATTTCTACATGATAAAAAAAATCCTTGAATCCTCTCAACCACGTTTTTCTTAATCATTTATCTTTTTCTTTAATCAATATTGTTGTTTTTCATTCGTCCTCTCCTTTTCATCATCGTCACCCTCACCTGTTAACTCAAGCATCTTTCCGCGACGCCTCGAGAGATAAAGTGATAACCCAGGATACATTTGGCTAATAACGTTATTAATAAAAGGCGTGGACGCTTGCTGGGGCGAGATGGCGTGTCGAGATAACGCTTATCTGCGGGAGTGTCGAGGGAGCCGTAGGCGGTGGTTCTCGGGCTTC
>NC_051404.1:40598657-40598731 GCF_015228065.2 Penaeus monodon
GAAAATAATTTTGATGATAATAATGACAATGACAGTGTTCTTTCTTGCTTGTCTGTTGTGCTTTTGTTGTTGTT
>NC_051404.1:40598885-40599105 GCF_015228065.2 Penaeus monodon
CTGCTACTCTTCTCCTTAATTTTCTATATGCCAATTTCATCTATTTCTTCTATTTCCATCTTCATCATGAAACATTTCTAGTCAAACTTTGTCCCGAGGTTTTCTCCATTTATCTATTTTCACTTAATTGGTTGCTTTTTTTTTGAAACACTTACCTCCATTACTGTTATCTTAATATATCTTTACACGACTGTGCAATTGCGTATAAGTGTTTTTATCA
>NC_051404.1:40599144-40599690 GCF_015228065.2 Penaeus monodon
CGGGAATTATGTCTGTTCCTTTGTTTACTTTCACTTTATTTTCATATTCTTTGTGTTTGGTCTTTTTATAACTATTTTTCTACTTCTCCATCATTTTATTTCTGTACTTGTGAATGTGTACCTAGCCTATATGCATATATTTGCATATCTTTACAACTATTCTGTATAAAACCTTTCATTCCTACTTCTTTCTCTTCTAAGAATTCTCTCTCAACTCGGGAGAAAAAAAAAATCCTATTTTTAGCCCAAACAACTTACTGTATCTTTTCTCTAGCATCCATGTCATTTCACACATATCCTCATCATCACTATTCATATTTTTCTTGATCTTATTAACCTCCCTCCCCCTCAAGGTCACCAGCCTAGCTACACCTGCGAGGGGAAAAAGAGCAGAAAGCGGAAGCAGGGAAAAGTGAGTTTCCTTCTTTTTCAACACCCATAATTAACACGTCATTGCGGGTGCAGCTTCCCTAACCTACATCTCTGCATTATCAATTATCTAAAATAATTTCTGTGAAGACGTTATCAGCAGAGGGTGAAAAAAAG
>NC_051404.1:40599969-40600350 GCF_015228065.2 Penaeus monodon
AACCAATCCACCCAAAAAAGAGGAAAAAGAAAGAGAATAAGAAATAAAGAAAGAAAAAAAAGAAAAGTATTCAAATAAACCAATAAACAAGCCCGTAAACAAACAAACAAACAAACATATAAACAAAATATATTAACAGACAACAAAATAACATAAAAAACCCTAAAATGTCAAAGCTACAATCGCATCCTCCTCCACGCTCGTTCAGAGGAGATAATTACGCTCTCCCCTTCATTGATTGCTAATTATACCCGTGTCAGGCGGGGTGACACGCTGATAATGAATGAGTAATTAAGACATCCTTATCAGCGCTTATCAGTTGAGCACATGGCGTTTTTTCCTGAAGTGAAGTGGAGGCGCGGATGATGAGGGGAAAGAAAG
>NC_051404.1:40600659-40600988 GCF_015228065.2 Penaeus monodon
ATTGATGTGGAGAAAAACATGGAAAGGGAGAAAATATGAGGGGCGAAAGGAAACTGAGAGAGAGTGACGTAGGGAGAAGAGCAAAGGAGGGGAGAAGAGAGAGTAAGCGAGAATGACGTAAGAGAGATGAGGAAAAATAAGGGAGAGACATCAGAGCAAGGGAGGAGAGAAAAAAGCGAGGGAAAGAGACAGGTGGAATGTGAATAAAGAAAGGAGAGAATGAAAAAAAAGAGAAAGTTAGGAAGAGGAACAGAGAAAAGGTTAGGGGATAGGGAGTGAGGAAAAGAAAATGTAGAATGAATAAGAGGGAAACGAGACAGGGAGAGAGG
>NC_051404.1:40601151-40601344 GCF_015228065.2 Penaeus monodon
AAGACGAAATCGGAAGTGACGGAAAGGCGGGAGCATCCCCCCCCCCCCCGTCCCCCGGCTCTTGAAGAATCCGATCCTAAAACACCTTTCGACCCTGAACCGTGAAAACGCTATAAAGGGTTGGATTCCTCTTCCCGGCTCACAATTAGCGGCCATTATGGGACATCGCGCATGCATATTGAAGAGCGTTGCG
>NC_051404.1:40601508-40601674 GCF_015228065.2 Penaeus monodon
CGTGCAAGCGTGCCTTGTTTCGCTTGGCTTTCTAACCTCGAAATCAGAGGGACATTGATTTTTTTTTTTCCTTTTCTTTCGCGCTGTTCTCATAAATACGAAATCGAAAGTGTGAGACAGTCCGTAAATCGCAACTAGAAACAACCCGACAATTAGAAATGATGCA
>NC_051404.1:40601726-40601957 GCF_015228065.2 Penaeus monodon
TAAGGTGCTGCCAAGGTGTAACTAGCAACACCCACCCCCCCTGTGTGCCGTGGGAGGGGGGGGACCTCGTGGTGGTGGGGGGAGGGGGAGCAATTCCTCGCCCTCACCCCATGTCCTCGAGTGAGAACAGTTCCTCGCTGCTTGTTACGGTTAAGTGATTCATGAGGATATATTTTTTGTGTATTTATTTGCGCATTTAATGTTGTAGTTTTCGTCGTCGATTTTGTTGAT
>NC_051404.1:40602178-40602299 GCF_015228065.2 Penaeus monodon
TGGATTGGGCGTCTACTATTTTTCTTTTTGGTTTCTCTACGCGTTTATCTTAAAACGCTGAAACTTTTGTAAAAGAATTCGGACAAAATCGTACGAAAATATCAAGGGATACAACGCAGTG
>NC_051404.1:40602482-40602959 GCF_015228065.2 Penaeus monodon
ACAAGCTTCCCCTACCCTTCTCCCTCATCCTTGATCCCTAGTGTTTCACAGACTTACTCACTTATCCCCATTCCCTTCCTCCCCCTGCTCTCCTATGGCCCTCCCCTTCCCTAAGGACTCCCCTTCACCCCCCCTTACCCCTCCATATCCTCCTATCACCCCTAGGACCGCCCCATTCCTCTTTCTCCCCCCCCCCTCCCCGGAGGACCTCCCCTCACCCCTCCATGTCGACCCGCCAGTCCCTGAGGATCTATCCCTATCCCTCTCCCCTCCCCCACTCCTTAGCCTTCCCCCCTCCCCTCCCCTGCTCTCCTCTCCTCTCCCCTCTACTCTCCGAGGCTCCTCCCCTTAATCCTGTCTTCTCTTCCCTTTCATTATCCCTCTCCCCTCCCTCTTCCCCTCCCTCAAACGCCCATATCTCCCTCCAACACTCACAAACCCCCCCCAACTCACACCTCCTCAAAACCCTTCTCCTCA
>NC_051404.1:40602993-40603311 GCF_015228065.2 Penaeus monodon
GGAGGAAATCCAGACACCCTCTCCCTTTACTCCCGTTCCCCTCCCTCTCCCTCTCCCCTCTTCCCTTGCCCTCCCTCTCCCCTCTTCCCTTGCCTTCCCTCTCCCTCTTTCCCCCCCCAACCCCCAAAACCCCTTTCCCTTTTCCCCCCTCTCCCCTCTTCCCTCCCCACCCTCTCCTCTCTCTCCTTTCCCTCATTTTCCCTCTTCCCTTGCCCTCCCTCTCCCCTCTTCCCTTCCCCCTCCTTCTCCCCCCCCCTTCGAAGTCGCGTACAAGCCTGGCAACACCTTCAGCGAGCATCCCCTTGAGAGACGGCGAGC
>NC_051404.1:40603576-40603976 GCF_015228065.2 Penaeus monodon
TCCCGAGATAAGGCGCTGGCCTGGGTTCTCCTCTTGCCGTCTTGGGCTTCGGGGTTTAATGCATCCTTGGGGAGAGTTTGGGGAGGGTGAGGGGGTTGGGGAAGGGTGGGAGGGTAGGGAAAGGGTAGGCGTGGGTAGGGAAAGGGGAAGGGAGAGGGTAGGGGAAAAGTAGGGTAAGGAACAGGGAGAGGGGTAGAGGAAAGGGTAGAGGGATGAGTAGGGGAAAGGTAGGGGAAGGGGTAGAGGAAGGGTAGGGGGTGATTAGGAAGTGAGTAGGGGTTAGGGAGGGGTAAAGGGGACGGCAGGGGAAGCTAAGGGAAGATCTTAGGGGTAAGGGGGGGTAAATGAGTGGGTGGATTGAGGGGAGACGGTTTTGATGCATCCTTGGGGAGATTTTAAA
>NC_051404.1:40604036-40604104 GCF_015228065.2 Penaeus monodon
AGATGTTTGGCAGAGCTTTCGCATAGATCAAGTGATTCGGGTTATTTAACCTAATAAAGCGGCGCATG
>NC_051404.1:40605039-40605119 GCF_015228065.2 Penaeus monodon
AACCTTCAGTAAGTATTTACAAACATAAATGAGATCCTGTCCATGGGGTAGCACGAATTTCACAACGGGGCATTCCAGGC
>NC_051404.1:40605659-40606007 GCF_015228065.2 Penaeus monodon
TCACTCTATGGACTCAAATCTTTAAAAACCGACCCACAAAATTTGAGTCGATACTTTATCCTCTCCCTCTCCCATATCCTCCCCTTCCTCTTCTCTTTTCTCCTCTTCCTCTTCCTCCCCTTCTTCCTCTTCCTGCTCTCCTTTCTCCTCCTCTTCCTCCTGTCCTTCCTCCTCTTCCTCCTCTCCTTCCTCCTCTTCCTCCTCTCCTTTCTCTCTCTCTTTGGTTCTTCTTGGCGCCCACGTTGGGATCAAACATCAACAGATCAGCTGACAAGTTTCCTCAATTTCGCTTAACTGAAGGAACAAAGATACTTCATGCAAGTCATCAAGTGGAACTTCTTTACCCTC
>NC_051404.1:40606314-40607483 GCF_015228065.2 Penaeus monodon
ACTCGACAAAAAAACCGTTTTGAATGGCTAATCAATCACAATTATACGTCAAAATCTTGAATTATGAACTTGGCGTTTGTGATGGAGTGCGTTTCATATTATTTAATATGTGATGTTTTTCTTCTTCTTTGGCGAGAGAGAGACTTACATTGCATATATATACATATCATGTATTCTTATATATTCTTACATATAGACTTAGATAATCTCTCGGATTCATATATCGTCACCTTATAGAGTTCAGAGATAAAATAAACACCCGGTCTCAACGCCATTATGATATAACAAAGATGCAAGTTGAATATATTATAAGTTGTGAATAAATGATGAGATTAGATATCAACTTATGACTGCAATCTAGGCGTGGTCGCTCTAGGGAGACGAAGTGAGGGCGGCCTGTGGGTGGGTGGTTGCTTGCCTGCGTGTGATGGGCGTGTTTATGTATTTTTTTCCCTTAGCGAAGCACTGGGAAAGTGGGCGTGAAATGAGATAATTATATAAAGAGCAGTGGTCTCTGCGTTGAGTTGATGATTATGGATGAAAATAATACTGGGTGTGTTCTCCGGAGTGTTCTTTATGCTTGATTGAACGTTATGGGTGTGTTCTCCTGGGGGGATCTCTCATAACCTGACACAGACCCCCTGCTACGCCCTCGTAACCACATACATGCACATATTAATTTTACGACGACGCGTTATACTCTCAGGACGTTCCAGAGCGGTGTCAAGCAACGTGGGTGATGGAGAAGGAGGGAGATAAGAAAGAGAGAAGGTTAAAAGGGGAAGAGATAAGAAAGCAATCAATCACAAAAGAGGAAGAGATAAGAAGGGACAGAAGATGCAGGAAAAGAGAGATAAGATGAAGAGGAAGAAGTAGAAAAAAAGAAACGTAACAATAATCTGAACAACAGCAATAAGACGAAACATACAAAGGTTGAATAAAGAAGACAAAAACAAAAACAATAACTTTATCAACAAAATTTAATCGAAGCTTGGAAACCTATGCCTAAGGTGTGTGTGTATGCACCAGCCGACCCACTCGAATACAAAACCACCTCAGAGCGAAAATTCACATTCGCATTGACACAGAATTTAATCAAGGTAAATGCATATATCGCTAATCACTGAACATTTAAAGAAAGGTTGATTATTAATCGTGCTTTCAAGCTT
>NC_051404.1:40608066-40608138 GCF_015228065.2 Penaeus monodon
CCTTCAAGCATATCCAGACACCAGGCACATCAACGGACCATCGTGCATCCCCCCCCCCACACACACGCCTCA
>NC_051404.1:40608565-40608852 GCF_015228065.2 Penaeus monodon
GTGAGAAACAGGTGCCGCGCCGTCGCCAAGATGGATGATACGCACCTCGCCAACTGTATCGCTGTCAGCCAAGCACAACCGCGCTGACGGATGCTGACGGATGGCCTTACGGGGCCACACAGTAAGGAGGGACGGCGATGACAACAACGGTGTCAGCGGGGTCGTGACAGGTTGCGTGGGCGTGGATGAGAGAGGTGAGTGAATAAGGGAATGGATGTATAAAATGATGACCAAGATGAATCTCTGATGGATGGAATGGATGAGTGAATGAGGTGGACAAATGATTG
>NC_051404.1:40608900-40609168 GCF_015228065.2 Penaeus monodon
TAATGAACATATCAGTACAACGCAGAGGCAAGCTCCACAAATAACGCCCCCTCCCCCATTCCCCCAACCTCCCTCCCACCCCCTCCTCGCTTTCCAGCTCCCTTCCCCGTCTTCTCCCTCCCTTTTACCCTTCCCTCCCCTCCTCGTCTCCCCATCTCAAGCTTTTCATCTGCAACCCTATCTCCTCTTTCGCTTTCCGCTATTTCCTTTTGACTGCCTTTTATTAACAAAGATTTCGTCACTCTATGTCAATATTTACTCCGGCGAT
>NC_051404.1:40609545-40609763 GCF_015228065.2 Penaeus monodon
CCCCAGGGCGACCCCAAGGACTAGGGGGAAGGGGGGGGGAGGGACCTTGAGATTGCACAGTTGAAGAGATGTCAACACAAATTGATAGCAATGTCGGAATGGCGGGCTATGGTTGATCGCTGCAACGACCTCGGGCTCATGATGGTCAGAGGAAAGGCTGAACGGAAGGGAAATTACGATTAGAAGATTGATCAACTGAGAATGACATTTTTATGTCT
>NC_051404.1:40609783-40610214 GCF_015228065.2 Penaeus monodon
TTGTCTGGGTAGATAAATTCGATTCGCTTGTTGTGGATGGAACGTTGATTACGTTGGAGTTGATTAAATGTTTTGTTATTTTGTACTGGCGATGATATATTGTCTGAACTGGAAGTCACCGTGCTGTTTTAAATAGCAAGAAAAAATGTCCGGCTGAAGCTTGCAGTAATAACAGATATGACTGGGAATAATAATTTAATGAACTCGTGGACCAAATAATTATCATTAGTGATATTTGCAGTTTTCTCTTAATAATTATGCTGCTCTTTACATCTTTTACAATTGCAGTTAATTCAGATTTGCCATTTCTTTTAGATCAGCATTTAAAGCTTGGATTTCCCAGAAGAGAGAAAAGAGCAAAAATATTGACATAGGTAATGCGCATTCACTATGTAATCCTCAACCAGACGCACGCACATACATCTATCCAT
>NC_051404.1:40610299-40610368 GCF_015228065.2 Penaeus monodon
AAGAGACACGTACAAGCAAATAGCTAATTACATTCAATCCGACCCTCCCACCCCACCTCCCCATCCTCC
>NC_051404.1:40610407-40610531 GCF_015228065.2 Penaeus monodon
GGCTTCCGAAAAGCAACAGGCATCTTTTGAAACCATCTTCACTTCTGGTTCTCCCAGTGGGTGGGACTAAGGGGGGGGAGGGGAGAGTGGGCAGGGGGTTTAATACTCATTAACATGGGGGTGT
>NC_051404.1:40610657-40610961 GCF_015228065.2 Penaeus monodon
GTTAGATAAAGAAATAAGTGAAGGTTGGTGAGTATGGGAAAAAAAAGTAGGGAGGTGGGATTGAGGAATGAAAAGAGATGGGAAGGAGGGGACGAAGTGGGGGGTGGAGGGGGAGTAAAGACATCATTTAGAGATTCTTGAAATTGATGGAGTCTGCGGAGCTATTCAGGTTCTTGTGCGTTCCTCTGCTGAAGGCTTGGTCGCGTTCCTTCAAGCGGGCGTTGATGATCTTCTTAAGAAAGGGAGGGAGATAACTCGAGTTTATTTGATGTTGGAAAAAAGGAAGATTGAGGAGGCGTAAAAC
>NC_051404.1:40611151-40611283 GCF_015228065.2 Penaeus monodon
ACATAAAGGAGACTCGGGGACTGTCATGATGAAGAAAGAGCAATTAAGAAAACGTTCAGGATGCGGATGGGGGTGATGGTGGTGAAACTGAAAATAGTGTCGATGAGGAAGAAGAGGGAAAAAAGCGAGAAC
>NC_051404.1:40611370-40611676 GCF_015228065.2 Penaeus monodon
AGTTGAAAAACAACAACAGTATCCCATCTCCTTAAGATATCAGCAGCATCCCAGAGACATCACCAGCATCCCCTGGGCGCGAACTCTCTTCCACTCAACGCCAGGGCCTTCGAGACGACCGGCAGCGAATCCCAAGTCGTGTCGCTGCTCCGGGTGACAAACGCCCTCCCTGCGAATCGGTTCCAAGACGCCGCGATCCTAAGACAACACGCTAGGGAGAATTTAAGGAGCTTATGTATCGTGGGAGGAGATTCCTGTCGGCCGGCTCGCGTCTTGGAGGATTCGGGCGCCTCAATGGGTGATATC
>NC_051404.1:40611806-40611933 GCF_015228065.2 Penaeus monodon
GTTCGTCCTTTTTTCTGCATTGCGTCTCTTTACACGTTACATGGTCCTCCTCATCCATTATGAGCAGGATCGTCATTATCACCTTATTCACAATCATTATTTTCATTTTTCTTTTTGAGGATGATGA
>NC_051404.1:40612033-40612364 GCF_015228065.2 Penaeus monodon
TCACAATCATCCTTCCGCCCGTTACCATGGTTACCGTTAGCATGACTAACATAGGCCTATACTCTGCTGATGAGCAACCGCAGTGTTCAAAAAAATATCTATTCAGACAAGATAAAAAAAAAAAAAAATACATGGAAAGGGTTGACTGATCATCACATTTTCATGATTACAGCAACCGATAGCTTGATGTCATACCTGTCTGTCATGCATTATAACGTGAGCGTAAAACCTTTCACCGCGGCATATCATGATCCCTGTTGTCAGATTAGAAATGCCAGTGCCTAAAATCATTGGTTTGATTTTAGGCTTTAATCTGTTTATGGATACACTG
>NC_051404.1:40612557-40612927 GCF_015228065.2 Penaeus monodon
CTCATGCATGCATGCATGCGAGCGTACATATTTTTCCTCGACATCTAAGAAAACAAACATACAGCGCTGACCATTCCCATAAATCCTCCCTCATCCTTGTGTTTTGGGAAGGCCACCAAGCCCTTGCAGGAGCTACGACCTCTGGCCTGCGGGCGAGCCTAATCGCGGGCCCTCCCTCGCCTGGCAGGTGGCTCTGGTGGACTCATCATCAGCTGAGTGCCAGGGCCTCTTCCTCCTGTTGGGGGAGGGGGGTACGGACAGCGAGCAAAATAAAGAGTGTGGAGGGAGATAGGATGTATTCAGGGCGGCGTGGAAAAAAGTGGCGTTGAGAGCACGAGGGGATGGATTAAGAGAATAAAGGGTAATTTGA
>NC_051404.1:40612990-40613362 GCF_015228065.2 Penaeus monodon
TGTCAGGGGGAGTTGATGGCTCTATTAACGTTGGGATATTTCTTCCAACTGTTTCTCTGGAGATATTTCGCGGGGACAATATTAGGCGATTCTTTCTATCTACTCGAACCAAGCCTTACATTGATGCGGAGTTCATCAAATCAAGTCCGTGAATCTACGAAATAAATACTGTGAAATAGAACATGTACAAGATAATTCTAGCATGAGAGAGGAGAGGCATAATATGAATTTCCGCCAATATTTTTTTTCAGCGATGAGTTACCTTTCCTATAACAACAAGCATCAGGCCGTTTAGTTCAACATGCTATCCAAACATTACTTCATAAATGTCCAATTTACTTTTAGGAAACCTCATAGTATTTTTTCAGAGTT
>NC_051404.1:40613415-40613918 GCF_015228065.2 Penaeus monodon
GGTTAAAGAATTTCAAACGACTGTAAACAATGAATCGCCTGTTATTGGCTAATTGTCCAAGTGTGCTTTCAAAGGCCCTTTTTTTCTTCGCCAAGAGACCCAAATGAAGACCTTCCTGACGCGGATGACGCAAGGGGCGAGCAGCTGTTCATTTCAGCCCCACGAAGTTTCTTGTTATCATGCAAAGCTGCTTATGGCTCGGAACACCTGGATCTGATCACAAGGGTCAAGCATGAGGTCCAACGAGCTCCGTCCAGCATGTGGCAAGAGTGTTTGTTCCGCTCTGTATCATGTTGCCTCGCCCGCCGACGCACAGTATGCTGTTTGTTGGCGCCGCGTCGGGAAACTCGAGGAAACCGATTAGAGGGAATCACAGAGAGGTCGTGACCTGCAGGAAGGCGTTCTCGAGGTCGGTGATATAATAACAAGTGCACAAAGGAGGATTATGAAGAGGTTTACATATAGGCGATTCGAAGCAAAGTGAATTTTTAAGTAACCATAAT
>NC_051404.1:40614022-40615583 GCF_015228065.2 Penaeus monodon
CAAAAAAAGATATAGGACACAGTGAAGGGAAAACAGAGAAAAGCAAGATGAGAGAAAGAGACAAAGGGAGAGGAATGCATGGCTGGAAGATATTAGCGAGGCGATTGGACCTGGGCACACATCTGCTTGTGTTTAGTGTTCAGAGGAAACAGCTGGTTTAATTCACCTCCCGCACCAGCTGATGGAAATGTTCTCAGGACAATGATGAATGTACTGAAGATGTCAATGCGTAGCACTATTCTTTATTACCTTTCATTTTTTTCACTGTTATCACATTTTTTATAAATATTTTAAGTGTTGTAATTTTTGAATTTCACAAAATCCATAGAAAGTAAAATAATATATAATTTTTTTCAAGCATCATTACGCTGACGAATGTGATAAAATGAAGGCAAAGGCTAACAAAACAGAAATAAAAACAAAAAAATATTTAAATGAAGTGAGAATGCAGGAAGAAAAACACACAAGAAAAGTGTAAGGAAAGAAGAATATGAGAACTAAAGCATTAACACCAAGAATTCACCTGCAATAAAAGGTACATATATATCAAAAATAAACAACAGGTAATAACTGTAAAACGCTCCGAGTGTCACTTAAAATAGAACAACGTCTCAATTAAATTCAAATAGACGGCCCTTATATGATTATTTAAGTATGTAATAACATTCAAATAAATATAATACCGAGTTGAAAAAATATATATCATGCAGTCTATTTGTAGAATGAAAACAATCTTCATAAATAATGGCATTTAAGAACTTAATTTAATTTCCCCCCAAAATTGTCAACTATATTTCTCATTGTCGATTTTAGAAGATGAAATTAGCTGATATTCCACAAGGTCTATGTCATATTTTAAATCAAAGAAATATAACAATAATGGAAAAGAATTATGGAATATATAAACATAAACTGAGTTAAATATAGTAATTATAAAATGAATTAGAACGATTTAGAATAATTGGTCAATATTTGAAACCAACCTATTAAACATGCATTTGTATGTTTCTAGGGCTGTATGCATAAGAAATATGTGAATGTTACTGAATATTCATGTAGACCGAGGGTTCTCATCTGTTATTTGTATTAATTTTCCATTTATCAACATTCTGTTTATTGCTCTCTTCACAACATTTGACTCATGACTTGTTACACGTATTTTCACTTCTGTATCTTGACCGCTGGATTAGTTTTTAGATTAGGGTAGTCGCTTATCTTTATAACTGACGCACGTAAAGATAGAAAAATAAAATACAAATATGGGGTGTGAACAAACAGTATTCCCTAGAAATGTTGCCAGATTATACTAAACAACCCCATACCATTCATTTTTTTAATTTGCCTCATGAAGATGTGCATAATATAGGCTTAGCAAGGGCTTCATCAAGACTTTCTAATTTTCCTTTAAGAACGTATCCCATCGCCTATTGGAAAAATAGAGAAAACTGACTCATTTTGGAATAATTTACCGTAGGTTGCGAACCCCCGGCGAAAACTTATCCTTTGGCCAATTAATCCTAAGTGCATCAAGACTTGTATTTGCGTTAGCGTCTGTTAGGGA
>NC_051404.1:40615608-40616040 GCF_015228065.2 Penaeus monodon
ACGCGCGTTTCCCCCGGCAAAAATCAGCCTCTGCGTAAACTTCAACTTGGGGGAAAAAAAAGCTGGTTTTAAATGCAGAGCACTTTCCCGCTAAAAAAGAAGAAGTAAATAACGCGACGTTTGTTGTTATAACTGGCAGGAAAACAGCTAACTGATCTTCATGTGACAGCTGCATCCTTCTCTTTTTTTATGATTTGTCGCCTGAGTATTTAATTTAGGTCAAGTGTAAAAATGGAGGCGCGAAAGGTACGAAAGAACAGAGAATAAATAAGCGAGATCAGAGCAAAGACGAGGAAGTGCTTAACAACTGTTCGTTCCGGCCTTCGTCTGGTCACTAATCACTTGTGTGTGTAATTACTCCATTAATTTCAATGCTGATTTCTTTTAATTCCATCTTCTTCTCCGGGATAATTTCTCATCGTTTTTACATTA
>NC_051404.1:40616100-40616264 GCF_015228065.2 Penaeus monodon
CTTCTTCGAAAACCCTATCGCAACAAGTACATTATAGCGAACATCCCCGGGCGCTTAATGACTCAATCCCAACATGTTCAAGTCCCTTGTAGCTTATGTCAGCTGAGCCACCAATGATGACGTCATTCCGCGGATCCTCAATCGACTATCAATACTGCCAGACT
>NC_051404.1:40616799-40616997 GCF_015228065.2 Penaeus monodon
CAAATCAATAGCCACTTGCCAAAATTAATATCACCATAAACCATAAGCATCAGGACTCGCCAGCATCCCACAACGCCGCCGCGCTGGGCCGCCCGAGGCTCCGTCTTGCCCGCACCAACATATAAAGAAAATGATTAATAATTAGACAACCGGCCAACCGACGCGCTACATGCTCTCCAAACTTGTTTCCACCTGATG
>NC_051404.1:40617537-40617724 GCF_015228065.2 Penaeus monodon
CCTCTCTTTTTCTCCTCTGTTTCTCCCACCCTCCCTCGTTCTCCTACTTTTATAACCCCATTTCTCTCGTTCACTTTTATCCCTTAAATCGCATGTTCGTGCATATTTGGAAAGCTTCTATCATTTCCGCCACTGCGCTTAAATGGCTGAAATTCTGGCTGTGATTTCAATGAAAAGAGCGTAAAAC
>NC_051404.1:40618222-40618405 GCF_015228065.2 Penaeus monodon
AAAAATAATAATAATAAGCAAGGCGTCGTTGCCATGATGTCGCATTCAAACAATAGACCGACTTATGTGACGAAATTCCAGCATTGTTTCGGAAAAGGTTTATTCCCCAGTCTCATTTTAAATGGTCGTTCCACTAGGGTAATCTCTGGCAGAGATCGTGCCTTTAGAAATTAGATTTTGATA
>NC_051404.1:40618726-40619082 GCF_015228065.2 Penaeus monodon
CTTTCCCACGTAATCCACGTCTCTCTCTTTCCCTTCTTTCTTTTCTCCCCGTTAGCATTTTATTTGTTGATCTGCCAACCGGTCAGGGGATGTTTGGCGATGCAAAACCCCGGATCCCGCAGCAGCACAAAGGAGATTCTAAGCTAATATCTGCAATGAATCTTCAACGTAATCAATCTTCGAGAAGTTTCGCAGCTTCACAAAAGACGTCGGGTGTTAAATCTATAGTATTACCGCTACACACTTTCTCCTCCTTCTTTTCCTCCTCCTCCTTTTTTTCCCTCCAACACTTGGGTCTTCAGTTTAGATTTATTATCGAAGAATGTGTGAATGTAATTTTTCGTGGAAGTTAAGTA
>NC_051404.1:40619125-40619281 GCF_015228065.2 Penaeus monodon
TGAATTTAAATGGGCTGATTATGTTACCGGAATCAGGCCTAGTGATAGTGCAGCCTCCACGCTCTACTTAGGCTGTTAATTAGCGAGGGAACGCCCGGATAAAAGGTTCGGAGTTATGAAACTGCATTTTGACGGAAGGGATCGGAAGGCGTGGCT
>NC_051404.1:40619650-40619876 GCF_015228065.2 Penaeus monodon
GTACTAGAAATGCCTCGGAAAAGGTCACATTAGCAAGGCAGCGAGAGATAAGGCTGTAAAAGGGCAAAGCAACTCGACGAGAGATTCTGACCAAAGGGTGAATGGGATGTACGGCGGGAGATGGGAAAGTGGATAACGAGGGAATAAAGAAAGAAAGAGAGAGAGAAAAAAATAAAAAGGACTGATAAATGGATATGAAGAAAGAATAAAAGGAGTGACGACAGAT
>NC_051404.1:40619969-40620973 GCF_015228065.2 Penaeus monodon
GTGAAATAGACAGGAAAAAGGTAGGACTGTGAAGATGAAGAAAGCAAATAAACGAGAGGAAAAAACATACAAAGCATATACAGCAATTAAAAAATAGGAAATATATAAATAAACAAATAAATAAAACAAATAAACCAGAAAAGACAACGAGAAGAAGACAAATGCATTGACATCATAATCAGCAAAACAAGTCTGCAGCATAAAATGTAGAAATACCCTCCCTGCACGAGTGGTGGAAAGTAATCTTCAGGAGAAAAACGAGAGCCTCGCCCTCATCCCCTTCTCCTCCTCCTCCCTTCTTCATCTCCCTCTCCCCTTATCCTTATCCTCCCGT
Organism: Penaeus monodon; assembly: GCF_015228065.2. Taxonomy (NCBI): domain Eukaryota; kingdom Metazoa; phylum Arthropoda; class Malacostraca; order Decapoda; family Penaeidae; genus Penaeus; species Penaeus monodon. Next base: position 40,620,304 of record NC_051404.1, read on the forward strand.
ATGTCCTTCCCCTCATTCCCCACCCTGAGTCCTCCCCCAACTCTCCCCCTCACCTCCTCCTAATACCTTCCCCTTTGGGCCTCCCCTCCTCCCTCTCCTTGTTTCCTCCCCATAATCCTTTCTTCCCTTGTCCTATGTCTTCCCCTCCCTCTTTCCTTCCCCACCTCTCCCCCTCTCTCTTCCCTGCTCACCTTTCCCCCTCCCTCATCCTTCCCCACCTCCCTCTTTCATCCCCACTTCTCCTCCTCCTTCTTCCTCCTCTCTTCCCCCCCCCACCTCTCCCCCTCCCTCTTCCTTCCGCACCTCTCCCCCTCCCCTGCCCATCTTTCCCCTTCCCTCTCCCGTCCCCATCTCCCCCTTTCCTCCCCACCTCTCCCCCTTCCTGTTCCCTGCCCACCTCCCCTACCGAGGGGAAGGTGCCGCGTCGAGCCTGGATGAAAGTATCACTGCCACGGCCCCCTCAGGTGCCTCGTCTCGCTTCAGAGGACGTGGGATCTTCCTCTCTCGTTCCCTCCGTCTTTCTAGTTCTCTTTTCTCTTCTCTTCTTTCCGTCTGTTTCTGTTTTCATCAGGATGTTTATTTTATGTTTGTACTGTTTTATGTTATGTTTTTATTGGGTCTTGTTTTTTTCTTTTTTTCTTTCTTTTATAAATCTCTCTCTCTCCGTCTC
>NC_051404.1:40621070-40621487 GCF_015228065.2 Penaeus monodon
GACACGAGTGCGAACTTACACTCAAATCACCATCCACATGTAAGTAAACAAATTCATATTAATGTGTAAGTGTATCTTATTCATATATTCACACACACGAATGACAAAAGGGCACACAGCCTCACAAAAGGGTCATGACTCGAGCCCTTTGAATAGAAACTGATATAAAAGGGATACGAAATGCAACGGCAAGGATTGAGTTTGCAACACCTGGAGTTTATGGTGCAACATGTGCTAGTTTACCGGGCTTAGGATTGTGATTGCGAGAGTCAGACTCTGCGTAATTATAATTCGGTATTGTTATCATTAAAGGAAAAGGAAGTATGCAAATGCTCGTACGCCCGTAATTATGGATTTCGTAATTAAGACAGTGATTGTGACTATTTCGTACGGTTTATGACATGCAATTATAATCTT
>NC_051404.1:40621537-40622429 GCF_015228065.2 Penaeus monodon
TTGTTCTTCTCTTCTCTCTTTTTTTTTTTCGTTCGTTTCGTCCGCTTGAAATTTCCTTTCTCGATTTTCTCTCTCATTACAAACTTCATTCGAGCGAAACTTAAATGAAGTAAAGAACTGTAACTGAAAGGTACTTTCCCTTTAAAATGTGGACAGGTATTTCTAGACATTCTCTATAATTAGCGTCAGATTATGGTTAGACTTTCAAGTAATTAGGAGCGTCTCGTTGTCATTTAAAATTACTAATATTCACTACATTTTAAGAATATCTATAATACTCATTATTTCTTTAAAATCACTAATGATCATTAGTAACAAACGTAAATCACAAAATAAACTTAAAATAAATTTCTGGGGTGCCATAAAATAGCAGACAAAGGTACAAGATTATAACAAAAATACACAAAAATTACAGTAAAATATATATATGACATTACAATAGAAATACATTTATATAATCACAGAGAAAAATATTGAAATGACAAGAAAAGAAATATGTGAATTACAAGAGAAAAATACCTGAAATTATAAGCGAAATAACACGGAATTAGAAGGGAAACACATGAAAATAAAGAGTAATACTTTAAATAAATCCCCCTCCATGGCCAGCAGGTTATGCGAGGAGGCAACGGAGGTTACAAGGCAATCTTTCGAGGTCCGAGATATCGCTAGAGATACGAGATTGAATTTCTTCTTTTCTCCTCTTTCCCTTTTTCAGACTTGGAGAAAAAGATGTTCGAAAATCCTCCCGCGAAAGACGTCTTATTCGATTATAAATGTTTAGGCAAAAACCAAATGCATGTTGAAGTAGAAAGCGAGATAGCAGAGAGGGCCGGCGACAGGGATTGAGACGCGTGGTTAGAGAGCCATCTGCGTGTAATGCTTTTTTAGG
>NC_051404.1:40622709-40623569 GCF_015228065.2 Penaeus monodon
TCTTCTTCCTTGAAATTCGCCAAAGTATTTATATTTAAAAGATCTGCTTTATGATAACCTTTGCACTAAAGAAAAGCTTCTACATGTTTTTTCTTCGACAACACAAAAAAAACGTTAATATTGAATTTTCACGGAGAATAATGCTGATAATGCACTCGGCGGAATGCAGTATTAAAAAGACTGTATGTCACAACCTCTGGCCTGTTATGTCAGTCATTTGAAAAGTTAACGGGAAAAAATCCAACAAAGAGCAAAATAAAACGTGTGTAAATTAAAATGCATGTGGAAAGCCTTCTTCTTTGGAAAGGCATTATAGCTCAAATTTCTTTTGAATTTCAGGATAAAATATTCGATTCACCATTAAACGTTACCTGAACTCCCATATGCATTTTCTTCGCTTCTTTGGTTCGTGTTTTGTGAAAGTTACGATTCTCATTTATGACAAAGCCAGGCACACGTGGAGGAGAAGAATGAATAAATATTATCGTCGAACAAAAGTTTAAAATATATACAAAATTTAAGATAAAAGGTAATAATGAAATTCGATGAAATAACGACCCGACTCCGGGTGCATTCAGTCACTCTTCATTCATCTGTTTGCGTCCAATGGTGGCTAAAGACGAGGCCCGCGCTGTGATTGGTCAGTTCATAACTCAGACGCCGTTGATGACTGGCCAGCGCATGGCCACGTCGCCGGATCCTTCCCGCTGATTGGTGCGTCCGCCAACTGTCATCGACACAGGCAGTAATCCGTTCCTATAGACAAGGGAAGCTAACATGCATTTCCTTATTATTTACTATTTACTAAAGTGTTTTGTCACCGCTCTTTCACGAGCACTACCGGTCAGCGGCGCTTTGGT
>NC_051404.1:40624041-40624419 GCF_015228065.2 Penaeus monodon
CTCTTATAATCTCAATGACCTCCTACTTCATCGCAATAGTGGATAAATAGTGTGTATGCACTGTATATATGCATGCGTACAAATACATTCTCGCAATCGACACACAGCATATTCTGAAGAGCTCTGTTGTAAGAGCGAGGCCAAACATTCCTCTTAAAAAAGTAAAGAAACATCCAGCGCTGCACTCGAAAGGCAGTCACATGACACCTCGAGAACAATCTGATATCCCTGGCCTACTTTTCCAGGCCCGCGGGATGTTGAGAAAGATTTCTCACTTGAAAAACAAGAATTCTGGCCGCCATTACGACCCCCTCCTCGCCGATGTGAACGAGCGAAGTTGCGGGAAGGGTTTGTGATAACGCTATGAGGTGTGCTGTT
>NC_051404.1:40624512-40624943 GCF_015228065.2 Penaeus monodon
TGTACATCATTTTCGTCTTCGTGAAAGGCGTAGAGATGATAGTACATTTTTATCGGATGGACTTCTAACTTGCAAGTGGTAAGTAATGATATTTTTTAACCCAATGCGTGCAAAAAGTTTTAAAAAAGCGTCTGATCCACTGCGCTTGTCATTTTCGAGAAATTATATCTTTATGGTATTGCTAAGAATGATTAAGTAAAATCTAAAGACAATCACTGAAGAATTGCATGAATACAAACTCCATGGGCATGAAAATCACAGACAAAGACATCATTATCAACTTACATCTCAAAAGCAAAAACATCACCTTGACTTTCGCTTTGCATTCACTCTCAAACCTCCTTTCAAGAAGAAGGAAAAATTACTTTTTCGTTACTTCATACGGAAAGGAAATTTAGATTTCCAATTTCTATTCTACCAACGGAAGACCC
>NC_051404.1:40625145-40625890 GCF_015228065.2 Penaeus monodon
TACCACTCTATCAATGTGTTTGTCTATCTTCAACCATGCATATTTACAGACTGACATTTAAATAATGGAGATGTTTCCAGGGTATCAAATGTTTCTTCGTCAGAATGGGTTTACGTGTTTACTAACGGATAAACCACACATAATACCACCACTGCTTTCTAAAATTCCCAAGCGCTTAAACATTTATGCAACATCTTTCCACACAGGAATAATCGAATATGTATAGACCTAGTTAAATAATCTTGCAATACACTATTTTCCTCATCGTTCACGTTCTATATTCACCCGACTCCATGAAAGAACAAATTCCCCACGTTGCACATGCCAGTTGCACAAGGGTCGTTTCTCCCCCTACATAATCACACCTGTAATGACCTGTGATGTTGCATAAAATTCCCACAAGTGCCTCGCCTTTGCTGACATCGATCATGGAGATGTGACAGGTAGTTCAATATTGACTCGCATCTGCAAGGCAAGGTTTTGGGCCGTCATGCAAATTGCATGGTGATTCCGGTGCTCTGAATGCAGAAGTGTTTGTTATCGGGCGAGCGAGGTGTTCTTTGATGTGGATGCTAATGCGTTCCGTGTTCCTTGCGTATGTTAACTAGACTACTGAATTTTGTTATCGGACACAGCACATAAAATATGCTGTCAAAGGTGAGGCAACAATGCAAAATGCACATGAACAAAAGTGGTCATTATAGACCCACCACGCTAATAAATTTCTGTCTCATTTTACAGAGAC
>NC_051404.1:40625932-40626468 GCF_015228065.2 Penaeus monodon
CTATCACATGTTTTCCTCAAGGCCTTCCACACAGCTGGTGTCCATCTTTTTGTTTGTGGAAGAAAACATTAATTTTCTTATTTTCATGGCCTCGTCCTAAACCTACGTAAACTATTAACTAGAATTATTTATTGAAAGACGTCCCTCTAAATGGTCATAAACCAAACACACTGATAGAGTCAACACTTCTGCGGTGATAGAAAAAAATGACTGCCTGTTGTAATATTTTTTGCGTCAAATGTGCAGCGTAACGAGTGTTGGGGAGAGTAGATTCTACCTCACACGATTTTTTATTATTTTTTTGAGCAGAGTGAATGTGTTATATATGATAATTTAATTTCATTCGGGAAGTTTTTAAATTAACTTTATCACAGCCTTATGGGGAAAAAATGAAATCAGAGGAGTTTATGCAAGGTTGCATACATTCTTTAAGTATGATCATATATTAATCACAATAACAAATGCTTTGGGAAATATTGTATTCATGAAATGCAAATCTAAAATATTTTTCAACCATCATAGTTAGGTCAGTACCG
>NC_051404.1:40627513-40627801 GCF_015228065.2 Penaeus monodon
TCCTGTAGTACACCCCGAACGTGCTCCTTAAATCATGTAAAATCAAAATATCAACAGTAATAAAAATGACGACACGAGAGGCTTCTGGGACGCGAGTGGCACTAATGGACTAAATACATAAACATGATATCCATTAAGGACGAGACTCGCACGTCAGCCCCTTATCGGAAAGGTGCGTGTTGGAGGCCGCCCTTGGAAATGAGGCGGCCCTGGCTCGGCCCCGCGATACTGATTCGCGCTCTCCCGGAGCTCGACTCGCGCTCGGGGAAGGAAAGGCTTTTCTCTCTC
>NC_051404.1:40628069-40628643 GCF_015228065.2 Penaeus monodon
GCTATGATAATTTTAGAGGGAACGATCATTAAATAACAAGACAGATTGGAGGCTAAAGACTTTTTTTTTCACCTCGTATTAATTCCAAATGGTTTAGCGGCAGCGTAAGATTTTAATCATAGTTTGAATATCTTCATATATTTTGTAACACGAAGGCAGCAAAAACTCTACAATACTGACACAAAACACCAACTCCAAAAGAAGGAACGCCAATCAACCCATAAATATTTCTTTAAAAATCTAACAAGCACAGATCACATGGAGAAAATCCCTAAAAACATGTACGTCAGATTCACAGCAATTTCGAGGTTACGTCTCACACTATCGCCCGTTAACTGAACCGCGGAACAAGCGAATGGTTTGATTGCGGACTAGTTCGTCGGGACGGCTGTAATCATCAGTCGTTGTCTTGTGTGATGACTCTCTCGCTCATCACACACCTGTCATTTGCACTCGGAGAAGGACGACGGATAGACTGCCGTTTTGGGGGATCTTCAGTTGCGAGTTGAAGTGAAGAGGGAAGGACGCTCGTCGTCGGGGGCGGGGTGGGCGGAGGGCCATTCGGGAAGAAAGG
>NC_051404.1:40628723-40628998 GCF_015228065.2 Penaeus monodon
GCCTTGAATAAAATCACGTGGAAGTGGCAACCTGAGTTATTAATTACTGTTGCATCGGCCAAACTACGTTACAGACGGTGGTATTTTACAACACATAACGTTCAATAAACGCAGTGGTCTCATTACAGTATTTAATTTGCCTTTCGCACTGACGGCAGTATTATTATTATTCATTCATGAAGAACATGTAAAGTTGAGAAGGTATGGTGGCAGTAGAGACACAAAAAGTGAGGACATGCTTATATTATGTATAAACACATGCGCGCGCGCGCGCG
>NC_051404.1:40629101-40629771 GCF_015228065.2 Penaeus monodon
GCAGCTGAAAATAGCACTATACACAAATGGGCTTCTTGAAAATTTAGCTACACATAAACACAAAAGCACCCAAACGCACGCACACATATAACTGCGATTTTTTTTATGCGTGCATGTTAAAACTAGGAAACCAACAGTTCTTCAAAATTGTAAAAACAGCTTGATGAAGGTCCCTATACTGTTCTTTCCTCGTCACAAATACATTGTTAGCATAACGATCTCTTTAATTGCAAAGGTGAATTCGAATCAAATGAAACCGACTTTGAACGTTTTTTTTTTTAATTCATTTCAATTTCCTCTTTGCTAGAGGGTAATTTTTTTCTTTTTTTTTTAATCCTTCCTCCGTTTTGTGCTTTCTGTTGAAAATTAAAGAAATAGTATTAATTATGCGCGTTAGTATGAAAAAATTATCAACAACTATCCAGCGAAACGAGACATCTTTTACGAAACGCTACGTCTCGTGCTAGATTCGCCCAGACATAGTATATCATAAGATCTATTAAATAATGTTCATCCAAAATGCTTACTAGTTGAATTATCATCAAACTACTGATTATATAACAGACGACTATGTAATTTTTCCTGTAAGGTCAGGTTCACCTCAAGACATTACTTCTACATTTTCTGTCTTACATTATTTTTGCGTACTTTTGTACCGGACCTATTGGAT
>NC_051404.1:40629973-40630344 GCF_015228065.2 Penaeus monodon
CGAAGGAGACATATCAGTCATCCGAGACACGATTAAGCGATACCTCCGAATACCGCGACACGGCACCAATCGCCAGACGAGGCTTCGCAATCTCTCCCAAGGCTTCCAACCTCCTTAAAGAAGCCATTTATCCGGCCAGTTGCCCCTCGCGCCCACGTCTCCCGTGGACAGTCTTTTAGGAAATATTTTTCTTATCAATTTCCACACTCGACCAGAACCCAAAATCACATTTCCAGATTCCAGAGCGCTATCATAAGTGGAAGGATCAAGGTGATTCTACCCTTTTTTTCCCGTCGACGTCCAGATATGAAAAACAGAAACGGCAATTTTCAAAGTCGTAAATTAAAGAACTAAGACACGCACGCAGGCAA
>NC_051404.1:40630460-40631424 GCF_015228065.2 Penaeus monodon
GGAGACAGAAACACTCACAAATAAACGCAACGAAAATTGTCAACATATTTGAATTATGATTTCCCAGTGGCCCAAAATAAACACAATGCTATTCTTTACTAGCGCTGGAACCTGGTGGTTAAACCTAATTCCGAAATCCTGTTTGCGTTTTTTATCACTAATGTGTACGCTATTTACAATAAACCTTATAAGTAATTCGATCATAATGAAATGCGTAGAAAATTTACGCGAGGATGAAACTAATATTTTTGTTGAATAAAATATATCTGGCACATAACCCTGATATAATGAACAGTCTTTATGGAATGGTTGACGGAAAAGTATCGTGTATTCAATTTCATTTCCATATAAGATGATAATTACCTAAATTTATTCCAGAAAATGTGAGAATTGCAGATATCAAATGCTATCGCAGAGTAAATTGTGTAATATTTTTTCATACTTAAAACTATTTCATAGCATGGAATTATTTAAGCAACTACCGTAGCACAGTGTTTATATATTACTTTCAAAAATAGGAAATTAGCAATAATAAAACAAATAATTAGACAATTCGACTAACAATCCGTAGACGGCTTTACGAATCCAAAAGAAATAAGGACACGCACTTTAATCGCAATCATCTTCGGAGGATTAATCCCACCAACTTTTACCGTCCATTCGGGAAAAATTTGGACACCGTACTCTGTAACTCTCACCGCCCGCGGACACCCCCTGAGTGACTAATTGCTTCAGCGGCTGATTGCTTACATATTACCCATCGCATGTGGAAGAACACACGAAACTCTCATAATTAAGCTCACACTAAGAATGAATGTTTTTAGCCCTGGGAGCTCAAATAAAGGAGGTTAAACGGTCTTCCAAATAAGACTTCTGCATTTGATTCTTCGGGCCGTATACATCGGTCTATCGCTTCGCTGCAAGGTGACCTTATCTCTTGCTTTATGTACAATCCCGCGCAGAT